>NC_091703.1:43876742-44179772 GCF_041296265.1 Equus caballus | reverse complement strand
TTAACAAACACTTATTGAGTGCTTACAATGTGCCAGGCCTGTTCTAAACACTTTCAAACATTCGCTCATTCAATCCTCATTATAGGCCTATGAGGTAGTTACTATTATTGCCTCCATTTTACAGATGGAGACACTGAGGCACAGACATTCACTTGGTTAGTAAATGGCAGCTGAGATTCAAACCCAGGCAGTCTGGCTGCAAACTCCATGTGCTTGACCACCACGCTAAGCTTTGAGAGCAGGAAGGGTTCTCTAGTCGTCTCTGCAGCCCCTGCGAACCCGGGCCTAGTGTCCTCCTCGTACAGTACAGAGTCAGGTGACGTGGGAACTTTTCTTTGAATGAATTGAATTGAGCTCACTTGTCAGACGTCTGGCTCCTGACACCATGGGGCCCCATTGGAACCAGGGGTTCTCAGCTGGGGGCAGTTTGTCTCCCTCCTCCCTGGAGACATTTGGCAATTTCTGGGGGTCACAACCGGGAGAGGGGTGTGTTTGTGCTACTGGCATCTAGTGGGTAGAAGCCAGGGATGCTGCTAACATCCTACCATGCACAGGACAGACCGCACGACACAGACTTATTCGGCCCAAATTCGAGAAATCCTGCTCTAGAAGCCCAGCTCCATCATGAGATGCCCTGGACAACCACTTTCCTTTTCCAAGGCTGTAAGAGATGATACAAGGCTGGGAGGGCTAGCATGGCTCCCCCCTAATGGCCCTGCCTCCACAGCCCCAAACACCCCACAGTAATGGGGCCTAGTGCATGGACTACAGACTCCCAAATGCAGCAGGCTGCCAGCCTCCCCATCAGTGGGATGGGAAAGAGAGGAGGGCTTTGGGGGACCAAGTTCTGCCCTCTCCTGCTGGCTCTGCCTCTTACCAGATACAGGACAGAGGGTATGTGACCTCACCCTCCTGAGTCTCCGTCTTCTCATCTCTAAAGCATGGGTTCACAGGCTTCAGCAAGGGTCGGCCAAGATAATGGCCAGGCAGCTAACTGCTATCGTGACTCTTATGGGGTGGGAAAGGTCAGACTTGGGGTGCATCTTGCAGGCCTAAGCCTACCAGTTCCTGTTCCCTCTATGAGGAGAAGCAGTTTGTTTTGGGGGGGGGGGGGAACAGATCTTCTTCCTCCTCCCCACTCCTCCCTCCCTCTCAGGGAAAGGGAGGGGGAGGAGGGGTCCCACCGGAGTCCCAGGCCTCCAGGTCTGGGAGCAGGAGGCAGAAGAGGAGAGGTCAGGGAGGAGCTCAGGGGCCAGCAGGGAGCCCAGGCGCCTGCAGACCAGGCTGTGTCCCATCGGACCTGGAATCCACTTCCCCAGACAGTAGCAATTATCCCAATCAAACAGTTGACACCAATTACACACCAGGCTGAGAGGTGACAGGGGCTGCGCGCAGGCGCCGTGGCTTTGCATATCTTAATGCAGACTGACAGCCGCTGACCCGCAGGGGCACTGGCCTTGCCAGCTCTCAGCTGTTCCTGTGGCACCAATTTTCAGAGCCAAATGACTGCCAGGGCTCCACCCATTTGCAGGACGGAACTGCGTCCAGAAGGAAGAGCCGTGTGCGCCGCCAGGGTTCCCGGATTCTGCAGCGCAGGGCCCACGGGGGACGGCTGGTACTGCTCTTCCCGGGAGGGCCGAGGACTTTTGGGGTCCTGCGAAAAGAGTCCATCGGGTCCCCGTGGCCCCACTCAGGAAACCCACCGCGCACTGCGGAGAGGGCGCTCAGCCTGCAGTCTATCTGGCCTGCACGTGCGAGCTCTCACTCTTCCCCCGATCCTCGTGGATCCTGATCCTCGAGAGAGGGGATCAGGAAGGGGTCTTTTAGGAAGCTGGTCGTGGACACGTTTCTTTTCTTTTTGGGGGAATTAAGCAATGTGTCTTTGCCATGCTTTCTGCTGGGTGGGCAGGAGGGGCAGCCATGCATGAGGTGCTGGGCTAGAGGCCAGGCAAGCCTGGAGACCAGCCAGCACAGGTGGTGTGAAGACGGACTGGGCCTGCTGTTCATGCCATGGGACCAGGAGGGTCAGGGATCCCTGGAGCTTTAGTTTCCTGACCTGTAAAGGCCCTCTAATTTTAGGACAAAATCCCCTAAAGAACAAGTTACATTCTGAGAAGGCCGTAAGAAAGTCCAGGTCAGGAGTCAAACTTCGGGCATTGTGATGACCACACAAGGTGCTTTCCCTCCTCCTTACAGGGCTGCAAACTCCTGGACAACCCACTTGGTCCTCCCACACCCACATAGTGTGTGGGCACCCTGAAAGACTGCAGGAGGGAAAGAGAAAGGAATCCAGTTCCAGGCTAAGCTTTCAAGTCTGGCCTGCCTGCAAGTCAAGGAGGACTGGGGTGGGAGGGGCCCCTCGGGAGCAGGTAGACTAGTCTTCTGGGCCCAGCAGCTTCTTTGCCACCAGGGAGGAGGCGATCACCTTACAAGAGCACTTTCCCAGATGAAGAGTTTCCCTGAGGGGTCTGTCTATTTCAGCACACTCGCTGCTGGAACTGCCAGCCCAATTTGCATCTCTTAGATGCACCTCCATTCTATTTTTCCAATTTGTCAGAAAAGAACTTTTTGGAAAACTGAGCATTCCTCCCTCCCCATTGTCCAAATGGAAAAACAGAGATTCAGCAGGGGCAGGGGGTCCCGGAAGAGCTGGGAGTGGGGCTGGAACTCTGGGGGCCATGAAAGTCTGACCTGCCACTGATGGGGCTCCAATTCGGCCCTTACTGGACACCTACCGGTGCCTGTGTGGGGTTCGGTCCCTGGATGCCAATCCTCTGGCCGGATCATGAGGATGGAGTAGTGTCAGGGCAACTACCCTACTTTCCAGACGTGGCCTGGGGACCCCATTTAAGCCCCAGCCGCGCTGCTGGCCTGGGCGGCTCTGCTGAAAGCGCCGTTTCTGTGCGGAAATCCAGAGCCAATCTTCTGGCCACGGCTCTTCGGAGTTGCGGCTCAGACCCGGCAGCCCAGGAATCCGGATTCCAGGCCTCTTGCTTTAAGTCGTCAGGCTTGCTGGTGCCAGAGCGTTAGGGCTTCGCCCTGGGGTCAAGGGATCAGGCGCGGAGGGCGGGACCGAGGCGTCCGGTCACCCCTCGGGCCCTGGCCGCCACGTGCGCGTTCTGTCCCCTGCAGCTGGGTGGCCGCATTAGTCACCGTCCCCGCCAGGGGTGGCGCCCTGCCCAGGCGGCAGAGGCAGACGCCGGGCCTGGGTGCCAAGCGGAAGTGGGTGAGATTCCGCCGCGCGGGGGTCGGAGAGGGGGCCCGGCTGCCTGGCTGGGCCGCGAGACCCCCAGGCCCGCGGCGCCCAACCCGGCGCGCGGTGTCGTGAGGCGCTCGGCCACCGCGCCCCGGCGACTTTAAACCGCGCGTGTAGCGATTCCCGGGTCCTCCGGGAGGGCGGGCGACGCCCCTGACACCGACGGGGAAAGTGTATCGGTGTATCGGTGTATCGTGTCAGCAAGTGCATGGGCCATAAAGGCCGAATGGGATTCCTGGGGATTAAGGATCAGACACAGGGAGCCCTGTTCTCTCCTTCCCCGCCCTCTTCCCCACCCCAGGAAGAAGAAAAAGAAAAATCTGTTGGAAATGCACTTTTTCCCCCTGCCACCCCCCTTCTCCTTCTGCTTTCACCGACTTAAAAGAAAAATAAAATACATTCCAGGAACCAGGACGGCTGCGGAGTAAACTCAAACCAGAAAATGCTTAAAGATGTTTTAATGACTTAAACACAGGGGCCGGTTTGTGTCTAAAAGTTTCCACATTAAAAAAAAAAAAAGGCAAATTCAATATTAAATATCCTTCCACCGCCTCCTGGGCCCCTCCACCAGCCCCTCCGCCGCCCTGCCAGCTTCCCTGAGCCTTCTGGGCGGCTCCACCGCCCGTTTTCCTCCGCACCTCTGCTTTCAGCTGTGGGCTATTAGCACCCGGTGTGAACAGAGACCAGGCCCCTCCATAAAGTTTATATTCACATTCCAAAAATGAAAAAACAAGGAAAGGAGAGAAAAACAACACCCTAGGAACAGGCCCAAATGCTCCAGCAAGCAGAGGCCTCCCGGCTCCCCAAGCTCAGGGCCGCAGGA
The DNA here is from genome assembly GCF_041296265.1 of Equus caballus. Lineage (NCBI taxonomy): Eukaryota > Metazoa > Chordata > Mammalia > Perissodactyla > Equidae > Equus > Equus caballus. The sequence goes on along the minus strand of NC_091703.1, from coordinate 44,175,693 downwards.
ACTGTTAACTAGCAGCTGACAGATTTTTACAGCACGAATTAGACCCTCATTTGGCTCGGGATTAGCCCAGATCTTCTCTCTCATTACTGCTCTGGCTTGTTGGAGCCCCCTTTCTTGGAGGTGGGGAGTTGCGGATGGGTCTTTGGGGTCCTGGCTAGACTTCTCACTCTCTGAGCTGGGGTGGGGTGGGGTGGGGTGGGGCAGGGAGCCAGGGTGGACACAGGTAACTGGGAAGACTTATGGATCTCCATGGGGCTGGGGGTAGCCCCCTGGAGGACCTGCATGAGTTTCTTGAGGAGATTGTCCCGTGCAGGGAACTGGACCCCTGCCTCCATGGTGCAGATCGGTCGTATGGTGGAGAGGCAGGTGCTGACTCAGACTGGTCTCCTTATTCTTCCAAGGGATCACAAACCCTGGGAATAACAATGGTGATTGTTGTACTTACTGAGCACTTGGTATATGTCAAGCTCTAGATTGGGCCCTTCTGTATTTAATCCTCATGTTAAACCCATGGTGTGGATGCTGTTTTTATCATCCCCATTTTACAGGTAAGGATGCTGAGGCTCAGAGAGGGTAGGATATTTACCCAAGGACGCAGCCAGTAAGCAGGAGAGCCAGGATTCAACCCCAGGACTCCGGAGCTCTGAGCCTTCAGGTCAAATTGCCTCTGGTGCCAACATCACAGTGGGTGCCTACTGTATACATGTTCATCGCAAAGATCTTGGTCTTCATTCACCCACTATCTGACTATCAGCAACTTTGGGCCCGAATTTCTGCTGGTACAGTTCTGACCATCTCCTGTTGTCTGTTGTGAGATCAAGGCCAGCTGTCACCCTCTTGTTCTGGATCCATCACCTGGACACCAGAGCTGTTCAGACAGGACCCTGGCAGACTGACTGGCTCCTCTCCTGCTCTGCCTTGACCCAATGAGGCACTTTACTGGGTGTCCTTTCCCATAAGGCAGTAAGGCATTTGTCGAGAGGTCTGGGGAGAGAGAGGGGCATTCCTGTCACTGGAATGGAGAAGGGTGGAGGAGCTGGAGCCAGTGGCAGCTGCCCAGATGTTTGGCCTCTGGGAGTTGGATGCTGCAGAGGCAACTCCAGCTGTTTGTGACCTCGTCTCCTTGTGAAGGTCGGCACAGGGAGAGGGGATGGTGGTGGAGCCGCTGGGGTCTGGACACAGAGGACATGGTAAGGCCTGTGCCTTCTCAGTTCCAGAGGGCTGTCCATGGGACAGGCTGCTTCACGGACGCAACTCGCTGCTCAAGGGTCGGCCCGGAGCAGACAAACGTCTGGGAACTCTGGAGCTGTTCAGAAACCCTTTCCCACTTTGTAAGTGGAAATTTGAAGAAATTTTGAAGCATGTGTAACACTTAGACTTTAAGCACCCTTTACGAAGTTAAATCACGCTGTCAGTTTAGGAATGTAAAAGTGCTTTATGTATGACTTGGTTTGCTCATAAAATCTTCATTTGGGTGTGTTTAGAAATGCAAGGCCAGAGAAAGGAGAGTTGAGGGAGCACCTCTCCCTCCCTGACTTGGAGGGAGGAAACGCACACCAGGAGCTTTATGAACTCTGTCTGTCTCCTCACGGGGTTAGGCTCAGGTGTGGTTCCGGAGGGGGGGTGTCGGAGGCTGCCCCCGTCTCAGGAACAGGGCGGGGAGAAGGAGACACAGAGAAAAGGCGAGCGCAGGCGGAGCCAGCGAGGCCAGAGCTGAGTTTTCCCGGGGATTTTGAAGGAGGAGGAGCATGCCTTTGTACAAAGGCCGTTTTCCTCACGGCAGTCACCCCATCCCCAGCTGAGACTGGCGTTTCAATGCCCCCTATCGTGGTAGTCCGCTCTCCAACTGCCGGTCTGTCTTCTAATCTTCTTGCCACCCTCTGACTTCCAGTCTTTTCCCTCGGGAGCAGAGACTGTACCTGCAGATCTCCAAGAGCCCTAACTTGGTTCATTTCAACCAATACTTATCAGGACCCCCCAGGGATACAGATGTGAGTTAGACCCAGGCTTTGCACATGGGGGAGCCAGACGAAGGCCACGTCACAAGAGGATGATGCTCTTTACTGAGTTCTTTCTATGTCCAGGGCGCTATATTAAGTGATATGTGTATTATATTAACACGGTAAATCTTCATAACAATCCCAACAGGTGAGTCCTATCAAATCTGTTTATAGATGGGGAAACTGAGGCATAGATTGATTAAGTAACTTGCCCAAGATCAGTTGGGGTTGGAACCCAGGCCATCTGAGCCCCAAGTCCGTGCCCTTAACATTACAATACTCTAAGGTCAGGGGTGTCCCAAGGATGCTTGGGGAGCACTGGGGAGGGCATTGACACTGGCCTTGGGCATCTAAAAAGGCCTCCTTGAGGAGATGACCCCTGAGGGTTGGAGAGACAAAGGGAATGGGAAAGAACATTCTAGGCTGAAAGGATGGCAGACAGAGGCATCACCATGTAAACCCCAGCACTGTGTGCCAGGAGATACAACTTTTTTGGAATTTCTAGAATGTAAATAAAGTGTGAGGCCAAAGGAGGCTGGAGAGACAGGTAGGAAGAGGGCCAGACCACGGCGAGCTTGTACCACGCGTGGAGTTGAAGGCATTTTCCATAGTGATGGAGAGCCATTGAAGGGTTTCCTGCCAGGGAGTGACACAGAAACGGTGCCTTCTTGATAGAATCCTGTGGGGGGGGGGGGGGGTGGGGGGGGGTCAGTGGAGAAATAACTGGATAGAGGTGAGACTGGAGGCAAGAACGTCAGTTGGGAATTGAATAGGGAATCTGGACAGGCTACTTGACATTGGGAATGAAGGCATGATTTGAACTGTAGAAAAAATTTTTTCTCTTATTTTTACTTTATATATTTATATATGCCTTATTCCATTAAAGATTTTTCAGCAAGATCTCTGATTTGCTAAATTCCTCCCAGGATGTTTCTTTATTTTTTCCCCACTAAATACTCACTCTTGGGTAATGACATTGCTCAGTTTCTTCTCTGAAAACTGGTATATTTATTAGCACTAGGTGACCACGTGAGCTGGTTTGCTGGGGTCAGTCCTGATTCCACCTTTAATACAATTCTTAATAACACTCCTTTTTATCTGCAGAGTGTCCTTTTTTTTTTTTCTTTTTTGCTGAGGAAGATTTGCCCTGAGCTAATATCTATTGCCAATCTTCCTCTATTTTGTATGTGAGGCTGTGCCACAGCATGGCTACTGACAGACAAGTGGTATAGATCTGCACCCAGGAAGTGAACCCAGGCTGCCAAAGTGGAGTGCACTGAACTTGACCACCAGGCCCCCAGGGCTGGCCCACAGTGCCCTGTTTTGAACTATGAATTCTGTGGTCACCCTAGTGAAAGCACATAAGTGGAAAACAATTGCAACAAAGCCTTGGATCTAGATGGCACTAGGTTGCATATAGGTACATTAAAATGATCTTACTTGCTTTTAACGATAACCCTGAGAAGTAGACAGGATAAAGGTTATTGCCATTCCTTTCTTTTTTTTTTAACACATGAAGAAAAGGAGGTTCGAGTAAATTAAATGACTTGCTGAAGGTGTAGGTGCCATAGGAAGTAGAGGTAGGGGTTGGACCTGACTCTTCTGATATCTAGTCCACCAGCCTCAGTTTCCCTCACTATACTGTGTTAGATTAAAGATGGCCACACCCTCTTTGCTACTCCTCCCATTGAAAGGTGGAGTATAATCTCTCTCCTTGATTTTGGGTTGGTCTTAGTGATTTGCTTAACCAATAGAATGTGAGAGAACTGACATTCTGGGACTTCTGAGGTCATAAGAAGCCTGTGCATCTTCTGATTAGATCTTTTGCAACTGTGGCTGTGGGGGAAGCTGGCCACACTGCAGGAAGCCTGACTACCCTGAGACCTCCATGCTGTAAGGGAGCCCAAGCTAGCCACGTGGCAGGGAGGGAAGAGATGGATCCCTGGCTAACAGGGGTGGTATGCTGGTAAACCTGCTCTCTCAAAAAACTGTGTCCTGGTTTATAGTGTTTGTTGATTTCTGGGTGTGACTAGTCCCACCAGGGCCAATTTCAAGCTACAAATGGAAAAACAACTGGCTTGTAAACGTTTCTGAATCTTTAACAAATGGCTGCTGTGGACGGGTACAAATGGGCCTCGGCACACTGCTGCTGGCCAGCCTTCAGCTGTCCAGCCTCCAGCCATGTGAATCACCCTGGCTGGGCCCCAGATATCATGAAGCAGGGAGAAGTGGTCCTTGTTGAGTCTCACGTAAGTGGCAGACTCACAAGCAAAATTGACAATTGTTGTAGTTTTAAACCACTGAGTTTTAGGGTGGCTCGTTACACAGTGATACCCAACCAGAACACGTGGAAAGACAGATATGCTTGTCCTTGAAGAAACAGAAGTACTCTCAAAAACTTAGAGACCCACTTCTCTCCCTGTTTCCTTGCTGCCATTAAACTGGTGAAATGTTTCAGGTGAAATCCATGGTTCGTGGTAAACCTGGAGCCTGAGGTGGCCCTCTCTTTGCCTCAGTCCCTAGATGCATGGTTGGTCCCATTCTCTGAGACACGGAGACTGAGGGGGAAAAGCTGGGCTGAGAGTGGGACGGGTTGAGGGGAGGTGACGGGGCCATCTGAGTTTAAGGTGTCCAGCAGGCAGTCTAGTTAGGTGACATTGAGTTATGATTTATAATACAGCTCAGCACCCCATTTCTGACAATGAATTTACTTATGATAATTCCACTGTTGGTTTAGAGCAGATTATAAAGTTGGCAGAGCTTGTCTTCAGCTCAGGTAGTGCCTTTCCCCCTTTCTTCTAATTTTTGGGGCTCACTTGTGCTCTTTTGTTCTTCCCAGGAATGTGAATTTGTCTTCTCTTTCACTGGGGAATGGGAAGCTTGTTTCTTAATGTATTTATTCTCTTTATTGCTGTGTAACAAATTTCCCCAGAACTTTTCAGCTTAAAACAACAAATAGTTATTACATCACAGTTTCTGTGGGTCAGGAGTTTGGGTGACTCAGGTGGCTCATTCTGGTTGAGGGTCTGTCACGAGGTTGCAGTCAAGGTGTTGGCCAGGGCTGCAGTCACCTGAAGGCTTGCCTGGGGCTGGAGGATCCACTTCCAAGATGCTCCCTCACATGGCTGTTGACAGGAGCGCGTGCCTCGCCTGTGGGCCTCTCCCTAGGGCTGCTTTTGTGTCCTCAAAACATGGCAGCTGGCTCCTCCCAGAGAGAGTGATGAGAGAGAGAGGGAGAAAGAGAGAAGGAGGAGGAGGAGGAGGAGGAGGAGGAGGAGGAGGAGGAGGAAGAGAAAACCAAATGCTTTTTATGACTTAGTCTCAGAAGTTATCACTTCCAGCATATTCTGTTTGTTAGAAGTAAGTCACTAAGCCTAACCCACACATGAGAGGAGGAGAATTCGGTTTTACCTTTGAGTATCAAATAATTTGTCGACATATTTTAACCCAACTACACTTTTTCAAGGAATTTCAGATAGTATCACTTGTATGTCAGGGGCTGGAGGGGGAGCGGACAGGAGACCTATTTCCTGAATTCATGCCGTATCTACTTAGCGCACTTTCAAGATGGGGTCTGTCCGTGTGGACGATTATGTGGTAGAAAGTTACAATGGAAAGGGACCTCGGAGGACTCTCAAGAGGCTACAAACTGATGATTCTTGGACCTAACTTGTCCAGCAGAGTTATTTTGGTTGGTGAAATCTTGATTTTTAAAATTTGGATGCCTTTAGTTTGCACATGGATGCTCCACTGTGCCTTCCACTCCTTATCGTCTTACACAGGCCACTGCACTCATTTGGGTAGCCCACCTGACCCCTGGTCCTGGAAACTCTGGTTCTTATCCATCCCTCGCCTTTCAGACAGGGAAAGTGAGGCCCAGAGAAGATGACTTGCCCAAGGTCAAAGGCTAGGTAAGTGACAGAATTAGGTCCTGAACCCAGGGTTCCTCCTCCTAGCTCGGAGCTCCTGCCACTTCCCTCCCTGGCTTCCTGATGGATCACCAAAAGTGGCAGCCAGTCTTTCCCTTGGTCCTGAGAGCACCCCTCAGCCCCTCCGCTCACCATCAGTGCCCCTGCACCCCCATCCAGCATCAGACGGGCGTGGGGAGAGGGATGTCTTTCATCCACATGTAAAGATCTGAAGGTGGAAAAAGTTATAAGTGTCACAGCCCGAGAGAAAGAGAGAATCAGGGAGCGAGTGCTGGGAAAACATGGGGGAAGCAGCGTGGCGTGAGAGGGAGACCCTGGAGGATGTTTCAGTAGGTTAATAACCTAAGCTGTTGCCAAGTTGAAATTAGAAAGAGGAAGGCTCTGCCTTCCGAACGTGGAGGATGGAGGCTAATCCTGTCCTTTGATAAATGGATGACATTCTAGCAAAATGAGATGCTCCACCCCGTGGCTGCAGGGGGACAACGGAGCGGGGGGGTGGGGGGGTGGGGGGGCGGCTGGGGTGGTTAGGGGGTCTCTGGAGCCCCAGCAATGAGGTTAAGACGCAGAACAGCGAGGCGCTGGCACATTAGCAATGAACTTGCAGTCACTCTGGCAGCTCTTTATTAAATACCTCGCGATAGATACAACGGGCAGCGGGAGCCGGCTCAGTTTGGATTATTCACCTAATACCCAGCCTTTCCTGAGACCTGCCTCCTCCCTCTGCCTTCCCTGGGGTCCTCTCCGATTCCCAGCTCTACTCTCTCCCCATTATCATTCATTCTCTTGGGCTCTGACCTGGACTCCTGTGGCCTTTAGCAGCTGCTGCTTTTACCCCCTCCCTGGGCAATGCTTTCCAGGCTGCCCTGGGGAGTGGAGCGACTCCTTCCTCCCGGCCTGCCCCTCCCCGGTGTCCTCCATCTCCAGGGAGGGGCCTGGCATGAAGAAGCCACTGGTCTTTTGTACATTTCAGGGAGGGCGGGTCTCCCTGGGCCTTCACAAAGAGGGGTCGCGGCGTGGCCTCCTGGGAGCTCCCGGGTGTGCTAAATGCTCAACCACTCTCAGCCCCCCAGGGAGGTATCTTCTCGGGTTTCTTAAATTCAGACATTCACACCTGCAGAGGTCTCAGAGACACGGGGACTGGCCTAGCAAATTTATGACAAGCTCCTCTCCTCCCAACAACAACCCTCCTCCTACCCTCCTCGTCTCTACCGTCAAGCCTTCCAAATGTGGAGTGAAAAACCAGACATGACTTGGTGGAGTGACTTCCTGGAAGGAAAGACAGTTCAAGGAGGTTGGGCAAAGCTCTTAAAACCTAACTCAAATGATGTGGTTGCGTTTATCCCAATTCTCTCCTCCTTTCACCGGGAAAAAATTATTGAGTTTTTTATACATACTGGGCAAAGTCCTTGGCTTTGGGGATTTAGAGAGAAAGGAGATGTGGTCCTGTTCTTTAAATTGCTCAGTTTGGTAGTGGAGACTAATGATAATAAGAGTTTCCTAGAGATGTTACAGAGAGCTTCGTATGTGTCACAATATATGTATTTGTGTAATATATTTCTGACTTAATTCTCACAACAATCCCATGAGACAAATACTATTACTATCTCTCACTAAATAGTGAGAAAGTGAGGCACAGAGAGGCCTAGTAACATGCTCAAAGTCACACAGCTAGTAAGTGGTAGAGCTGGAATTTGAACCCAAGCTCTTCGGCTGTAGCCCCAGAATCTGTGCCCTTAAAAACTAAATTACAATTCAGTGTAATTTTCATGGCGGGGGAGGGGGGAGGAGGGAGGAGAGCATGGCTAGTATTTGACCTGAATGAGATGTTAGTGATAATCCAGACCCAACCTAATGTAACAGCTGAGAAACTGAGGCTCTGCGAAGTCGAGTGACTTTCTCAATGTTAGAAGTGGGTGTTGAACCTGCACCACCCATTCTAATGGGCCTCTGTCCCTTCCTCCACTGCTGCCAGGAACATGGGAAGGCTTCCTAATCTGAGTGAGATGCGCCCCACAGGGAAAGGGCCTTCCAGGAAGGGAGCCTGGCAGGAGCTAAGATGGCGGCCCCAAATTCCTGGCCGGTCCTAGACACAGCAACTAGAGGGGTATGGCCAGAGCATAGGGAGCGTGGGGCAAGGAAGGGTCGGGGTGGGAAAGGGAATGAGGACGGATTGGAAAGGGCCTAGGATATTTTGCTAAGAAGACAAAGAGGAGTTGCTAAGGATGCTGTGACCAAATGGACTTCACTGATGCGCTCTCTGGCCTCAGTGTGGAGGAGGGAAGGGGAGGCATCTGAAGCACCGACATCGGCAGTCTCCGGGAATGCCTGGGTGTTAGCAGGACATCTATAAAGGCGATGAGCAGAGCACGTAATGAGGACAAAAAGGGGGAAATAGAAAGTCCTCACAGCTCAGATAAAGTTCAAGTTTAAACTTAAGTTTCCATGAAGAAAGTTAGAAGAGATTGTCAGGACAAACTGAAAAGCTTGGACCAACGGGATTTTACTAACAGAGAAGAGTGCGAGTGAGAGCTCTTCAACTGGCTTTTTGTATTCGTCTTCACAAGGGGAAGCATCTTTGGATGCAGGAGTGTAAGGGAAACATTGGTAGAGAGAGCCGCAGCCTGGGAAGGGCTCAGCGGCTGTGAGACAGTGCCCGGTTCTCGAAGCAAATTCAAGTCTCCTGAGCGAGACCCAGGGAAGGAGCTCAGCCAGGCAGCCAGCGGCCCGGGAGCGATGAGGAGGATGGGGATTCTGCGAACCGCTGACCGGCTGTCTAACACTGACCTCAGCTACGGCTCCAGAAGGGGCTGCTGAGAGTACGTTTGTGAGTTTCCCTCCAGTCTTTTTCAAGCAACTTATCAAAATGTTATGTATAATTTAATAAAAACAATGCATGCAGATAGTTTAAAAAGTCAAACAATGCTAAAATGCTTACACCGCCACCCAGCCGTCCCCTGCAGCCCGCCCTGCTTCCCTCCCCGTGCTGCTCACATGCCAGGCTCCCCAGAGGCACCATTCTCAAACGTTTTCCCTTTTTCTTTTAGCTTTTCAACATGTTCTGATACGTCTATATTTTAAAATTACAGGCATATGGCTATCTGTTGACTCACTCATTTTAGATTGTCTTGGAAACTTCCCCTGGTGAGCATTAGCAGCCCTTCTCCCCTCAGAGCACATGCAAGACTCTGCTTCTGGGTCCCCTTCCCATTAGACAGGGACATGTGGCTGCTTCTGCACAGTGAAGTCATGAGAGGAAGGGGTGAGTATCGCCTCTGTCCGAGGCATCCTTCTCTAGTCTCTCTGCCCTTCCCTGGGACCCAGGGTGCCAGGTGTTCCTGACGGTGTAGCTACAAGTTGGTGGAGCTTCTGACTGAGTCCCCGAATGACCGTATGGAACAGAACTCCTGCAACCCATTTGAGGAGTGTAGTGTAAGACATAAACATCTATTATATGACGCCATTTAGAATTCAGGGTTGTTACTACAGAATATCTTCGTCCATCCTGACTGATATATGTCTTATGAGTTTAGCTCACTTGTACCCCTTCTCCAAGTCTCCTAATTGCATCTCAATTTTTGGTTAAGTCCATCACCATTGTTGTTGTTTTTTTTTTTTTTTGAGGAAGATTACCCTGAGCTAACTACTGCTAATCCTCCTCTCTTTGCTGAGGAAGACCAACCCTGAGCTAACATCCGTGCCCATCTTCCTCTACTTTATACGCAGGACACCTACCAAAGCATGGCTTGCCAAGCGGTGCCATGTCCGCACCTGGGGTCCAAACCGGCGAACTCTGGGTTGCCGAGAAGCAGAACGTGCGAATCCAACCACTGCACCACTGGGCCAGCCCCCATCATCACCGTTTTCAACTTTATGCTTATGTCAAGATTGCTCACTGCTGAGCTAAATGGTATTTTGTGATTAAATTTCTTTTTATTGTAAAAATTGCTTATTTTGTTAAATTTAGAAATTATTTCACTTTAAACCTTAGTTTCCTTTGATATCCTGACTAAATTCTTCTTACCTTCCACAACGTTCTACAAGATGTACCTTATTATAGTTTTCCACTCTGTCACGCTGTTGTATAATTTATCAGTTCCACTTTTTTCTTGGAGACAGCTCTCCAAACTTCTGCCCTAATACGGACTGTAGGCTCTCTAGATCTATACAATTATTGTTCCCTGTTTTCTGGATCCCATGTTGTCTTCTTCTTTGGCTTAATTTCTCCTCTTGCTGGAGCATATCCTCTAGTAACTTTCTGAGAAAGGATCATTGGGAGATGTATTTTTGAGATTTTGTGTGTCTGAAAATGTGTTCTTACCATCCACATACATGATTGATAAATTGGCTGGGTATAGAAGCCTAGATTAGAAATAACCATGGCAGAGACTACTAGCTGTCCACCAAAATCTTGGGCACACTGTTAGACTACATTTTCCAACTTCCTTTGCAGTAAAGTTTGGCCTTTAATGAGGCTCAACTTAATAAGATTAAGCTCCCTTTAAAGGAAATTAAAATTCCAGACCTGGCCCATTGAAACCTTCCTACACATGCTCCTCCATGCTTTTTCCCCTTCTGGCAAGATGGACGGAGACAATGAAAACAACATTCTAGGGCTTTGCAGACCCATGAGATGAAAAGAATGTCACAGAGAACTGTCCTGCCCTAAACCCATGTGGGAATGTTATGTGAGTTAAAAATAAACACCTAATGCCACAACTAGAGGGACCCACAACGAAGAATATAAAACTATGTACCGCAGAGCTTTGGGGAGAAAAAGGAAAAAAAATAAAATCTTTAAAAAAAATAAAATAAACACCTATTGATTAAGCCAGTGAAATTCTGGGGTCTATTTGTTATGCGATCTAACCTACTCTAGCACAGAAATTCATTCTAGGAGTAGGGTGATGCCATCATAAAAACTAAAGTAAGTGGCCCTGGCTAGGGGTTGGTGGTGAGGAAACAGATATAACGGGAGGGAGAGCTGGAGATACCTGTGATGCTGGGACAGAAACATTTGGTAAAACTGACACCAGAGATAACAATATCCTACTGAGACCGTGCCTGTGGTGGAAGAGGGGGGAAAAGGCAGGCAGGGTTTGTTGTTGGTCACTTACTTCACTTAAGAGGTTGCCTCTGGGAAAAGACGAGCTCAGGAAAGCTCTGGTCTGTTTGCAAGTAGAGATTAGGGATTGAAGAAACAGTTTCTGGACCCCACAGAGGAGGTGATACGACCAAATGAGTCTTTGAATCACAAAGACCGTGAAGTCATCTCCGTTAGACAAAGGGACCCATTCCTGCAGCGAGATCAGGTTAAGGATGCTGTCTCTCTAATAAGCCGCTCGCTACAAATGGCTTTATAGTCACTGATATTAATTCGACAGATAAAGATTGGCATGTGCCAAAGAAGCGAAAAATAAACAGAAGACTTAAGAACCATGTCTAGGAAACTTTGGATGTGGTTACTGACGTGTGTAACCAATGGGAAGCAAAGAGATCAGAAATCTGTGTGAAAGAAGAAGTTAAATTCCCGAGGAAACCACAAACATGGCTTGAAAAAACTTGAAAATACTTGGACTCCCAAACTTCCATGAGCAACAAGTGGGCTGTGAAAGACGTGGGACCCCAAAAAAGAGAATCCTCCCACTCACCTTTCCAGGTGTGGCCACAGGAGATAGTGGACGGGGGAGGATGGGCAGAGCAGGGGTTATAGAAGGCAGGGGGCAGCTCCTCCAAAAAAGAAGATACAGGCTCCCAGGAAGGGACCTCCTCCATTGCCAAGGCCGGGGAGCCCTGCAGGGTTCCATCACTGTTGTGGACCAGGGACTGCCTATGTTTCCCAGTCTTAACTGCAGTTATCCTATACATTGGATGTGTGCAGGGTTGGAGGGTGGGCAGAGTTTCTAAGTCTTTAGACCAAGAGAAATTCCATCAGACTTGACAGAAAAGACTACGTCACCTTGAGGACCCGGACATTGAACAGAATGCAGAAGCTGGATGGGCCTTTGCTTTGACTCCCTTGGAGGTGACTGTGTTCTATGAGTGGCAAGAAGGCCACACATGCCACTGATTGGGGAAAGGACTGCTAGCTGGGCCCTCAAATCTGTTCTGTCTTCTTTCTGGGCACACAGATAAGGTCATATTTCCCAGTCTCCTTTGTCGGGAGGTGTAGCCATGTGGCTAAATTCTCTCCAGTGGAGTGTGAATGGAAGTGAAGTGTGCCAATTTCCATATGGTTGGCCCATAGAGGCTTCCCCTGTGCAGTCTTCCATGTTCTTTCCCTTTCTACTGGCTGGCTGCAGGATGACTCCAGAGCAAGGGACCTGACCTGGGGTCCCTGGACCCGAAGTTCAGGGGATTCTACGAACTTGGGATGGGAAAATGATATCTTTATTTTCCCTCCTCTTGCACTGACATTTAGCATTTCTTTCTATTGCAAGTGTAGATGACAAACCACAATAGTATTAGCAGTAGCTGTGACTTTGTCACCAGTAGAAATCACAGATATTTTCATATCACATTACAGTTGTTGCAGAAATCTCAAAATATCGTTACATTTGTCACCAGTGGGGATTACGGTGGTGATTAGACCTGCCACTAGACTGCACATAATTGCAGTCCCCCTGTTGACAGACAGGCGTGCAACACAACTGGCCGACAGTAAGCGGAGGAGGCATTCAGCGGCCACACGGCTGAGTCACGTGCTCTCCTATAGGTGAACCAGAGATCTAGCTGCTTTCCAGCAATCCCTGCCTGTGAGTGTTGCTCAATTAATCTGTGGAGGTAGGTGAGTGGTTTTCATTGTTTGGTAAAGGTTTGCAAAACTGGGTGATTCAAATAAGAATTCTTAACTCTCCTTGACATTGGGAGGTATGCAGGCAACAAGTGTAGTCAGTCTTCACTTTGACATGTCTTTAAAAAGTAAATGAAACTTTAACTCACCTATGCTTTCAATGTATTGTCTTGTTAGCTATTCAATTTATACAGAAACACATATATGAATTACTATCACAGATTGTCTGTTTATATTTTGATAGCTATAGGTCCGTATAATTGGTTTGCTTTTTACTATTATGTTTTTTTCCCCTAAGATTAGCCCTGAGCTAAGATCTGTTGCAAGCTTCCTTTTTTCTCCCACAAAGCCTCAGTACATAGTTGTATATCCTAGCTGTAAGTACTTCTAGTTCTTCTCTGTGGGATGCCGCCACAGCACAGCTTGATGAGTGGTCATAGGTCTGCACCCAGGATCCGAACTGGTGAACCCCAGGCCATCTAAGCAGAGTGCACAAACTTAAACCACTTTGCCATGGGTGGCCCCAAGTTTTGTTTTATGAATTTAAAAATATTCTATCAGGCTTCACCAGATAGTGAAAGGGGCCCAAGGCACAAAAAGGGGTAGGAGGGAGCCTGTGATATGACTGAGCCACTATGTGGAAGGAGCCTGGGCCCATGGAAGAGAGCCAGCCTATTACCTGGACATCCATCCAGGACTAGTATGTAAACAAAAAATAAACTACTGTTGTGTTAATTTTGAGATTTATTGTTACCAGAGCATGTCTTACTTCATGCAAAGACATTGATCCATTGACTTGTAGCTTTTATTATTACTTTTGGGAAGTTCAGTGCCATCCTGATATGTGTTCTTCTGTGTCATTTTCTTGCTTTATGTAAGCCTTGCTCCCATCACTTTTAAAAAAATTTTTTACTTAGTCCTTTTATTCTGAAATTTCACGTGGTGTGCCCTGGGGTGGCTCCATTATTTATGCTGGGTCCTCAGTGGGCCTTTTTAAGCCTGGCAACTCAAATCTTTCAATCTGAGAAATTTTGTTATCTCTTAGGCAATGTTCTGGTTAGCTATTGCTGTGTAACAAATCACCCCAAAAACTTAGTGATCTAAAACCAGAACAATCATTTTATGACCTCTGGTGGGTCTGGCAAAAGCTCAGCTAGGTGCTTCTTTCACATGAGGTTTTAGTCAGATGGTAGCTGGAGCTGGGACCGTGGGGACTGGAGCAGCTGAGGGCTTATTGGGCATCTCCCGCTTTTCTCAGGGTATCCCATGTGATCTCTCCACTTGGCCTAGCTTGGGCTTCTGCACAGCATGGTGGCCTTGGGGCAATCAGACTGCCTGTGTGGTGGCTCAGAGCTCCAGGGCAATTCTTCCAGCAAGTAAAGCAGAAGGGGCATTGCCTTTGAGGATCTGGCTTTAGAAGTCACATGGTCATGCCTTCCACCATGCTATACTGGTGAATACAGTCACAAAAACCTTTCAAGATTCAAGGGTAAGAGAGTTAGACCCCTCTCTCAATGGGGGTGTGGCCAAGTTCTAGGAAAGTGTGTGGGATAGGAAATGTTGCAGCCATCTTCGGAAAACACAACCTGCTACAATTTCCTCTTCTTTCAGCTCTTTTATTACATTTCTCCTAATAGTCAGTTTGGATCCTCTGGACTAATCCTCTAATTTTCTTATCTATTCTCTCTTATTATCCCTCACTTTATCTTTTTGTTCTACTTTCTAGGAGATTTCATTGACTTCATCTTCAACCCTACTGCTGACTTTTACATTTTGACTACCATTTTTAATTTGCTGTCCGTTCCTTTTCATTTTTTTTAAATATTGCGCCCTGTTTTTGTTTCACGGATGGAATATCGTCTGTTATCTTTCTGAGGCTATGAATCATAATTTCTTTGAATTGTTCCACTTTCTACAATTCCCTCTTTTTCTCTCTGAGTTCTTTCCCCCCCATTATTAATTTTTTTCTTTAATGTTTGAGTCTGTCTTCAAATACTTGATTGATCTTGGATGCTTCCAATTGGAAGTGCACCAGTGGGCTTGTGGACTGGTGTGTCTTGATCAGGTGGCCAGTCGGCTGTTTTTGTTGGGAGTTCCAAATGCCAGCATTTGTCAGTCTTTCCTCTGGGTCATATGGTTTCTGCAGAGAAGGCTTCTCCCCTCTCCTGTGTGGGAGCCCAGCTGCTGGTGTCTGGAGCTGAGTGGGGAAGGATACAGGGAGCTCTTTACCAAGCGGACTCTGCTTTGATTTTCCTGGGTCTTTTGATGGTCCCATTTTGGAACCTCCATGGTTCACTTATTTCATAACTCCATGATTCCGGAGCAAACGTCAGGTCTCCAGCAGGGTTGGGGAGGTGTGACTGGCTGATTGTAGGGGTAGGTGGGTCCCTAGTGTGGGCTTACTACTTTTTTACACGGAGTTTCAAATCATCCCCATGTCTAGCCCTCTGCCTCATGTTGGCTTTCTGCAGTATCTGGTGTCTCCTGTTTCTGAATTTTCCTAGGTTTTCCGTAACCAATAGGTTTTCCTCTCCTGATGCCTCCTGCAGACATTGGTGTTTGACTTTGCTCCTCTTTGCTAGGTCATTCTGCCATCTGCTTTCTGCTTCTTATCATGCCTCAGGGATTTAGATGTCTCCTAATTCTGTTGAAGATGGAGTATGTTTCCGTTTCTCGCTTTCTTTTATATTTTGTGTGATATTTAAAAGGAGGAGAAGTGAGACCTGGAAGCCCTCCATGCCTGCAATGTCACAGCGGGCTCCATGGACGAGTGTCCCACAGGCCCCACTCTTAGAAGGGCCCGTACTTGGTTTAATGCACCTCTGCCACCATCTTGAAATTTGTGCTTCTTTTTGAACAAAAGCCCCCACATTTCCATTTTGTGCTGGGCTCCGCAAATTGTACAGCCCATTCTGTCCACGGTTGGTCTCCTGATCCATCTCCCATGCCGTCCAAATGACTGATTTGAAACAGAAACGAATTGAGTCATGCTCTTGCTCAAAAGACTTCAGTGGCTCCCAACCTTCAGGGTTTATGCAAGCTCCAGTTGGTGCTCCAAATGGACACCAGCACCTAAGAACTGGTCTCTCAGTTTCCACTTTTACTTCTCCACAGTCCAAAGAGCCCCCTTTAAAAGATGAGCTGGACCAGGCCACTCCCTTGTTCAAATCCCTTCCCACTTAAACTACAGTGCAAGTTCTCACCGGGGCTCTAGAAGCCTCCTGTGATGTGAGCCTTGCTCACCCTCTGACCTCATCGCACACTCACCCACTCCACGTGGGCCCCACTGGCCTCCTTGCCGTTCCTTCCTGTTCTGTCTGGAAAGTCATTCTCCCAAAAGTGCCTCAAAGGTCACTTCTCAGAGTCTCCTAGACGACTCCATCTGAAATAGCACCTCTCATCATTCTCTGTCCCCTTACCTGGCTTTATTTTCCTTCATGTCATAGGCCACACTAACATTATATATGCTTATTTGTTAATTATCTGTCTTTCCTGCTAGAACAGAAGTTCCAGAAAGGCAGGACTATTGCTTGTCCCCTGCTATCCCCAGTACTTCACTCACTAAGTATTTGTTGGAGAAAAAAAGTAATATTTTTTGAATGGATATAATTTAGGAAATGTGTGGTGATCCACACCACTGGGTGGGATACACAAGGCAGCAGACTCTCAGTGGAGGTGTGTTTGGATTGAAAGAAGCTCTGAAGGCTGTGGGATGGCAGGAGGAGAGGATGGGGGAACCTGATGCGGCATTCCTCTGTGGAGTTGGAGCCAACTTCTCTGATCTCCCAACAGGCTAGTTAGGTGACCCCTTCTCTGGGGCTCAAGAAGGTAGTCCCCTGTGCATAGATCACCTGTCCATTTTCCTGCTAGGTTAGGAACACATGCAGAGTAGAGACAATTTCTTCTTCGTCCTTATTTTCCTAGAGCCTAGGAGGGTGTCTGGCAATAAGTGTGAACAGCTAATGAATAAGTAAAACAGTCTGCAAAACACAAATGGCATCGAGAGCAGAAGAAAGCCCCAAGAGAAGTTATTCGATTACTTAGAATTCTCCTAAGACTGGGGCTGAATGACATGATTCTTCACGAGTCCCTCAAACGTGACAGCAGAAGTAGTCTAGATGCTCGCAAGTATAAATTCAGATTGTCAGCTGGGGGGGGGGGGGGTGGGCAGGACAGTGCAATGAGGAGAGTGGTAACATGAGATGAGAGGCTCCTGTAGCTGGTGACAGTTGATGGTGGCTTGGACTGGGATGGTAGGGGTGGAGGTTGTGAGAAATGATTGGACCTTGGATATAGTTTGAAGTTAGAGCCAGTGTGACTTGCTGATCAATTGCATTTGAAGTGTATAAAAAGAGAAGAATCAAGGATGCCTCCAGAGTTTTTGGCCTGAGCAACTAGTTTCAGAGTGCTGCCATTTATAGAGAAAGGGGAGGAGCAAGGCTGCAGAGCAAGAGTTTGTTGAGAATGTGGTAGGTCCAAAGTGATGGTTGGGCATGTGAGTAGAGGTGTGGAGAAGGCAGGAGCTGTGGGGCAGGAAAGCAGGAACCAAGTGTGTGCTAGAGATACACATTTGGGAATCAATAATGTATAGATGGTATTTAAAACCATAAGACCAGATGAGATCATTGTCCTGGGTTGAATAGTGTCCCCCAAATTTATGTCCACGAGGAGCTGTAAATATCTTATTTGGAAATAGAATTTTTGCCGATATAATCAAGTTAAGATGAGATCATTCTGGATTAGGGGAGGCCCTAACCCAATGACTGATGTCCTTGTAAGAACAGGAGAATTTGGACACAGGCACACATGGAAGGAAGACAGCTATGTGGAGAGGGACACAGAGATTGGAGTTAGGCTGCTAAAGCCAAGGATTGCCATCAACCACCAGAAGCTAGGAGAGGCAAGGAAAGATTCTTCCCTGGAGCCTTTGGAGGGAGCGTGCTGCCTTGATTTCAGATGTCTCGCCTCCAGAACTGTGAGAGGATACATTTCTGTTGCTTTAAGCCACTCAGTTTGTGCTACTTTGTTACAGCAGCCACAGGAAACTACTATAATCACCCAAGGTGAGTGTGGATGGTGGGCAGGGTCTCCCAAGGACGGAACCCTGGGAAACTGCATCCTTCAGAGGTCAGGAAGAGGAGCAAGATCCTGCAAGAGAGACTGAAAAGCCACGGCCCAGGAGGGAAGAGGAAAACCTGGAGAGTATGAGGTTCCAGTGCCAAGGTGAAGAAAGTATTTCAAGAGGATAGAAAGCCTAAGATGCTCCAGACAAGTTGGTAACAATGAGGACTGGTCGTTGGACCCGGCCATGAGGAGGTCCCTGGTGACCTTGACTAGCCCAGTTTTGGTGGAATGATTGGCATGAATCAGAGAATGGGAGATGAGGAAGTGCAAATAGCAAGTAGACAATAACTACCATTGTCCTCGATCTTATACTTGGCAAACAGAATCTTCTCATCTCGTCCTTACAGCAACCCTATGAGATGGGCATTGTTATTTACAGAAAGGGAAACCGAGGCTCAGAGGGATTAGAGAATTGGTCCAAGGTCCCCGACAGACAGGAAGTGTAGAAACCCAGGTCTTCAGAGACAAGAGTCCAGGCTCTTTCCATGTTTCCAAGGAGCAGCTGATCTGATGAATAACCTTGGAGAGGGCTGGAAAAAACTGGTTCTTGTCTGTATCCAAACAGCACCCGGGCTTTCCCAGGAAACACTTCCATTTAAAGAAGCCTTTTCGCCAGCCCTTCAGCTGGGCCATTCTCTCACCTGGCCTTTCCGGGTGTGCAGGGGCCCATCCCCTCCTCCTCCCAGGCGTCTCTGCCCCATTAGGGGAGAGGGGATGCGCAGGGATGGGGAACCCCATCCTCAATGGCTAGTCTGTTTCCTTCTCTCCACTCTATGTCCTCAAGCAGAGGGTGAGCACGCAGATGCCTCCTGGAGCTGGCAGGTAGTGGCCATGAGTGAAGTGGGCCCAGGATGGGACAACAGGAAATGTTTGAGGCTGAGAGTAAACTTGAACATGAAGGCCCCACCTGAAGATGTTCAAATTCAAATTTCACAAACCGGGAGTCTGCCAACAAATGTGACTATGACTCAATTTGGTCCTGGGCTAGTGTGTGGACTCCGATGGTTTAAGTCACCACATCGTGCCTCCTTTCCTGGGAGCGGGGGGCCCATCCTTCTACCCACAAGCGTCCCTGTCCTGACAAATGAGTGCCCGGAGTCCACCCATATAACTGATGTCTGAAGAGCAGCAGATGTGAATGCTGAGGAGAAGCTGTCACCCCACAGTCTCTGTCCAGAACTGGACCATTTGCAGGGTCTTCATCTGACTCCTCTTCGTGTGTCTGGCCAACTATCAGCCCCTTGCTGGCATTGCGCTGCATACTGGCAATCTTCAGTTTGCCCCTCTGGAGCCCTTTCTGGCCACCTTGGGAGGATGATCTGTGTGGGCTGCGTCAGGGGCCTCTGTGCCCTCTGGCGTCCTGTTGCATGGGAAGCCTGACTGCAGGTCTGAGGGAGGCAAGAGAGTGAGGACAGAGCACTTCTGCCTGGCTCATCCCCCACAGGGTTGATTGGGGCTCCCCCAAAGGTCAGAGCCCTTCTCAAAATGGTCCTCTCTAGCTGACTCTCCTGGTTCTTTTAGTTGCTGCTTCCCCTTGCCTTTAAGAAGTGGCTACAGCTCTCTGCTTTTACAGCCCTGGACACTGCACAATCCCTTGGGGTTTCCCTACACTGTCCACGCCTGTGTAAATAATAGTCCCTTCATGCTGGGTTGAATGATGTGTCCCCCCCTCCCCACCCCCAAATTCATGTCCACTCAGAATCTCAGACAGTGACCTTATTTGGAAAGAGGGTCTTTGCAGGGGTAATTGGTTAAGATGAGGTCATACTGATTTGGGGTGGGCCCTAACTCCAGTGACTGGTGTCCTTATAGGAAGGCCATGTGTAGACACACAGGGAAGAAGGCCATATGATGGAGGAGGCAGAGGTTGGAGGGCTGCAGCTACAAGCCAAGGATTGCTGGCAGTCACACAGCACAGTTTTCTCTTAGAGCCTGCTGCCACCTTCATTTCTGACTTCTGGCTTTCTAAACAGGGAGAGAAGTAAATTTCTGTTGTTTTAAGCCATCAGATTGTGGTAATTTGTTACAGAAACCCTAGAAAATGAATACACCCTTCACCAAACTTTCTTTCAATTCCCCAAACTTGAGGGTGCCGCCTGTGTCCTGTGGGGGGCCCCGGCTGATAGAGTTCTCTTGCTCATCACATCTCCCAAGGGCTTTCATTATCCTCAGTAAGCCCCAAATCCTCACCTTGGCACCAAAGACCCTCCCCACTAGGGTTTCACATTGCTTTTCCGATCCTCTTATCTGATTCCCAGCCAAGCTGGTCTCTTGGCTCTAATCCTGCTTTGCATTTGTCCCACTAACCTTTGCCTGGTTCCTCCACCCGAGTCTTATCCATTCTTAAGCGCAGCTCGACCCTTTCTCCTCCAGTAGGAAGCTATGTGGACTCCCCAGCCCGAAGAGATGGACCTTATTAGCTCTTGGTGTCAATGTGCTCAATCCAGCCTATGTGGGTGCACCCTGGTGGTATTCACATGGCATCCTGTGTGTGCTTCTCCCCGACTCCACAAGCTCCATGAGAACAGGAAGAGTGCCATGTTGTTTTTGTCAAGAACCACAGTGCTGGGCACATGCTAATGGGTGCAAAGAAAGAGTCTGAAGTGTTTTTGGAACTGGTGTACCACCAGGGGAAGAGGCAGGACCTTCTAGGCTCCAGGGATAACCTGGAGTCCACAGCCCAATGACCCAGCACAGGAGTCTTTGGGGCTTACCAGCTGCAACTCATGTGTGACATCACAGTAGGAACAGGGGCCTTCAGTGATATGTACTAAGTCGACTCAAAAAGACACTGCGAGAGGTGGGCAAAGAGAATTCCTCCCTCTCTCCAACTACATCTGCCCTCTCTTCCCCTCTCTCACATTTCACTTCCCCGCCCTGACTCTATAAGAGAGTGCGTCTGATTCTCCTACTAGAGGTGTGTTGAGAGAGAGAATTTTCGGGATGTTCTAATCCTCCAGCCTGAAGTAATCAGACTGCTTCTGTTTGTCCTTCATCCTCCTCTCCCTTCCCTGAAAACTCTTCTGCCTCTCGGATATTCGTAGCCATCAGCTCCCTGATCCCTAGCTCTCAGTTTCTCTCTCTCTTCTTTTTAGAGCAAATGAAGAGACAGCCTGTTGTAGAATCTGTCTTGAAGCCCTCATTCCCGGGGGGAGAGAACTCTCTTTGGAAAGAGGCAGAGTGAGTATTTGTGTTGTCCTGGCATCTCTTTAGCCTCTTCTTCTGAGTCTCTTTTCCATGAATCTGAATTTCCTCCCTGTTTAGGAAAACCTGGCATCCCAAGGCATCAAGATGGGAGGCAGGGGGGAGTCTGAGGGCTCTACCCTCCCACGCATCGGGCAACAAGCTCTCCCTCTCGGAGTCCCACGTCTCCCAGCTCTGTCTCTGTGGGTGCAGCCTGAGGACAAAGGCAGTGATGCACCCCCGGCCCCCTCCAGTCTCCCGCTCAGTGTCTCGGGTGCTCCCCAGCTTGTCATCAGGGAGGAAGCAGCTGTCTCCGGCCATTGACTTCAAATCTCAACTCTCCCAGAGCTTTCCAAAGCCCAAGGTGCAGTCCCAGCTGCTATCTTGGTGCAGGTCAAGAGCTTCCTGCAATGCCATGCCGCTATGCAAGTCGGCGCCCATGGGCATGTGGCCTCAAGGATTTCTTGACCCACTCACCAAGACCTTGCCAGAGGAATCCCTTCACACCTCTGTCCCACTGGGAGAGAGCCATTTCCTCAGGCAGCGAGCCATATTCCCAATGATACCACTTGTGGAGGGTGGCAATCCCCAGTCCTCTCTAACATCCTTGTTTAAATAAAAATATATTTAGTCAATGATGGTCTTTCTCTTCTGTCTACTAAAAGCGTGCTAAGCGTCTGTTTTAATTGAAAATATATTTTGTCTTCTCCTTATACTCCCAATTGAGTTTTCCAGGGTCCTAATTTTATGATTGAAGGGCTTGGTGGCCTTTTGGTTATGACTACCTATAACCCTGTGCATGGGGGACACTGGGACTCTTGGATTTTTTTTTACAGCGTCCAGTTCCAGTGGGCTATGAATTCAGATCCCCCGAGTTCAATTTCCACAAACAAACGTGATGGGATTTTGATTGGAATTGTGTTGAATCTATAGATTGATTTGGTGAAAAGTAACATCACTACGATACGAGGGCTTCCCATCTGTGGACATGGGATAGCTCTCCGTTTATTTAGGTCTTTAAATTCTCTCAATAACATTTTGTAGTTTCAGCGTTGAAGTCACGCATGTTTTTCATTAGATCTTTTCCTAGGCATTGGATGGTGTTTGCTGCTGTTGTAAATTGTACTTTGTAGAAGGAATTTTTCTAAGGGATGGGTAGTGTAGGAAGGGGAGGCTCCACAATGTCTACCCTTTATCTTTTTTTTAAAAAAACAGCTTTATTGAGACATAATTCACATACTATACAATTCACCCATTTAAAGTGTAAAATTCAGTGGTTTTTAGTATATTCACAGATATGTGTAACCATCATCACAACCGACTTTAGAACATTTCATCCTCAAAAAGAAACCCCATACCCCATAGCTATTACCGACTTATTGTATTGCTTTTTATAATTTTATATTCTATCTTTTCTTGCTGGTATAGAGAAATATAATTTATCAGAGCATATCACTTGTCCTCAGTGACTTGACTAAATACATATATTAATTCTAGGAGTTGGTAGATTCTTTTGGATTTTCTATGTACAACATCACATCATCTAAAAATAATAATATTTAGACTTTCCCCTTGCCATTCCTTAGGGCTTTTACTTATTGTCTCATCGTCTTGGCCAGGACACCGAACATGATGTTGAATAGAATGTTGCCAGTGGACGTCCCTATCTTGTCCTGATCTAAACGAGGAAACTTTCCCTGTTTTGTTATTAAATACTATGATTGCCATAGGGTTTTCTTTGTTTGTAGATAGTCTTTATCAGATGAAGGAAGTTCCCTCTAAGTTTACTAAAGCGTTTTTATCATGAATCGGCCACCTACGTTCAAATCCTGAATCTTCCACTTATTAGTCATTCTACTGTGGGGAAGTCACTTACCTTCTTTGAGCCTCAGTTTCTCCATCTTAAATCGGAGGAAGGAATTTCTACCTTAAAGTTTCTCATGAAATTGAGAATACTTATGAAGAACACCCAACCCACAGCAGGTGCTCAATCGAATGCTGGCGTCACATTATATACTGTTTTATTTACCATCCTCCCCCCACCCCCGGGTGGATGCTCCACTAGGATCTGCTTGGCCTTTTGTTCAAGGCTGTATGCTTAGTGTTTGGAATAGTGCCTGGCATCTAGAAATTGCTTCAGGAAAGAAATCTTTTGCCTAATCAATGTCAATTTTATCTTTTCTGGAATCCTATAGCTATGAAACATGGTTTTGGGGCCCAGAACTAAACTTGCCCCTAGAGAATCACATTGTTCTCTTGGGCACTTCCAGGTTCAGTGTCAACTTTCCTTTTGACTTTTAAAAAGTGCCGTATTTTCCCCTTCTAGATTAGTCAATATCTGCGGTCCCTTCCCCCCTAACTTGCTGGACGTCAAGAACAGAGCTCCAGGGTGGAACCTCAGCCTTTCCCGCTGCTGCATGATGGTGGACAAGTCCTTTTCTGAGCCCCAGAGACCTCAGGGGTTTCCTCCACTTGCAGGTCCAACGCAGAAGTGATCTTCGTGGACTTGCAAATCTCCTGAGACTCTGCTCTGCTTTATCCAAATCTCTCCTGAGAGCAGCAAAGAAACCAGGTCCGGGATGAGCCTCCTGAACCCTCAGCAAGTTCTGAAATCAGGGACGTGAATGAGGAACTTGCAGCCTCAGGGATGAAGACCAGCACAGGGACATCCCTGGGCACTCCCCAATGCCGCCCACCCTCAGTTCGCATCAGGACTTCCAGAACACACCCTTCTCCCTCCTGGAATGCCTTCTTTTGCCACCAAATTCTCTCTATCCTCCAGATCAAGGTTCCTCAAGCTTTGCACCACTGACATTTTGGGCCGGATAATTCTCTGTTGTGGGGACTGCCCTGTGCACTGTCGGGTATTTAGCAGCATCTCTGATCTCTGTTATGCCGGTAGCAACACCCCCCATCCTGAATTGTGATAACCAAAAATGTCTCCAGACATTGCCAAATGTCCTCTCGAGGGCAAAATTGCTCCTGTTTGAGAGCCACTGCCCCAGATGATCTTTCTAAAGCCCCTTTTCATCAACCTCTCCCAGCTCGAATCGTCCCTCCCTCAGCAGGCCTTTCCTGCCTCCCTAACCCACACTCACCTCCCTCTTCTCTGAACTCTGAGCAGCCCAAGCTGCCCCACAGACGGCGAGAAGAGTGTCTCACGTTTATGGAGCACTTATCACATGCGGTTACACAGACCATCTGATGTAACCCTCACAACAGCCATTCATGTACAGTCCTCTCCACGTTTCAGATACTGGGGTCCTGAGAGGTGGAGACACTTGTCCAGGGTCACACAACTGATAAGGGGTGGATCTGGGATTCACATCCACGCTGTGTGGCTCATACAATCATGAACCACTCACTCTAGCTCATCGGATGTTTTCTCAATTGCTTCCTATATGTTTATCGCCTCCTAAACTAGATTGCAAACTCTTTGAGGGCAGGAACTAAAATCCATTTGTGGATGCTCCACGGCGCCAAGCACAGGGCAGGAGGGCCAAAGACAATTTCATTGATTTCCTGCCAATATGGAGTTTGGGGCATTAGAATGTGTGAGCGTGTGGATGAGATTGAGGATGGGGGAGAAGAAATTTCCAATTTGAGGCTTAAATATAATATACATCTACAAAATGCATTTAACATAAGTGCACACCTCAATGAATTTTCACAAACTGAACACACTTGTGTCACGAAATCAAGAATCAGAAGGTTCCCCTCAGCCCAGAAGCTTCCCTCATACTCCCTCCCAGTCATCCTCTCTGGAATTGACCCTCATGTCGCCTTCTACGAGCATAGATCCCTTTTACCTGTTTTTGTACTTTTAATAAGAGGAATCATGGAGCATGTACTCTTTCGTGTCTGGTTTCTTTTGTCCAACATTGTGAGAATCATCCACGTTGCACATAGCAACAGTCCATTCTTTCTCTATGTAGTATATTCGGTTGTGTGATGACACCACACTTTGTCTGTCCATCCTACTGTTGGAGGACCTCTGGTAGCTGCCAGTCTGGGGCTATTGTGAAGAGTCCTGCTGTGAACATTTTTGTGCACGTCCTTTGGTGCATGTGGTTTGCATTGCTGCTGGGGCCACGCCTCCCCATGGAACTGCTGGGTCATAGGTGTGCAGGCTTCAGCTTCAGTAGACACTGCCAGTTCCCCAGAGTTTTGGTATTTGGAAGCTTTTAAAGCCATAAGTGATCCCCCCTCCCCCCTTCAGACTGCTTTTCTGAAGAGATGGGAGGAGAGGGGTGGTGTGGTCTCCCTGGAATCTTCCAGATGACCACACCTGTACTAAGAACCTTTTTTATAGGAAAATAATGTCAGAGATGACAAGGATCATACAGATCTCCAGGCGAAGGCTTTCATTAGGCACAGGGAGAAACAGACTCAGAAACTAGGGTTGACTGGAGCAAGGTGATACGGGTCTAGCCTGGCCTGGAAGCCACGTTTCTGGACTCTGGATCCCCATTTGGCTTCTGGAGTACCTGAAGAGAGATCCATCAGGTGATGGGGCAGAACTAAATGCACAATTAGACTCACTAGGATTGTATGTGAAGTGTGAGGGTGGGAGTGTGTGCGGGGAGGTGGGACTGGTGAGCTGTCTTGCTCCCTCTATTTTCCTTGAGTCTGGGCTGAAGCCAAGGAAAACACAAGCCTGGCCGCTCCTCCCACCAGGGGAAGTCAAAGTGAGGGGCTTTACAATTAGAGCCTGGAAAATCTTCCACCTCACAGCCTCCCCCGAGTCCGGGGAGAGGATAAGGGGTGGGCGAGGGGTTGGGGGTGGCGCTGTTCTGGCAGTAGGGAGAGAGGTTCCAGGGTCTGGAAACGAGATGGACTTCACCCTCAAGGGGCTCACAACCTTCGGTAAAACCAGACAGACCTTCGGCGTAGAGCAAAACTCCATTTATTACGTACTGAAATTCCATCCACCAGGAACCTGGCGGGAGACTTGAGCCAACCTGGAGCGGAAACTGCTAAGCCCCCCGACTGCCAGCTCCAGCCTCAGAGCTTACCTGCTGCCCCAGACCCTCCCCTATTCCCGCAGCCCTCAAACTTCCGTATCCTGGTCCCCGCTGCACGGTCCACATCCGCCCCGCCTGAAATTCACCTTCATTTCCTGAGAAGTGGCTTGAGCTCACAGTCAGGAAGGGTTGGAAGGCGTACCCCCCATCTCGCCGCAACTTCCCTTATCTCACACCTCCTCCCCAGGCCTAGAGGTCCCCACCCGGTGGACGAGCCCTAAGAGCAGGATAAAAGAGGGGTTGCTTCTCTTTGCAAACTCTTTTGGCATCCCCTCTTCCCTCCCCAACCATCTGCCTTCCCGCCCCGGCTCCCGCGCCGAGCTGGGGCGCCAACTAAATCTGATCAAAATGCAATTGCCAAGTCGTTAAGGTATTTGAATTTAAAAAAAAGGAAAAAAAAAAAAAACTCCCGAGAAAGAAAGTATTTGATGGCTAATAATCTCATTTCAATATAATGGGACCTTCTTCTGCAGAGAGCAAGACAGGTTAAGAGATATAATTATGACTTTGCAAACTCTCTCCCAAGCGCGGGAGACGCGCTGACAGGTCTGCGCGCGGCTGCGCCCGACTCCGCTTGCTCCGAGGGGAGACGCTTTGTCTGCAGGGCCCGTTAAAGAGACACGGTCCCTTTTCCCCCCTCGACCTACATTGCAATTTAACTGTCAGCCACGTCTTCGCCCCAGGATCGGTGTCTGAGTCCCACACGAGGGTCGGGGGTGGGTGGAAGAGGGGGACCGGAGTGGGGGGAGAGGGGAAGGAGGCAAGCGAGGGGCTGACCTGTCAAACGCTGCCCCAGGAACCCGGAGCTGGGCTTTCAAACCTGCTCCCTCGGGGACTCTTTAAAGTCAAAGTCTACACTGCAGGGTCCGGGGGGGTTTGGGGGGAGCCATGATGGAGGGAGGAGGGCAGAGGGGTGGATTCAGGCAGCGCAGGTTTATTGCCCGTCTCCAAACTGGCCCTTTTTGAAGGGCTCAAAAGGAATGGATTCCTTGTTGGCATAATTGCTCGGTTTCAGCTGGTGGAGAGGGAACCGAATTAGGAAGCTGTGGAGAGACGCCGGTGGTGCAGTTCACGTCTACGTACTTTCCCCTCCCCTATATCTAAGCAAACTTTTTTTCCCCTTTTACTACAATGGGAGAAAATACCCATTTGAAGCCCAGATAGGGAATCCTCGAGGAAAGAGGAATTTTTTCCGGTTTCACATCTCGCCCCTTCACGAAAGTGCGAGAAAGGGAATCGCTAACGCGGTGTATCGTGTGTGCGCGGGGAGGGTGGAGGCCAGCGAGCGGCCCCGCACACCTAACAGGTATTGATTGCCTTTCGGGTCAAGAGACCGGGGAAAGTCAAGGCCAGGAGCTCGAGAGGCGTTTAAACCGCCGCAGCCAACGAGCTGCGCGGCGCAGCGGCGCGAAGGGACACGGGCGAGCGTCTGTGCGCGCGAGTGCGCACGTGTGTGAGCATCGCTCCCGGGAGAGCGCTCGACTCCCCAGCTCGCCAGTAGTTGAGTCGGAAAGGGAAGGCAGGGACGCAGGGACACTTCACCAAAGACAGACCGACAGACAGACACGCCTGTCCCGCCAAAAGAAGCTGAGGATAAAAAGGGACCGGAAGCTTGCGGGGGTCCCCGTCTTCGCTGGTCCCCAACTCTTACGAAGCAGACTCGAGCTTTGCTCGCGGCATTTCCGCCGCCCTCGGCGCCGCCTGGCTTTGCACCGAAGGAATTCGGAGGAAGCGGGTGCGCCACCGCCCCTCCCCAACACTCCGGGCCCTGAAACTCGGGGCCCCTCGAACGGTGGCCGGGAGAACGCCGGCCACGTGTCCCGTGAAGGGTGAAGCCCCGACGAATCCCTGGGTCGCTCTGTAGGGAGAGGCCGCCAGGCCAGAGGCGCAGCGACCGGTCCTCGAGTTGGTGAGGCCACAGTGCCGGGATCCGGAGACCCCCTCTGAACCCCGCGCCGGGCGCCGGGGACTGTTCGCGACGGCTTCCCGCGTCTCGCGTGCACATGCAGCCGCGCCGACTCCCCAGAGTCATTTGCGCAGCAATAAAAACAAGGTTGGCGCTGTCGCGTCCTGCACGGATCGCACGCCCGGCTGCGAATCCTCGAAGTCGGGTTTGGACGCGAGCGGGGTCGTCCTCACGCGCCCGTCGGCTCCCCCTGGTGGCCCGGGACGCAGGTTCTCCGGGCCGCGCAGGACCTGGGGAAAACGAAGCCCCAAGAGAGAAGCGACGCTCACCTGGTTGGTCTGGGCTGGGCACCCCGCCCCGGCATGCGCTACCCCTTGTTTCGTCGGGCCCGCGGTAGCCTTACTCTGCTGGGGCGCCCCCGGCTTCTCCGACCTGGCATTGCAGGATGGGGAGGGGACAGATCTGGATGCAGCCCCCCCCTCCCCATCCACTCACTAGGCAATGGTTTGCTAGACGGGTCTCTGACACCCCCTGCCCGTTTTTTCCTTGGTGTTTAATGATCCCAGGACTGAGGCCTGGTGCGCAGCCCTCACAGGCGAGCGTTGCTGACGGGAGCCATGTGGCCGCGAGGGCGCGGGACTCCCCGGGGGCTCCCCGGGTGGCGGGCGGGGATGCGGCCGGAGCCGAGCGCTCTGCGGGAGGGGCAGTTCGGGGCGTCGAGGACGGCGGGCCGGGGTCCTGGCCCGGTGGGGGGCGCCGGGGAAGGCGGGCGCGGGCCGGGCGCGCCGCCGGCGGGGTCAGGGGCGAAGGGGCAGGCGGAGGGCAGCGCGCGGGGAGCCGGCGCGGCGGCTCGGGTTACCGCGGCCCAGCCCTCCCACCCGCGGCGCGGGCGCTGGGGCCCGGGCGGACTCGGGCCGTCCCCCGCTGTTTGCATTTCTCTGGCAAGCGGCGGGGCCGGGGTTGAAAGGAATCGCCTCCATTTGGAACGTTGTTTATTTTTCTTAACTAGCCAGCGCCGACAGGCGACCCCGAGAGCGCGGCGGCCGGACTCGGCCGAGCCCTCGCTGGGAAGGGGTCAGGCCAGGGGGCGGCCCGATCAGAGGGACCCCCGCGGCCGGGGTGGGGGAAGGGGCGCGGCGGTGCGAGAACGACTTTCTTCCACGTAGGAAAACGAACTTTCTCCTCTCGCAGTTACCTTGGCTGTGACCTGGCGGCGGCGAAGTGGCTAAGCTTTCCGGCTTTGGGCCGCCTTGGGTTTCAGTTGCGCTTCCTCCATTTTCAGCTCCATGAGCTTGAGCAAGTCAGCCTTGTGACTCAGTTTCCTCCATTCTCAGATGGGTATAACCTAGCACTTAGCTCTCTGGGTCGTCGTAAGGATGAAATGAGATCATGCACGTAGACCCCTAGCGCAGGGCCCGCACCTCGCCAGGAGCTCAGGAGACGGTGGCCTGTCTTGTGGGGGCTGTCGGTGGTGGCCGGTGCTCTGGCCACGCGAGGGTGAGTGGGGTGGGGGCGGCCAGCAACTGTGCGGCTCCCAGCGAAGGGGCTTGAGCTGAAGGCCCACGACACTCGAGCTCTGGGGAGAAGTGCAGCCTGGGGAGAGTTCTGAGCGTTTTGACATGAAATGAATAAAATGCAAATGATATTCAAAGCAAGATGCTAATGAGGATCTATTCTTTGAGCGTCCACAGCCGCGGCAGTGCCCAGAATAGTGGCGGAGCTGGTGTGAACTCAGGGATGGGCAGGGTGCACCAGCCCAGGTCTCGGGGGGATGGGGGGGAGGGGGTGAGTGTGAATGTGAGTGTGTGAGTGTCGGCGCGCGCCTGCTCCGGAATGTGCGTAGCCGGCTCCGGGTGTGCTCGCGCCGTCATGAAAATGAGGTCAGGGAAGGTCGTTCCACTCTGCAGCATAAATCAAGGAGGAAAGGAGAATGGATGTGAGAGACAGTCCCTGGAGACCGCCCCGAGAGAGGCAGAGCGAGGGAAGAGGGAGGGGGGAAAAGTTCTGCGGAGAATGGGCGAGAAGCGGGCCCGGGAGCTCACCCTCCCCGCGCATCCCGCTCTGGCGGGTCCCTTAGCGGAGCACCGGCGTCCAGACCCAGACGAGATCGCGCTCTTAATCCCGCATCCTTCTCCCCAGGCTCACAACACCTTTTCCTCTTTTCCCTCCCGATTTAAATGTTCCAGGTCTAAGCGCTCTTTGTGTGCTCGGTGAAGCTCCTTGCACCCACCCTCCTCAGGAGCATGTAAGTGCCCACGCGCACACGCTAGTTGCACAAGTAATTGCACACTTGTTAACTCGCGCGTACAACCGCCGGGGCTCGGGGATCAGAATCAAAGGTTCCGAAGCCGATTGCTCTCCGCTATCCTCCTGCCAGCGACTCCGGCCCGCGCGCATCCTTTCTCCATGGAGTCCGCCTCCCGGGTCGCGCCGACACCTACTTACCAACGTTCTCCGGACCCACTTGCTCTTCGCCTTCCGCGGGCCACCGGGGGAGCCCGGTGCTCCAGGCTCGTGTTTCCCTGCGCGCTGTCTTGTGACCCCAGCGGGGAATCTTCCGAGGCTTGGGCCGCCTTGGGCTGGTACTGAGGCATGAGTCCCGGGCGACCTGGCTCTCAGGGGAAGACGCACCAGGGTACGAGAACCCGGGATGGGACAGGGAGAGGGGCATCTCTCCCTCCTCACCTGCATCTCAGGACTCCAGGCCCAGAAGGCTGAATGGGGGCAGGGGACAGTGGAGAAGGAGTGCCACCCCCTCGCGCCTCTGTGGCGCCCGGGGCACTTTGCTCTCCGCTGGCACGACGGCTACCTGCCGCTTCAGGAATAGGAAGAGAGCAGGGAAAAGATGGACGACGCCTACCGTCTGCGCTTTGGGCCCAGATCAGATTTTTTTCCCCACCTCATTCTCTTTATAACAATGATGCCTAAAGCCTGCATCGTGGGCGCTAAACAGGCACACAAGAATATATATTGAATTAAATTTACAAAGAGCTGTCACGGTCACGGTCAGTCCTGAGCCTCCACATTTTGTAGATTAATTCATTAAGTCATGCATTCATTCAACAAAATGTTTAGTGAGCTCCTACTACGTGATAGAGAAACAGGACCCCATGAGCCTGGCCCTCAGGACACTTACATTCTCCTGGGACAGAAAGACAAAAAAAACAGATAAGCTGAAGGACACGTAATATAATGTTAGGCAGGATAGCCCTTTGTGCTGTGAAGGAAAGATAAAGCTGGGTCAGGGAGGGCCCCTCTCTGGGGAGGAGGCAGAGATCAGAAGGAATTAAGGGAATGAGCCAGGCAGACTTCTGGAGGGCCAGGGTCCAAGGCCCAGGGAGCTTCGAATGCTGTGGTGGCGATGTGGGAAGTGGCTGGGGTGCAGTCTGACAGGGAGGGGAGAGGAAGGAGAAGAAACGGAAGGGCAGGCCCAGGTTTGCAGGCCCAGGTGGAGAGTTTTGGATTATATACCACGTGTGATGGGAAGCCACTGGTGTATTTTTTTTTAAAAGGGAGTGACATAACTTGATTTATGTTTTTGAAAATGATAAGGTCAGAGAATTAACGAACCTGTCCGTGGTTCCCAGGTTTGTGAGTTTCTTAATCCGGATCCCCAAATATGCCCCAGTCCTCGTCAAATATGAATGCTTAGGCAAGACTGCCCCAGGAGGGGCCCAGGAGATATCTCGAACAGCCCTCTGTCCCTCCCACGCGTACTTTTAGGAAGGTGCCCAGAATGGGACAGTGGGTAGGGTCTCTAAATCTGCTAGCTCTGAATCTGGGCTGCGGGTCAGGACACCTGGAACCCCAGCCTGAGGATCTCTGCTGTTTCCACTTCCTGACTCCCCACCCTACCTGTTTCCTTTGCTCTGCCCGTCCTGGGCCTTTTTCGGGCTGTGGAGACAGCGAGGATTAATCCGCGCAAGAAGGCAAGATCCAGTCTCTCTCCGACGCTCTAATTCCGCAGCTGCTCAGCCTGCGGAGTTCTCTTCCCCACAGTGAGTGCGGTTGTGCGCGAAGCCGGCACCATGGTCCCGCACCGCCTCCCGGTGGCCAAGGAGGATACTGCAGCCGGAGTCAGTGCAAGATGCAGAATTGTGCCAGGAACCAGAGGGTGCGCAAGAACACGTTTACTGATGGCCTGCCAGGTGCCAGGTGCCAGCTGCAGTGCAAGGCGCTTCACTTACTTTATTTAAGATAACTCCTGGGAGAAAACTATCATTTCCGTCACTATACAGACGAGGAAGTTGGGGCCAAGAGGGGCAATGTACTTTGTCTAAGAACATACAGCTGGTAAGGGGCAGAGTGATCTGCTCACTTTCACAGTATCTCTTGCCGCATATAGGGTGTGAGAAGAGGTAAGTGTTGGCCTCCCTCCTAGGAAGCTCTCCTTTCCCTTGGCCCTGAAGAATCATCTAGAAAATGTCTTTAGCATGCGCACGGAGCTTCCAGATCCACCTCTGGGAATGTTCCAAGGTCTTCCCCCTTCTCCTTTGAGCCTATTTCAGATGGGTCCATGGTCTGCAGGTTGAGACCAGTTCAGTAACAGCTGCATAACTTTGTCTTGCATGCTGCATGACTCGGGTGGGCAGGGGTCTTTGTCCCCTCTCTGAGATTCGGGCTCTTCCCTGACGGTGACCAGCAAGGTGCTCAGAGCGGGGAGCTCCTGCAACCGCGGATGGCAAGAAAGAAGGCAAGGCAGGGGATGACCACGCTGAGCCCACTTAACGTCAGGAGACCTCTGCTTGGAATGGGGGCTCCCTCTTTATCAGGCATTGGGAATGCTTAAGCTGCTTTTGCACCTGAAGCTGTCAGGGTGGGCAGAGAACTCCTGAGCAGAGACCCCCCCAACCCTTCGCCGGAGATGCTACCCGCGGAGTTGAGAACCTTTCTCCATCCTCTGCTGCCCTCTAGTGGGCTAGGATATGGTTGCCGCCGCCAGGCTCCTTCCCAGCCGGTGGCCCCTGCCTTCCTTCCTGTCTGCTCACTTTTCTTCCCTGCACGAGGGCTCCTTCCAGACACCAAACAGGTTTCCTGGCAGAGAGGTGTGAAACTTCTGGAAAGGTTTGGCTGGAGAATATCCCAGAGCTGTGTCCACATAACACTAGGATCATTGCCCTCAACAAACATTTATTAAGAGCTTACCATGTCCTGGCCCTGGCCGTGTGAGGGGTCAAGAAATAGCCCTCCCCTCCTGCATGGGTCCCGCCTTCAGCCTTGGGCGGCAAGGGCTCACAGCTTAAAGGAGAATCAGACACCAAAGGACTCCTACAATCATTTGTTTAAAAGCTTTTAACTTTTAAATAATTATTTCATAGGAAGATTCGTAGGAAGTTCGTAGGAAGATAATACAGAGAAGTCCCCGGTACACTTCCGGGCATGTGAAGATTCTAGAAACCGCCACCGTGCTCAAGACACAGACTACTCCAGCACCACAAAGAACCCCCTCATGCTCCCCCTCTACAGTCACACCCACCCTCCCTCTCCCAACATCATTAACCACCGACAACCCTTCTACAATTTTGTCATTTCGAGAATGTTCCATAACTTGAATCATACATTATATGACCTTTTCAGACTGTCTTTTTTTTCACTCTGAAAAAATATTGAGATTCCTCCAAGTTGTTGCATGTATCAGTAGTTCATTCCTTTTTATGGCTGAGTAGTATTCCACGGATGTGCCACAGTTCATCTATTGAGGGACATTTGGGTTGTTTTTGGTTTTTGGCTATTACAAATGAAGCTGCTGTGAATAGTCACATCCAGGTTTTTATGTAGACATAAGTTTTTATTTCTATAGGATAAATGCCTAACAGTGCAATTGCTGTTTCTTATGGCAAATGTAGGTTTAATTTTTTTAAAAAAAATCTACCAAACTCTTTTCCAGAGTACCTTACCATTTACATACCCAACAGCAACGTATGAGAGACCCTGTTTCTCTTCATCCTCGTCAGCATTTGGTATTGTCACTCTTTTTATTTTAACTCTTCTAATAGGCATGTAGTAATATCTCATCATAGTCTTCCTTTGCATTTCCCTAACAGCTGGTGGTGTTGAATGTCTTCTCATGTGTTTATTTGCCATTGGTGAAATGTCTGTTCTTGTCTCTTGCCCATTTTCTAATTAACTTGTTTCCTTTTTTACTGTTGAATTTTTTTTCTCATTTTTTTTATTGAGTTATTGATAGGTTACAATCTTGTGAAATTTCAGTTGTACATTAATGTTTGTCAGTCATGTTGTAGGTGCACCACTTCACCCTTTGTGCCCACCCCCCACCCCACCTTTCCCCTGGTATCCACTAAACTGTTCTTAGTCCATAGTTTTAAATTCCTCATATGAGTGGAGTCATACACAGATTGTCCTCTCGCTGGCTTATTTCACTTAACATAATTCTCTCAAGGTCCATCCATGTTATTGCAAATAGAATGATTTTATTCTGTTTTGCAGCTGAGTAGTATTCCGTTGTATATATGTACCACATCTTTTTTATCCATTCGTCTGTTGCTGGACACTTAGGTTACTTCCACGTCTTGGCTGTTGTAAACAGTGCTGCAATAAACATCGGGGTGCATAGGACTTTTGGGATTGCTGACTTCAAGCTCTTTGGATAAATACCCAGTAGTGGGACGGCTGGATCGTATGGTAGTTCTATTTTTAATTTTTTGAGGAATCTCCATACTGTTTTCCATAGTGGCTGCACAAGTTTGCATTCCCACCAGCAGTGGATGAGGGTTCCTTTTTCTCCGCAACCTCTCCAACATTTGTTGCTATTAGTTTTAGATATTTTTGTCATTCTAACGGGTGTAAGGTGACATCTTAGTGTAGTTTTGATTTGCATGTCCCTGATGATCAGTGATGATGAGCATTTTTTCATGTGCCTATTGGCCATCTTTACTGTTGAGTTTTGAGTGTATTTTGTATATTGGCAATATGAGCCCTTTGTCAGACGTGCGGTTTGCAAATATTTTCTCCTACTCTGTAGCTTGTCTTAACATCCTCTTAACAGGGTCTTTTGCAGAGCAAAAGTTTTAATTTTGGTGAAGTCCGTTTATCCATGTTTTTTCTTTTGTGAATTGGGTCATGCTTTTGGTATCATGTCTAAGAATTCTTTACTAAGCTAAAGATTTTCTTCTACGTTATCTTCTGAACTTTTATAGTTTTATGTCTTACGTTTAAATCTATACTTCATTTGGAGTTAATTTTTTTAAGGTTTGTGTGTGTGTGTGTGTGTGAGGAAAATTGGTCCTGAGCTAACATGGGTTGCTAATCTTCCTCCTTTTTTCCCCTCCCCAAAGCCCCGGCACA
Organism: Equus caballus; assembly: GCF_041296265.1. NCBI lineage: Eukaryota > Metazoa > Chordata > Mammalia > Perissodactyla > Equidae > Equus > Equus caballus. Next base: position 44,140,432 of record NC_091703.1, on the reverse strand, counting down.
TGGCTGTACATCCTAGTTGCAGGTCATCTGGTTCGTCTGTGTGGGACCCCACCGCAGCATGGCCTGCTGAACTGTGTGCAGGTCTGTGCCCAGCATCTGAACTGGCCAACCCCGGCTGCCGAAACGGAGCTCCTGAACTTAACCACTCGGCAACGGGGCCAGCCCCCAAGTTGATTTTTGTATGAGATATGAGGTTTAGATCAAAGTTCTTTTTTTTTTCCTTATGGATATTCAATTACTCCAGCATCATTTGTTGCAAACACGATACTTCCCCCATTGACTTGCTTTCGCATGTTTGTCAAAAACCAGTTGGTCATACTTGTGTGGCCCTATTTCCGGGGTCTCTGTTCTGTTCCATCGATCCCTCCTCTAGGAGCCCACAGCTTTGATTACTGCGGCTGTGTAGGTCTGACACTGTGCAGAATGATTCCTCCCACTTTGTTCTTTCTCAGAATTGTTTTAGCTCTTCTAGTTCCGTTGCCTTTCTGTGTACATTTGAGAAGAATCTTGTCTTTGTCTACAAAAAAAAAAATCTTGCTGGGATTTTATCAAAATTGCGTTAAACCTGTATGTGAATTTGAAGGGACCCAATGTCTGTCGTTTTACTGTGTGAAGTCTTCCAAGCCATGAGCACTCCATTTACTTAGATCTTGTTTGTTTTTTTCATCAGTGTTTTTGTCGCTTCTGGATACAGCTCCTCTATGTTTGTTAGATTTACATCTAAGTATTTTGTCTTTTGTGGGTGATTGTAAATGGTATTGTATTTCAAATTATGATTTCCATGTGTTTATTGCTAGGGTATAGAAATATAATTAAATTTTGCATGTCGGTCTTGTATCCTGTGACTTGTCAAACTCAATTCTAGGAGGTGTTGTGTGTGTGTGTGTGTGTGTGTATGTGTGTAGGTTCCTTGGGATATTTTTTTACATAGACCATCATGTCATCTGCAAATAGAGACATTTTATTTCTTCCTTTCTGATCTGTATGCCTTTTGTTTCCTTTTCCTGCCTTTTTGCTCTATCCAGAACTTCCAGCACTATGTGAATAGCGGTGGTGAGAATGGACAGCCTTGCCTTGTTCCTGATCTTAGCGAGATTATGCACCATTATGTATGTTAGCTGTAGGTTTTTTATAGATGTTCTTTATCATGTTAAAGAAGTTCCCCTCTGTTTCTAGTTTTCTAAGACGGTCGTGAATGGGGTGTTGAATTTGTCAATTGCTTTTTATGCCTCAATTGATCTGATTATGTGATTTTTCTTCTTTAGCCTGTTAATATGGTGGGTTAAACTGACTGATTTTCAAATATTGGACCAGGTTTGTGTCCCTGGAATAAACTCCACTTGGTCATGGTGTGTAATTATTTTTATATATTGCGGGATTTTATTTGCTAACGTTTTGTTCAGGTGTTTTGCATCTATATATATGAGGAATATTGATCTGTAGTTTTCTTTCTTTATTCTGTCTTCGGTTTTGGCATCGAGGTGATTCTGGCTTCATTCTTGTTTTTTTCCAGAAGAAATTGTGTAGACTTGGTGTTAATGCTTTAAAAGTTTGGTACAATTCTCAAGTGAAAACATCTGGGGCTGGAGATTTCTTTTTCAGGAGGTTTTAAATTACATATTCAATTTCTTTAATAGTTATATATAGGGGTATTCAAATGATCTAGTTCATGTTGGAGGAGTGGTAGTTTGGACTTTTTGAGGAATTGGTTCATTTCATTTAACTTGTCAAATTTGTGTGTGTAGAGTTGTTCATAGTATTCCCTGATTATCGCTTTGAAGTCTGCGGGGACTGTAGTAATGTCCCCTGTTTTGTGTCTTTTCTCGTCTTTTCTGTGCCAATCTTGCTGGAGGTCTGTCAATTTTATTGATCTTTTCATAGAATCAGCTTCTTGTTTCGTTGATTTTCTCCATTGTTTTTGTTTCCAATTTCACTGATTTCTGCTCTCATCTTGATTATTATCTTTATTTCATTAGAGGAGGAGGGTAAAGGAATGTAAAGGGAGGAAAGGTTTCTTCATGTCACTCAAACTGGCAAATGTTAAACAAGTTGTGTGTATTCATGGAATACCTCAGGCAACCACTAAACAAAGTTATACAAAGATACACTCAAAAACTCTACAGATAAATCAAAATGATATTCTAAAACGTGTTCTGGTAATCTACGGGAAAGCAGAAAAAAGAAGACAGAGAAACAAAAACCAGTAGGAACGGAAAACAGTAAATGAAATGGCAGGCTTACCTGCCATCAGCAATCGCCTACTTGCCCACCGCAGTGTTCTAACCTCCGCGCATCTCGGCGCTGGTGTCTGTTGATTATCTTTTCTTGTTCAGTTTGAGATCTTCCTGATTTTTGGTATGATGAGTAATTTTCGATTGAAACCTGGACATTTTGAGTATCATGTTACTAGACTCTGGATCTTATTTAAATCTTGCATAACCTACAGGAAAGCAGGAAACAGAGGTAACAGGAAAGCCCAGAAACCTCCCGGGAGCGTTGTTCCCCATGTCCCGAGGTCTCAGCCAGTCTGCTTCCCTCCCTCCACCTTCAGTCATCTTCTGTTTGTTTTATGTATGTAGTGTCCAGAATTTTAAGTTCTACTTTGTGGGAAGAAGAGAGAAAATTATATCTACTGCATCTTCCCAGACATGGAAGCTCTCATACAATCACTTTTTAAAATTTAATTTTGAGTAGATTTAGTGGTTCAAGAAAAAATAGATAGAAATGTATCTAAAAAGTGAAAAATCTCCATCCCACATTGTTCCCCATCACTCATCTCCTACGCTACCCCTGAAAACCATTGTTATTAGTTTATTGTTTTTCTCCAGAGTTTAAAAAAATGTGAATCTCTTTAATTTCCACATTTTTTTTTAAAACACAGAAGGTAGGATATTATAGACAGAATTTGGTATGTCACCAAATATAAAATATCTTGCAGATCCGTCTATCCCAGTACAGAGGGAGCTTCCTCATCCTGTGAAAATGCAGAGAATCCCACTGAATGGATGTACAATAGCTCAGACATTTAGGTTGTTTTCGATCTTTTGGGACAAACAGTGTTGTGACAAGTAGACATCTACATGTGTCGTTTCACATGTCTGTGTCTGTGGGGTACATTCCAGAAGTGGGGTTCCTGAATGCCCTGAAGCCTTGAGAGACACATTCCTGCTGAGACGGTTGCCAAGAGGCTGAAGGATGACCCTTATTAAGCCTGTGTCTGCCTCATGGCAAAGCTGGTAGGCAATCTGAAAACCAGTCCCTCCTGCCGGACACTTGGCCCCATGGACCTCTTCCATGAGAAGAGAGGGAGAAGGGCGTAGTGGGCAGGTTGTTGGAAAAGGCATGTTTTCTCCCAAATCTGTTTCTATTTTGTTGCCCCATGACCATACTGCTGAGATAGAAGACTCTAGAATGGTTAGGATAAGCTGTTCACTGTGACGGCCCCTCTTAGTCTCCCCTGGAATGGTTTCTGAAAGCCACGTTGGAGGAGGGTTGGGAGCACAGAGTTTGGGTGTACTAAGGGAGCCCCTCTCCTCTTGGGGCCTCAGTTTCTTCACCTGCAGAATAAAGACATGGGGCCCAACTTCTGTTGAGAGGGGACATTTACTCTTCTTCCTTGAGACCCCACCACTCTAGCAGATGTCTGTACAGGCGCATGTGTAGGATTCCATCTGAAGGGAACTTTCCACTGGCAAAGAACAAGGAGGATGGGGGAAGAGAAAGAAAGAAGAATAAGGATGGGAAGAAAAGGAAGGCACCAGCTGAGATGACCTCGAGGTCCAGATCCATCAGTCACAGGAATGCAGAGGGCAGAGGCGGCTCAGAGAGCCGGCTCCCAGTGGAGACATATGTCTCTGTTTTGTTTTTTAAATTGAGGAATGGTTTACGTATATAGTATACAGTTGTATGAGCTTGACAAATTCACGGTCATGAAACGATCAACACAACGCAGATACAGACAATCTTATCACCCCCCAAATTCCCTGCATCAGTGGTTTCTGTCCCAGTCGTTTTGCCTATTCCAGGGTGTCATATACATGGGATCGTACAGTGTGCAGCCTTTTTCTTTCTTTTTTTTGTTGTCGAGGTGTAATCAGCCAGTTCTTGCATAACGCATTTGAGGGTTATCGATTTTGTTGCGTGCCTCGGTGGTTTGTCCCTTTGGATTGCTGAGCAGTGCTCCGTTGTATGGCTGTGCCACAGTTTGTTTATCACATGCCAACTGAAGGACCTCTGGGTTGTTTCCGGTTTTTGCATTTCTGAATAAGGGCTCCGTGAGCGTTGTGTCTGGGTTTTCGTGTGAACATAAAGTAAACCTACTTCTGGTTGTGGAGTGAGTCAGAGGTCGGGGTGGGACACGGGGCAGGGCTTTAGTCGGTTGTGTTAAGCTCGCTGGACAATGGAGAGGACAGAACAGATGTGTAATTAAAGTGTTAGGGAGCCAGTGAGAACACACTGCATGTAAGACAAGCCTCCAGAGAGGACACGGGGACTATCCTGTCCCCAGGAGACTCAGTCAGGACAAGACGCACGCCTCCCTCCACTGCTGTCCCCCCGGAGGGGTTGGGCAAGGCTGCTGGGGCCTCTGAGGTCCTCATTGTCCACTCGCTTCAACGGTCCTGAAAAACATTTCTATTTTTTTTTTACGCAAGTACATTTTGTTGTAAAAATACTCAAACAATACAGTAGAATACAGAGTAAACTGTAAAAGTTCCCTTCGTACCCCTCCCTGACCCCTCACACACCCCTTCCCGAGGTAACCCTTGCACACTGTCTTCCCTTGTTACACGCACACGTAACACACTGTATCCATGAATATAGCTCTATCTTCATTTTAACTTAGATGAATGAGGTGCTATGATATGTGTCACTCAGCAGGTTGATTTTTTTGGATCTAAATATGTTTTGGCGATCTGATCTGTGCATGTTGGTACACTGAGATCTGCCTCGTTCTTTCAACGTGCTGCGTTGTACCCTCTACTAGAGAGGAAGCGTCATTATTTAGTTCCTCTGTTATTCATGGCCAGTTTGATTTGTTTCACTATTATGTAAAATATTGCAACAATAACCTTTTATACACCTCTTTGGGCACACATGATTATATTCTCTCATTTAGACACCAGAGATGATTGAATAGTTTGCAGGAAGGGGATGCACATTTAATATTTTGAGGAATCTGGACAAATTGATTTCCTAAAAGGAGGCACTAAGTTATATTCCCGCCCACAGCTTTTGAGACTGTCAATTTTCTCAGAACCTTATCACCACCGGAAACGACCAATCTTTTAAACGTTTATTAATTTACTGGGTGAAAAATGATTTCTCCCCTTGTTTTAATTTGCATTTTCCCATTTTCTAATGAAATTGATCCCGGCTTCTGTGTATGAATTTCCGTGGGTGTTTCTTTGGATGGTAGTTTCTATCCCTCTCTGTTTCTTCTATCAAGTTATTGACATTTTCTTATTGGTTTTACAAATTCTTTATACATTCTGGATATTTATCTTTGTATGCGTTGTAGGAGAGCAGAATTTGCCACCTCAAAATGTGTCTCTTTGACTTGATTATTTTATTGTATTTATTTATTTTTGTGAGGAAGATTCGCCCTGAGCTAACATCTGTGCTGATCTTCCTGTTTTGTATGTGGGACGCCTCCACAGCATGGTGATGAGTGGAGCAGGTCCACGCTTGGGATCCAAACCAGTGAACCTGGGCCAACAAAGCAGAGCGCACGGAACTTTAACCACTCGGCCATGGGCCTGGCCCCATGACTTGATTATTTTTAAGAACAAAAGACTCAGGAAGAAACTTTGACCTTCCCCCTAAGTGCTTAAAAGAATTGAAGCTAGAAGGCCTGTCCCAGGAAGGAGCTATCACCATCAATAACTGTAGTATAACACAAACTAGGTGTGGTAGACAGGGAGGAACCCCGCAGGGCCCACTTGGTCCAAGTCCTCTCCACGTCCCATTGTCTCTGTAAGGCATGGCAAACATTTATTTACCAAACATTTGCTTTTCCGTCTCCATGTGAATCACCTTCCTCCCTTTTGAAGTCTCAAACCACTGTCACCAACATCCTCCTTTGTCTTTCGCTGAAGATGGTATTTAAGATGGTAGCTTCTGCCATTTTAGCAAGTTACTCATTTTTCCTCGGTTTCTGCCATGTATACATGTGGTTAAACTTTGTTTGATTTTTCTCCTGTTATTCTCTCTCACGTCAATTTAATCCTTAGATCAGAAGAACCTAGAAGGGTAGAGGAAAGTTTCTTCCTCCCTACAGCACGTATTACTTTTTCTATCCTGTCACTTTTTTAAAAACATTGTTTATAGTCTCTTTTACCATACATAAGAATTGGTGTTTTAAGTAGGAAATCTATGAGTGTTTTCCTTCCTGGCTTCTGTATGTGGGAGCCAGTTGTATGGGGGCCAGTTCTCTGGGAAAAGGGTGCCTGACATTTCTCCCAGAAGCCTGAAGCCTGTGGAAACCTAGTTCCTCAGGGAAGAAGTTCACCTGGGCACACCTGGGGATGACTGAGAAAATACTGACAGCTGCAGGGAGCACTGTGTTTCCCTCCAGTGTCTTGAACTCACCTCTTGGAGCCCAGTTAAGGTGATGGTGAAGCCAGACAGGGGTGTTGTCCTGGGTGGAATATGGGGAGGATATAGTCTTGCTTTGCTCCTGGGTCCTGTGACTGGCAGGTCACAGAGATTGTCTGGGACTCTTTCCTTTGCCCTTTTTCCTGGGACAGGCACAGCCCTGCCCAGAGAAACCCTTCTCGTTCCACTGGGCTCAGGTCTGTCTCCCCAGGAGGCTGGAATTCAAGGCATCAGGTCCGGGGCCCCTGCAGGGCTGGACGGGGGAGCAGGGTCCTGTGTGCCAACACCCAGAACATGCCTCCTGGCTGGTCCTCTGGCTGCAGAGCCCTTCTCCCTGCCCTGCCCCGTCCCCCATCTCCTACCGTCTCTCCTGTTTTCTTCCCCACCTTCATCTGAGGTCAAGAGCACGTGGGTGCCAAGTGGAGGTGTTGTTAGAGCAACAGCAGGGGGACAGGACCCCCGGCCAAGCCGCCCCTCTCCTTGAGCTCTTGGCTGTGGGTGGAGGGGCTGAGGAAATGATGTGGTCTCTGGGAAATGGGCTTGATTCATCAGGGCTCCCTCAGCACCTCTGAGATGGAAGAATTGAGAAAGACAAAGGCCTCCTTCGAGAAAGTGGGAGGCCTGGGGAGGTGGGAATAGGGAAGGAGGGAAGCAGAGCCAGGAGAACCCCCTTGCCACAGGTGCACGAGGCTCTCTGGGCCCAGGGAGGCCTCAGCTCTGCCCCCAGGGCAGCTACAGGAAGCTCCGAAGTGCTCTTGCTCCACTTTGCCCAGCTGCCCTCCCCCCCGCCCCCCCCCACCTCCTTGGGGTGGACAGGGGTGGGGTGGCCTGCAGGGGAGGAGCTGAGAAGTCCTGGGAGGAAACTGTGGTCAACTCAACACTGCCCCACTCTTTCTCCTCTCTCTCTGCACACTGTCTCTCATTTCCTGGATCCTGGTTGTGACCCTCTCCTCCATAAGGATGGGCTAAGGACAGTTGACAGGGTCATAGGGTCATTTGGATCCTAAACCCCCCGTAGGCCTCACACCCAGGTCTAAGTGGTGGGTCAGTGATGTGTTTCCACCCTGGGAGGTTTTGTGGGTGCTGGCAGGGAGAGGAGAGCCGAGCAGGGGTCCTCAAAGGGGCTGGTGGGAGGGGACGGGGCTGGCTCAGGAGGAAGGCAGGGAGGAGGGGAGAGGCTGCCTCAGCGCTGGGGCACCCCTGTGCCTTAGCTCCCATTGCTGGCCCAAGTACTGAGGCTCTGGAAATGTCACTCGAAAAATTAAGCAGGTGAAAGAATCTAACATACTTTCCTTTAATCAATTTCAGGATTTTTAGAATCAGGAAAACATTGACATTTATCCATGGTTTGCAAAGAAAAGAGAAAAAAACAAGAAACCTGGTGTGGTCTGTGCAATGAGGTGCAGCTGCTGCGGAGGCCTGCTGACCAAGGCCAAGGACTGTGGCTTCACCCAGACATGGGCGCACTGCTGGGGCTGTGGCTTTGATGGTGGCTGCCTCTGCTGTCATTTGATGACAGCCAAGTGGAACTCCCTGGGTGTGTCAGTCGTCGGGGCTGCCCAGGGGGCACAGGTGGGGCTGGATCCTGCCAGGCGCTGTCTGAGTCTTCCCCCGGAAGGGGGTGCATTTTCTAATCAGCAGGCCCAGAGGTGTGCCTTTTTGTCCTCTTTGCACGGGAAGGGGGACCATTTGTCTAATTTCCAGAGAGGAGCAGGATGTGCCTGCGGCCATCGGAGCTCAGGGTCCAGGTACTCCACTCCACTTCTTTATTTTTAACTCACTGTATTTTTTATGAGGAAGTATTTTAAAATAAATTGCAGATATCTTGACATTTCACCCTTAAATAATTCAGTATTCGTCTCTAAAAAAAAAAAAAAAGAAGAAGAAGAAGAGTGTCTTGCTATATAGGAAATTAATATTATCACAGCCAGTGCAATTAAAAATCATTTTTGGGGACTGGCCTTGTGGTGTAGTGGTTAAGTTCGGGCACTCCACTTTGGTGGCCAGGGTTTTCAGGTTCGGATCCCGGATGCGGACCCAGCACTGCTCATTAAGCCAGGCTGTGGTGGCATCCCGCATAAGATAGAGGAAGATTGGCACAGATGTTAGCTCAGGGCCAATCTTCCTCACACACACAGAAAAACCAAAACATTTCTTAATACCCTCTATACCAGTCCGTATTCAGATTTCCCCAGGAAATTTAGCACTTTAACCATGAGCAGAAACTCTGGTCTGCCCAAGACCTCCAACTTCCTCAGAATTCCTTGCCTTGGGCCTGATGCAGAGCCTGGTCCCGAGAGGAGCCCAGAGAGAGAAGGCTGAGAACTGGAAAGAGGCCATGGGAGGCTGGGGATTCTGTGGAAAAGACCTCAAAGTTGAGAGCCCCAATTGCCCCTGGATACCTGCGTGCTGCTAGACTCTTAGAGGAGGGTAGAGGTGGGACGGAGGCTTCAGCGCCTTCCTGGGACAATGTACACTCTCTAATGAACTGTTAAAAGGTAAACTGAAGCATGTTAAAAATTTTCAGAGTTTATTTGTGCAAAAATTGATTTGACTCGGGCAGCATCCAATCCAGCAGATAGAGAGGAGCTCTGAGGAGCTGTACAAAATGAAGGACTTTTCTAGGCAGAAGGGAGCAGGAACAAGGAAGATATACTGGCAAAAATGTGGGTTGGTTATAAAAAAGTTACTTTCCTTTAGGAGATGGCAGGGGTCTATCCGGCAGATTATTTAACTAGTGCTGACCAGGTGATCCTGGCTGGTTGTAGATTCCATTTCTGGGAGAGCAGAAACTGTAATAGTTAAGGCTCAGTTTGGTGACGTGGGGCTTAGCATAAGTGACTCCATTTTGAGCCTGTTGTCTTGTTTTTAACAGAGCTCATGTGAGGTCATGGCTGCTCTGGCTAACGTGACTTCACAGCGAAGTTACTCATTAAGATGTGTGTTTTTTCCACAGCACCAAGCAATTAACTCAGTTCTTCTCAGACACTGACTGGGTGTCCCACAAGTTTAACTCAGTTCTGACACTATCTACCTGGAGATAACATCAGATCCCACAGGCGAAGGGCTCAGTCCCACAAGGCTGCCTCCACTCAGATACCATGGCAAGTCCTGGTTGTCACCTGTGCTTCTGACTGACTGACCAACTACAGATCACAGGTTGCCACAATCCCCTCCTCGGGTTTGAATAACTTCTTAGAATGGCTCGCAGAGCTCAAGAACCCATTTACTCACTGGATTACTGATTTATTACAAAGGATATTAAAGACCTTGAACCAGCAGCCAGATGAAGAGATGCATAGGACACAGGCGTTTCTGTCCACGTGTAGTTTATTGCCCGGCACATCGGTACGTGGATGCACTCTGGTTCCCCAACTGGGAAACTCTTTGAACATTGTCCTTTTTTTGGGTTCTTATGGAGGCTCCATTACGTAGTCATGTTTGATTAAATCATTGACCATTGGTGATTGATTCAACCTGCAGCTCCTTTCCCCTCCCCAGAAATCAGGGGCTGGGACTGAAAGTTCCAACTCTCTATTCATAGTTGGTCCCCCTGGGAACCGGCCCCCATCCTTAGGGGATTTCTAGAAGTCACCTCATTGACATGAACCCAGATGTGTTTGGAAGGGACTTGCTATGAATAACGTGACAGCCATTTCACTTTTGTGGCAAAGATGCTCTCATTGCTATTCTCATTTAAGAAAATCTAAGGATTTGGGGACCTCCGAGCCAGGAACCATGGACAAAGACCAAAACATAAGCTTATTATAAATTGCAGTATCACATTCATCCTTGCTGGGCAACTTCCTCCTCTCTCTGGTGCCCCCGAGTGTCTGCTTCTTCCATCCCTCCCCAGCCACCTGCTCTCCAACTTTGCTCCTGCCCCAGTGTTTCCTTCCTTCAGTTTTTGTTGGAATCTTTCGCAGGGGCCCCTCCACCTGTGGATTTGAAGCTGCATTCAAGGGCTGCTGGCTCCTTTTGTTTGTTTGTGTCCCATGGTGCTCTCTCCCCGGCAACCCTGAGCTAGGCACAGGAAGGTGTTCATTTCATGCTCATTAGCTTAACCTCTTGTGGAAGGGGCTTCACAACTCATTTTCACCCGCTTCATCTTCCAGAGAAAGAAACGGGGTTCAGAGAGGGGCAGTGACTTGCCCAAGCTCACCCAAGGCTGAGCTGAGAATACTAATCTGGATTTGGGTTCCAAGTCTTGCTCCTCCCCGGTGCCCTCCACTCAATGGGCTGTGTGCAATGCCCTTCTCTGCTTACAACAGCATCCAGAGGGGCTCCTGGGCTCCCAGGGGCCAATGGGAGAACTGAGGAGAAGGTGGGGTGATGATGGGGAAAGCAGAGGGCAGAGTAGAGAAGTTGGTCTCCTAGAGGTCAAATGTGGGAACGCAGAATAGAGTTTTAGAGCTTGAAGGAAACAGAAAACAACATGTATTCACAGCATTTTATGATTTACAAGACTCGTTCATTTCATTGTTTATCTTAACCCTCACAACAGTGCGGTGGTAATATTTATCTCCCTACAGGAGATAAACAGGTCCAGAGAAGGTCAGTGACCTGCTGAGAGTGGCAGGTGGCCTTACTGGCATCCAGGCTCCTGAGCTCCAACAGGGTTTTCCACGGCGTGGAAATGCAACGGGAACAGGGAACCAGGAGGGTGGTTAGGAGCTGTGCAGAACTGCACGCAGAGGCAGAGCAACCCCTTCCCCATCCTGTTACACGTCAGCGTGGTGGCCAAAGCCTCCTGATAAGAGGAAGGCTGCCCCTGACCACTGCTGGCCAGAAAGGGGTGTCAATGAGGATGCACATGGTTTGGGCCCAGGCTGGTCACTTTCCTCACCCTGATTCTTGCTCGTGTTCCCCTCTGCTGTCCACTGAGAAGAGGAGCCGACTCCTTGTAGGTCTCCAAGTTCACCCTCTGCCTAGACATTATGACCTGTCCTTCCAGCTGAGATCAGCTCTAAGTTGTCCCTGCCGTGTTACAGGCGGGTCCTCTTTCTATGACACCTCACTCTCTCTGGAGCGCAGCATTTGTTCAGTGTCCACTTTTATCTGATGCTTTATGACTATCTCATCCTACTTAGGAATCCAAATAGCTTGGTAAGGTGGATATGATCAGTTCTGTTTTTACCAATAAGTTCTCTACTGAGGTAGAGAACTTAAGGATGTTCTCCAGGTTCACTTAGCCAGTAGGTGAGAAGGAAAGGGGGTCCTTGTCATGGAGTGGCAGAAAGTTTAGCAACACTGCCACCTGCAGTGATGTGGAAAGTAGAAAATGTACCTAATGAACCAGGTGCTGTAGCTAACATCTCCAAAGTGTGGAGGATGCTACCTGGTTTCTTCTTGTGGCTTATTGTAAAATGTGAGAGGAGGGAGAGAAGCCATTGTTGCTGGTGCTGTCGAGTCCATTCTGACTCCTAGAGACCTGTGTACAGCAGAGCGGGATCCTGCCTGGTCTTTTTGCTCCATCCTGTTACCTTCCGGTGCTGTATCAAACAACGCTTTGTCTGCTATTCCTAGGGTTTTCATGGTCTTTTTTTTTTTTTTCAGAAGTGGGTGGCCGGGTCTTTCTTTCTAGTCTGTCTTAGTCTGGAAGACTCTGCTGAAACCTGTCCACCAGAGGTGACCCTGCTGGTATTTGAAATACTGCTGTCATAGCTTTCAGCATCACAGCAACAGGCAGCCGCCACGGTATGACAACTGACAGATGGGTGGTGTGGTTTCCTGACTGGGAAACAAGCTGGGCTGAGACGGTGAGAGCTCCCAATCTTAACCACTAGACCACCAGGGCTGGCAGTTTACAGATAAACTGCAGGCAGGGCTGTGAGACATGAAGGAGCTGGGATTTGATGGCCCTGAAAATTCGCAGCCTCTCCAGAGAGTAAATGATGCTAAAGTCAAATCTAGGGCACTTTCAGGAAAATACGGTCTAAAGATGAAACCAAGGGTGTGACTGCAAATCCTTCATGAAGATCGCGGAAAGATCAAAGGTAGCATCTCAGACAAAAGGCCCTCTACTGAGTTTGAGGGCGTGTGCCTCACTGATTTTTTTTCAGTCAAACATGAGGGCTTCTAAGAAGCCTAAAGACATTGTTCCTTAGTGTCTCAGCAGAAGCACAAGGTACAGAAGAGACTCCACGTTGGAGAGACCTATGGGTGTGACTTTTGCTTAACTGAGTAAATCTTAATAAGATTCACAGGAGACCCATTTTTTTTTTTTTTAAAGATTTAGCTGGTTTTATTTCAGTGGTCCTTTTGATTTTTTTTTTCTTTTTTTGTGAGGGAGATTGGTCCTAAGCTAACATCTGTGTGGATTTTTATCTATTTTGTATGTGGGACACCACCACAGCATGGCTTGATTGGTGTGCAGGTCTGCGCCTGGGATTTGAACCAGTGAACCCTGGGTCATCAAAGTGGAATGCAAGAACTTAACCACTGCACCACCAGGCTGGCCACCCCCCCCCCCATTTTTTAAATTTATTTATTTACTTATTTTTGAGGAAGATTGGCCCTGAGCTAACATCCGTGCCCATCTTCCTCTACTTTATATGTGGGACACCTGCCACAGTGTGGCTTGACAAGCAGTGTGAAGGTCAGCACCCAGGATCCGAACTGGTGAACCCTGGACCACTGCAGTGGAGTGTGTGAACTTAATCACTGCATCACCAGGGCAGCCCCTAAAAATTATTTTATTGATGTCATAATGGCTTATAACATCATGTAAATTTCAGGTGTACATTATTATGTATCAGTTTCTGTATAGACTGTATCATATTCGCCACGAATTGTCAGTCTAGTTTTTGTCTGTCACCTTACACGTGTGCCCCTTTACCCCTTTTGCCCTCTCCCGACCCTCTTCCCCTCTGGCAACCACTAATCTGTTCTCCTTATCCGTGTGTTTGTTTATCTTCCATATATGAGTGACATCTCGTGGTGTTTGTCTTTCTCTGTCTGGCTTATTTCGCTTAGCATAATACCCTCAAGGTGCATCCATGTTGTTGCAAATGGGACAACTTTGTCTTTTTTATGGCTGAGTAGTATTCCATTGTATATATATTCTGCATCATCTTTATCCAGTCACCAGTTGAATGACTTGGGTTGCTCCACATCTTGGCTATTGTGAATAATGCTGTGATAAACATAGGCTACATAGATCTTTGAATTGTTGATTTCAAGTTCTTTGGATAAATACCCAGTAGTGGGATAGTTGGATCGTATGGTATGTCTATTTTAAATTTTTCGAGAAATCTGTTGTTTTCTCATATTGTTTCTCATACTGTTTTCCATAGTGGCTTCACCAGTTTGCCTTCCCACCAGCAGTGGCTGAGGGTTCCCTTTTAGAAAGCCCACACATTTTTTTAAAGAGAATGACAAAACACTGCCAGCTTGGACTGAAAGGAACAGAGAGAGTATAAAATATAAAAAGGCCTCGGTATTCTCCAAATTCTACTAGCAAGAAGCAGTCTGAGAAAACTTTGACTCTGTAGACATGGGCTATCTTTCATGGAAAGTGAAGATGACTCAGAGGGCAGAAGCAAGAATCCAGAGGGAGGAGCCAGGAGCCCTGGTGAACTATTCCCAGGTCAAGGTAGGGCAGAGTCCTAATCAAGTAATTTCCAACATTTGCCCAGCCAAATTCCATATTTTCTATGCATCAGGGCTCTTTTTGCCCCCCATATCCCCCTCTTTTGGACAGGAATGTCTATCATGCTTCTCCCACGCTGTTCCTCCATTGTACGTTGGTTGTGTGTATGGCAGATGGCTTGTTGCTTTAGCTCACAGGTCTTCATTCTGAGAACTACGATTGAGGAGCTGTCCCTAAGGAGCTACACCTGAAGCTTTATTCATACCTGGGCCTGATTTAAATGACAATTTCCTGGACCCCATGCTGATGCCGTAATGGGACGAGACTTTCAGAGGCCTTTGGAGGGGATGAGCATATTTTGCATGTGGGAGAACTGGAAATCATTTGTGGCCAGAGTACGTACTGTGGTGGCTTAAAATATATCCACACTTTCTTTGATATACCTTCCTTCAAGAGATGGAGCCTTGTCCCTCTCCGTTAGTGTGGGCTGAACTCGGCGACTGGCTTCTGATGAGTACAATATGACAGAACTAGTGGTATGTGACTTCAGAGACTAGATTATAAAAGGCCGTGTGGCTTCCTCCTCACTCTCTCTGGGATCAGTTGCTCTGGGGAAGTTGGCTCCCATGTCATGAAGAAAGGCCACAGGACAAGGAACAGATGCCTTGCCCCAGCAACCATGGGGATGAGCCGTCTTGGAAGTGGTCTTCCAGTGAACTGGCAAGACTTCAGATGATACAGTTCTTGCTGACATCCTGACTGCAACCACATGAGAGATTCGGAACCAGGAACACCCAGTTAAGATGTTCCCAAATTCCTGACCCCCTCCCAGAGCAATCTGTGAGATAGTACCTATGTCATTTGTTGTCTTAAGCTACTTAGTTTTGGGGTAGCTTATTAGGCAGCATCGAATGAATTAGGAGACAAACCACGAGAGTTTCTTTTTCTCTTCTTTTCTTTGTTTTTCCTAGAAGCCAAGGGGAGAAAGCAAGGGTGATGGGTCATATCAGATGCTGCTCATTTCCCAGGATGATGACATGTGAGTATTGAGCACTGGCTTTAGCAATGTGGAAGTCACTGGAGAGTGTGACGAGATGTTTCAGAGAGCAATGCAAATGAAGGCCTGGCTGGAGTGGGTTCAAGAGAGAACAGAAAGAGAAATATTGGAGGCTGAGAGCATATTCAATCCTTTCATGGGGTTTTGCTGTAAAAAGCTATAGAATGTGGAGTGGTAGCTGGAGGTGCTGTGGGGTCGAGAGAGGGTCTTTAATGTATCCTAGCCCATGTATATTCGGGTTGTCATGATCCCTGAGAGAGAAAAAGATGCTGCAGGAGAGGGGAGAGCTCCCAGAGCAATTTTCTTGTTTAGACAAGAGAAGATGGGATTTGGGGCTGACATGGAGCCATCGGCCTGCGATGGGAACAGGGAGAGTGACTGGAAGAAGAGAGCACACGCAGGGTACAGAGGTGGGGTGATTGACAGGTGTGGCTGGACTGAACAGACATTCTTTTCTCAGGGTTCCATTTTTTTTGGTGAGTTAGGATGCAAGGGCACCAGCTGAGTGTGAGGGGAGGGAGGGGCATTGGAGTTTGAGGGGCCAAAGGATGGCGTGAAGTAGAGATCTAGGATGCACACACGTGTTTACAGTGAGAAATTTCAGCGTGATAGGGTCGTTTTTCTCAGTACCATTTAGCTTCAGGGCAGGATGCAGGACAGAGTAAGTGGGAAGCTGGGTTCAACCAAGGATGGCCTTTTGCTGGGGAGTTCAATGAAAGGGAAAGGGGACAAAGAAATGAGACTATGTGCTGAAAAGTGATTATAAAGCTGGATCATGGAACCGAAGGGAAAGGAATGCATGAGTGAGGTGAGAGAGAGAGGTAAGGGGGCAGGACTAGTGGATCATGGACCCCAGTGGTGTTGAAGAGGTACAACGATCAGGTAAATGGGATTGAGCAAGAGAGATAAGTGGTGGTTAGAAGGTGGGTATTTCAGAGTTGGGACTAAGGAGGGGAGCCGCTATTCTTGTTGACCACTTGATTGGGTGACTGAGGCAGGGAAGAGGACAAGACCATTGGGAGAGAGGAGGTCAAGGAACCGAGAGGCCAGGGATTGGGAAGGATTATCTCTGAGTCTACACGGGCCCAAGTGCACCAAGGATTATGGCAGGAGCAGTGAGAGTGGCTCACTAGCCGGGGGTTAAGACCAACGAAGAAGAAAGAGGAGTTCTCCTGATTGTGTGGGATCTGCGACAGTGATGGTGGTCCATGGTACAGTCTGATGGCCGGAAATCAACTTGTTGGGCTGGTTTAGGGAGGACTCCTGTCCTAAGATAGGCAGCGGCAATAAGGAGTGAAGAGGACACTGTCCCCACCTTCAGGCCCACTGGCAGAAGGCCAGGGAGAGCGAAAACCATGACTTGTGCGAACTACAGAGAAAGCAGTGTTCTCAGAGGCAGACTTCAGGGAGAGTAAGAGCGTGCCATTCTGAGAAGCTGAGAGCATAAGGGCTTGTGCTGCCGACTCTATGTTTTAGAGGACAGAGTGAAAAGATTTATGGATTTTGGGAAGAGTGGGAAATGGGGCTAACTTAATGAATTTATAAGGTCTCATTGAGAGGTGATTCTGGGTGACGAGAGAAGACCAGGGCACCCTGGGCCTCGTGTAGTCACTGGAGTGAACAGGGATAAAGGAATGAAGAGGCTGGTCTGGGGCGATGGAGGGGGAGCCAGGAGTCTTCACAGAAGCAGAGGGACGTCTGGGATCTCATTTACTCCTCCTCACGGGGGCGGGTGCTGAGAGGGTTGGTTTGATGGAAAATCTGAGGTGCCCCTCTACTTCTGCTAAGGAGCTGTGGAAGCTGTGTGAGGGAAGTGGCAGTAGATGGGTAAGTAGGGTATAAAGCCAGCTTCAAGGATAAAGAGAGGGCTCCATAAAAGTTTTGAGGATGGGTGACAATTGGATGACTTTAATGGACCAGAGAAGGATGGGAGTGGGAGAAATAAGAAGCAAGTCATTTTTATCTCAGGACCTCAAAAAGTCTTAGAAATTGGAGGCATGAGCATCTCAGAAGGCAGAGGGGAAGCGGGGGCTGGGAACCAGAGAGTAGGTTGAAAGTCCGCTTGAGAAGCAGTTCCACTCCTCACCTTCCGTGAGACTAAGAGTGGGTCAGCTGCCCACATCCTCTCTGCTCTCATCCAGCACCCTGCAAAGAACTTCAAGTTAGTCTCTGATGAGGGTGCATCACAGAGATGCTCGCTCAGGGCACCACTGAGCGGGACAGTGTGTTTCAACAGGGGGCTGAGGGAGTGATACAGACCCTGGGCATGGGGCTCCTTCGCTTTGCTGCAGTTGGCGCCTAGAACCCTGGCATCCAGGCTTATACCCCCAAGGAGGACAGTCTTTCTGGAGAAACTGAGCTGTCAAAGAAAAAAACAAAACCATGCTTGTCTTAGTCTATTGGGGTTGCTATAACACAAATACCACAGATCGGGGGACTTGAATGACACACATTTATTTCTCACGGTTCTGGGGGCTGGGACATCCAAGACCGCGACTCGGCAGATTGCATGTCTGGTGAGGGCTTCCTGGTTCACAGAGGGCTGTCTACTCGCCGTGTCCTCACACCGCGGAAGGGGGTAGGGACCTTTGTGGGGTCTCTTTTGTAAGGACACCAATCCCATTCATGAGGGCTCCACCCTCATGACCTAATCACCTCCCAAAGGCGCACCCCCCAACTAATTCCATCACTTTGGGGGTTAGGATTCCAACATACGAATTTGGGGGGGACACATTCAGTCCATTAAAATGCTCTTGCCCAATCAGTCTAGAGTCCATGACACACACACTGGGCATCCAAACCTTTAAATATGGATGGGCTGCCGAGAAGCAGCAGAGGTTTCCAGAAAGATCTGAGGAAAGACAGAGGCCAATGAAAGGAGAAAACAAAAGATACAAAAAGGCACTTGGAGGAAACAGAAAATAGACAAGGCTTAAAAAAAACGTCAAAAGTTAAAACTTTAATATTGCCAGAAAAAATATGGCATCCCCAAATAAAACATGCAGGTGAAAAAGGAACGTTCAGAGAACAAACGGACCATTTAGAAACTTGAACATGTGCTTGCATAAATAGTAAACCTTTGAATGGAAGACTTGGACTGCAACCTTGAGGAACTTTCCCAGAAAGCAGGAATAAAGAAAAATGGATGAAGAACAAGAGAGAAAAGATAATAAAGTTAGAGGCTCAGTCTGGAAAGTCCAACACTGAGATAACAAGTGTCAGAGAGAGGACAGCAGTAGGGAGGGTCAGCGCCGGGCGTCAGACCAGGGCCACCTCGCTCGTGGTCGTGAGGAGCGTCCTGCTCAACTTGTGCAGAAAAAGGAGGGTTCACTTCTCTCCCGAGCCTGTGGCCATCTTGGTGGCACAAGAAGGACAGCATGGGGGATGCACAGTGACATGGTGACAAGGGGTGGCTGACCTTGGCAGAGCCTGGGGCCCTGAAATGACCCTGGACTTCAATTCCCACACAGTCAAAGTGCACAGAGGCGTTGTTGAGAGGGATGTATAAGGGGGAACAATCTGGGACGTGGAGAGCAAAGGCGGGACACCAGTTAGGTGACTGACATAGTGGTCCACACAGAGGTGCGAGGTGACGGGTTTTGGAAACGAGGAGGAAGAGACGGAAGCAACAGAGAGAAGCGGATAGAGAGGCTTTGGCAGTGTGTGGCTGAGCAAGGGGAGAGGGAGAGAGAGATGTCGGCAGTGATCTGGGGCGTGGCTGAGCTGTGGGGCTATAGGAGGAGGATGAGAAGGAGGGAGAGCAGGAGGTGGGGGTAGAGGAGGAAGGGAAGAGGAGGAGTGGGAGCTGTCAGCAGTGGTGACTCTGATTTGGTGGAAAGGTGCTGTCCTGGGCTTTGGCTCCCATGTCTGGACGGTGCTGGCCCAGAGGCAAACACAGTGTGAGCCAGCAGTGGGCCTGGACCTGGGCGGGGGCGGAGCTGGGAAATCCTCAGCACTGGAGTGAGGAAGGTAGCCAAGGGCGCTGGCTTAAGTTCTGGGAGGCTTTGGCCTTTTCTTCGCGGGAAAGGCAGAGTTCAGAGGTCAGGGAGGAGCTCCTGAGGACTGCAGGGAGACTGGCCGTCCTTCTTGGGTCCCGAGGCTCAGCAGGAAGTGCCCAGGGGCCTGGTCTGCGCCGAGCTGGGCACGTCAGAGACCTCCCTCTGTGCCGCACATGTCGATTCCTTAAGGTCCTGAGATGTGAGGTCCTGAGAGGGAGAAACACGTGAAACCACTGGCATCGTTCTCTGGCCGTGTCCCTCTCTCCCCACGCTGGCTCCTGGCCTGACCTGGTCCTGTCTCCATGTCCTCCTCACTCTCTCATTGGCCCTGCACCTTTCCCTCAGCCCCACCTCTGTGCTCCCTCGTGTGTCCCCTTCTCCCCAGAGCTTGTGACTCTCCCTCCTGTGTAACCCTCTTTCCCTCAGGACTTAGGATGAGGCAGCTTCTGAGATGGGGGCTGCGCATAGGCGTTGGTTCCATGAAGGGCAGGCGGTGGGAGGGACTTCTGGTTGTTCCTGTCGGTGTTACTGACGGAGGGATGAACGGAGGGATGAATTAGAGGGGGAGGGAGAGTGGGGAGGGGTGGGAAACGTGGACAAGATGCGTGAGAGTTTACAGCTGAAAGACAAAGCTGAGCTTGTAACGAACACCCAAGATGGATGGATTCAGTGAGGGTTTAATCTGGAGAGTGCTGTTGATTATAATTTTTTCCCCTCCAACTCTCTACCCAGGGACAGAGGCTGTTCCCTGCTCCATTTCCCCCCAAGTCCAGCCTGAACCCCACTCACCAGACAAACAGGGCTGACAGCACCAGGCTCTTGGCCACGAGGAGTCCACACAGCAGGGGCACCAGGGCACTGGGGGCTGCAGGACTGGAGTGGGGGGTGGGGTTTTGTTGCCTGGAGGACAGAGGGACAGAAAGGGGAGAGGACCGAGCCTGGGGTGGCAGCTTCTGTCCTTGGGCCCCTGAGCCAGGCCCGTGTGTGGATGAGGGTCGCAAGCTGAACTCACCGTGAAGGGGCGGTGATAGCAGAGGAAGCCCCGGGGGTCTCTCCAGCTCTTCCAGTCGGGGACACACAGCTCTGGGTCTGTGATGAGACCAGGTCATGGGGAGCCCAGGTGGCCTGCATGGAGGCAGAGGCTGCCAAGGAAAGAGATGGGACCTTGGTTAGCAGATGGGATGGCCCACCTGTTCCTGCTGGCAGGAAAGCTGGAACAGGGGACCGGGCTGGACTGAGAACAGAAGCTCATCAGCCTAGAAGAAAACCAATTTGGGGAGTGGGGACTGGTGTGTGAAGTCCCCCGGCTCAGGACTAGACAGACCTGCGGCCCAGGCTCTATGTGGGGCCTGTGGAGGTGTCCCTGGGTCCAGGAGGAGCACTGGAATAGGAGTCAGCAGGCCCGGGCCTCCCTCTGAGCTGCTCCACATCTTTGGATGGGCCCTCTTTACCTCTGGGCCTCCCCAAGTGTGGAAACAGCCACGGTCTTTAAGGAGCTCTCATCTCTGACATCGTTCCCTTTCGCACACTTCTGGGGCCGTTAGGGGAAGGGGGAGCCTCATGGGGAATTTTAAGGGCTGCTGTCACGGCCCTGTCCCTCCTGGTTCTGTGGCAGAGCCTAGGCCAGCCCGCAGGCCCCACTGCCTCAACGGCCTGGGTAAATACCTTTTATGGAGCCCCCTCTTGACTCTGAGACTTTGTGACCTGCCTGCTGACCACCTGCCCTGCTTGCTCTTCTTTCCCAGGAAGACCCAGACCTACCCGTGCTCGGATCCCGTGGGGGAGGCTGTGGGGAGGGCATCTCTGGAGAAGTCTTGGGGGCTGTTGAGGATAAAGAGAAGACAATGGCTGCAGAGGGCAGAGGGAGGCCCAGATGGGAAAGACACAGTGTCGGCCCCAACGCTGTGACAGGAAGTGGGGGCTCTCAGCGTCCTCGGCCAAGTCTACACACACACCCAGGGTCCTTGAGGGGAGCAGTCTCCCGCAAAGGGGGGGGAAAGAAAGGGTCAAGGGCTGGGAGAGGCCCAGAGGAGAGAGGGTGCCTGAGGCTGGGACACCCCTGGGCTCAGGGGCTGCCCTGGACGGTCTTCCCTGGAGAGAGTCCCAGGCTGACAGGCATGCGGACACCATCCTGTCCCACAGGAACACTCTCTCCAAGCCTGCCCAGAATGACAGCTGGGAACTACCCATGTTCCCAGCCTGGAGGAGGTCCTTGAGACGCTCAGAAAATTCTAGTCCTGGGCCACTGAATGTGTGACGGGCTGGCGCCGGTCCACAAATTGCAACCTGCTTGCCACAAAGTAAATACAGAAATTAGGAGTAAGGATTTTGAGATTTTATATCAATTTGACATTGCCTCAAGGTCCAAGCAAGATTAGTAAACTCATCTGGTTGAACGGGATATAGATAAGTCCGAGTGCTGCCAAAGTGGCACAGAGAGCTGCGCATGGAGCAAGCTGTGTGCCAGTAACACACAGTAGGACCGTATTCCTGCCTGTGATACGTTAAGGTTAGTTGGTCAGTTATAACCCAATAGTGTATAAACACCTGAAAAAATTATTTTTATCATTTGTTATTTTTGCCATCATTTTAATTTTCAATCAAACCTGTTTTTTTTTAAGTTTAGAGTTTAACATGATTAGCTAATTTAGAGTAGTAATTAGCTAATTTGATTACTAATTAACACATAGCAAAACAAAAGTCACTGAGCTTTTCATCAAGAAAAGACATATCTTTTCTGACTGTAGCAGTAATAATAAACTAAATGATGATAGTGGAATTGCTTTCAAAGAAAATTTCCCTTCTGAAGTTACCCCAAAGAGTTTGTACTGGTTTTATTGGAAAATGTCATCCCTCCTTGTGGTGGGCATAACAACAGCCCCCTGGATGTCCACATCCTAGGTTCCAGGAACCTGTGAATATGTTCCCTTACATGGCAAAAGGGACTTTTCAGAGGTGGTTAAGATTAAAGATGTTGAGATGGAGAGACTATGTGAGTGCGTCCCGTCTAATCACGAGGACTTAAAAGCAGAGAATGTGCCCCAGCTACAGACAGAGAGGAAAGGATCTTTGGCTTTGAAGGTGGAGGAAGGAGGCCATGAGCCAAGGAATATGGCCGCCTCTAGAAGCTGGGAAAGCTCTCCATAGACAGCCAGCAAGAAAATGGGACCTCCGTTTTATAGCTCTAAGGAACCAAATTCTGCCGAAGATCTGAATGAGCAACAAATGGACTCTCTCTAAGAACCTACAGGAAGGAACACAGGCTGCTGGCATCTTGATGTTAGCCCAGAGGGGCCCACAGTGGACTTCCGATCCACAGAACTGGGAGATCACACATCTGTGGTGTTGTAAGCCACGGTGTTGGCGGTAATTCGTTACGGCAGCGATGGGAAAGTATGGCGCTCAGAGAGTGTGAGTTTTGTAACTATGATTCATGGCGAAGTACTAAAACCCAGTGAGTTATTTGTTGAGATGTACTGGCTAATGAAGCAAAAACATCATAAAAACAAATGGCATTTACATACAAAACATGAAAACACAAGTTCAAAACAAACTAATCATTTTTAACAACAACAAAAAAGAGCATTAAATTAAAGAGCTCTTGGAGGGGTGGCCTCATGGCTGAGGGATTAAGTTCGCGCGCTCTGCTTCAGCAGCCAAGGGTTTCCATGGTTCAGATGCTGGGCGCAGACCCAGCACCGCTCATCAGGCCATGCTGAGGCAGCGTCCCACACAACACAACCATAGGCACTCACAACTAGAATATACAGCTATGTACTGGGGGGGCTTTGGGGAGAAGAAGAAAAATAAAAAGAAGAAGATTGGCAACAGCAACAGCTGTTAGCTCTGGTGCCAATCTTTAAAAAAAAAAAAATGCTCTTGAAAGCAGTCAATATTTCACATATAAACTCTAATGTTTTGTGGGCTTCTTGTGAAATTGCTAAGACTAAAACTCTGTCTATAATTGCTGAAACAGCGTTGAAAGACTGCAAGGCAGATGTTTGCTTCACGGTGTTGGGTTAATCTATAGCAAGGAAGGGAGCTTAAATAGCACAAACCAGGACATTTTAGCTCCACGTATTCAGGAATTAGCTAATGATATGGAAGATCCACTCCCAGAATGAATACAGTCATGGGCCCCATAACAAAGTTTCGGTAAATGAGGGACCGCATATATGATGGTGGTCCCATAAGATTAGTACCTTATGGCCTAGGTGTGCAGGAGGCTGCACCATCTAGGTGTGTGTAAGTGAACTCTGTGATATTTGAACAACAATGAAATCGACTAATGACACATCTCTCAGAACCTACCCCCATTGTTAATTAACACATAACTGTAAAGCTAGCAAAGTATTTTTCACAGCAAGTTGAAAAATGCACAAATATTGCTAAGATAGCTATTCTCTTACTATAGGTGCAATCTGAAGGAGTATGTTCTGATGGCTGCAGTTGCTATGACAGGGAAGCATTCTGGAGTAGCATTCAGATTAAGGAGCCTTGGGCCAGAATGTAAATCAACGCACTGCTTCCTTCACTGAGAAAGTCTTGTTATGAAAAACACTCAGCTGAACTGAACGGCATGCTTAACAACGTGGTAAAAATTGTGGATTACATAAAGATGAATGTACAGAATTTGAAATCATTCTCTTTATTATGTGATGACACGGAAACTGATCCTAAGCAGTCGTTATCGAATGCCACGTCGAGAATCTTTGATCCACGGGAAGAACTCCTAATGTTTGCGCAAGACAGAAATCAGTTTAGTACCAGCTTTTTAAAGATGTGAATTTCACAGTCAGACTTGTTTCTGTTAGAGCTTTGATATTAATATTTCCATGCAAGGAAGGAAGGCAACGTGTTTTTCAATGGCAAATAAAATCTAAGGACAAAAACAAAAGAAGCTTAGAAGGATAGCTTCTATAAATTATGTCGTGTTCTGAATTTAATAAAAATGATCAACAAAATAGGTGATGATCTCAATATTGCGCATCTGCAAAAGTACGTACTCATAGAAAAGCTTTAATAATTTGATAGAATGTTTTGACTTTTATTTTCTGTCAAAAGAAGATATATGCATAGGAAAGTCATAGATTCAGAATCCATTTTTTTCATCAAAAGATAATTTAAATATAATTATACTTTATGATAAAATTTTGGAACTAGCTACTGATGAAGGATTGAAAATGCATTTTGAAAATACAGCATCACGTGCTTCCTTTTGTAAAAGTTAAAAATACTGAGCTTGTTGAGATTGCTTAAAAATATTTTTTTTGTATTTCTGTCAACACACGTCAGTGAGACCAGTTTTCTGCTATGAGTGTTATTAAAACAAAGCATCAAAACAATTTCTTTATACATTTTCCCCTGAGAGTTATGATGTCACTAATGTTACTCAGATTAGGTAAGTTAATAAGCAAGAAGAATGCTCATTTGTCACATTAAAATCTTCAAATGTGGATATTTAGAGTGTTTGTTCCAAGTGTGAATATTGACATTTAATACAGAAAATTGCTATTTCACTTCTAACTTTGTGTTTAGTTATGATTGTTTATTTATGATTGTTTTAGTTATGATTTAATTATGATCAGTTTTGTTTGGTTAGGATTATACCAGTAACAAAAGTTACTGGTATAATAAAATGTTACAGGTATAATGTTAAGCTACTACATCAATTACCTGCATGTACACTTTCAATGAACGTGTGTAATTTTTTTAAGTTTTAAAAATTTTTTCTATATTTCCTTTTTCTCTCAAAGCCCCCTAGTACATAGTTGTGTATTTTTAGTTGTGGGTACTTCCAGTTGTGGCATGTGGGACGCCGCCTCAGCATGGCCTGATGAGTGGTGCCATATCCGCGCCCAGGATTCGAACCCTGGGCTGCCGAAGCAGAGCACTCGAACTTAACCACTGGGCCAAGGGGCCAGTCCCTGTAACTTTTTTTGTTCTTTTTCTCCGCAAAGCCCCCTGGTACATAGTTGTATATTCTTCGTTGTGGGTCCTTCTAGTTGTAGCATGTGGGACACTGCCTCAGCGTGGTTTGATGAGCAGTGCCATGTCCGCGCCCAGGATTTGAACCAACGAAACACAGGGCTGCCTGCAGTGGAGCACGCGAGCTTAACCACTCAGCCACGGGGCCAGCCCCCTCCCTGTAACTTTTATGATTAAAAGTTTTTTCCCTATGTTATGTTTGTTCTGATTGTATTTGTTGAAATGTAATTTTACACCTGTCAAATCTAATAAGCATTTTGGGCTTGTATTTTATATGTTTTTTCTTATTATGTTTCTGGTGATTTATTTTTATTGTATTTTACCAAAAACATAGTCACTGATGAATTGGAGATTTTTTTTAAAAGGTCCTCTACTACTGCCTTGGTCTGCTCAGGCTGCTGTCACAAAGTACCACGGACTGGCTGGCTTATGAACAGAAACTCATTTCTCACAGTGCTGGAGGCTGGCAGGTCAAGATCAGGGTGGCAGCATGGTGGGGTTCTGGGGAGGCCCTTCTTCCAGGTTGTATCCTCACGTGGCAGAAAGAGGATGCGGAGCTCTCTGGCAGGCGGTCCCTTTATAAGGGCACTAATTCCATTCATGAGAGCTCCACCCTCAGGACCTAACCACCTCCCAGACGCCCCGGTGCAGGGCCATCCCACTGGGGGTTAGGAGTTCAACACACGATTTGGAGGGGACACAAACATTCAGTCCATTGCAACCACGGATACTTTGAGAAGCCCTCATCTAGACTGGGGGTTGGCAAAACTGTTTGTAAAAGGCCAGAGAACAGCTACTTTATGACTTGTGGGCCATGTGGTCTATGTCACAACTACTCATCTCTGCTATTATGATATGAAAACAGCCATAGACATTACGTAAACAAATGGGCATGGCTGTCTTCCCAAAAAACTTTATTTATGGATCCTGAAATTTGAATTTTCTACAATTTTCACGTATCACAAGATATTATTTTACTTTCCATTTTTTCCCAATCATTAAAAAACCATCCTTAGCTTTCAGGGGCTGGCCCCGTGGCCACGTGGTTAAGTTCTCGTGTTCTGCTTCGGCGGCCCAGGGTTTCACTGGTTTGAATCCTGGGCGCAGACATGGCACCGCTCATCAAGCCACGCTGAGGTGGCGTCCCACATAGCACAACTAGAAGGGCCCACAACTAAAAATACACAACTTTGTACCAGGGGGCTTTGGGAGAAAAAAGGAAAAATAAAATCTTTAAAAAAAAAAATCAAAACCGTGCTTAGCTTTCAGACACAGTTTGCTGACCTCTGATCTGGACCAGGAAGAATGGAAAGACCAACATGATACCAACATGGGGAGGGGCGGTTTGTGGCCAGTGGACACACATTTACTTGAGTGCCTACTATGTGCCAGGTACAGGTGTCTCCTCCAAAGATGCCGGGCTGTCTGGGGCTCCCCTTGTCCAGGTCAGAGGAGCTCAGACTGGTCAGCATCCTCAACTGCTCCGTTTGAGCATCTTTGAGGAGGCTTGTAAATCATCGAGACAGACTGTGTGTGAGGGTGTGTGTGTGTGTGCACATATGCAAGTCCCCCGGGCACACGTCCCCAACAGCCTTCCTACGAGAGTGGGATAGAGGGCAGCCTGGCTTCCGTGACTAGGAAACCAGGAGGCACCAAAAGGGAGCGAGGGGACCCGGGGAAGAGGCTCACCTGGAGACACCGCCAGATAGAACCTTAAGGACCTATCGACAGAGTTTCCGGAAGTGTGGTAGATTCTGCACCAGTAGTGTCCCGAGTCTTGCTCCTTCAGACCAGTCATGGTGACAATGAAGAAGCCAGCAGCAGGGTCGTCCCAGATTGAGGATTGAGAGATCTGAGTCAGCGTGCGGGGTCTGGAGCTGGTGACCAGCCTGAGGCACGTGAACTTCGACACCTCCTTACACCAGCCTTTGCTCTGGTAGGGGCCACCCCTGGGCGGATACTGGCACCTCACAGAGAGCGTCTGCCCTGCCACACGGTGAAGTTCCTGGGCCTTTGATAGTGCCCATGAGCCTGGGGAACAAGGCTGCTGGTCGGGGCCACGCCAGGACTAGCCCCGCCACCAGCCCTCTGGCCACAGAGCCACTTGCTCCCGGCCCTGCTGTCTCTGTCACCCCCTCTCCTCCCCTCCCAGTTTAAGATCCCTTTCTCCTCACCTGGGAGCAGCAGCAGCAGCAGTAGCAGTTGTGGGAATGGGAACCTCCGGGCCATATGGCCCTTTTCCAGTGTGCTGGTGGGAGAGGACATGGTGGGGGGCACTGGAGAGAGGAAGCCGGGAGTGGGGCCTGAGTCGCTTGCCTCTTCCAGTGCCTCTGAGACAGACGAAAGGAGAGAGGCCAAGGCCCGGGGTGGGGAGCGGGAGACCTGGGAGGGCAGAGGTGAATCTGGACTGGAGGGCACAGCCCTGCCGGGCACACAGCTCCCGGGTCTCTGCAGAGGCGGCTCCTCTCCTCCAGGCCCAGGTGCCCCTTCCTGTGACCAGCCTCTGGAGGAGGAGCCGAGAAGGCCAGGAGGAAACTGTGGTCAAGCAATGGACTGCCCACTCTTTCTCTTCTTTCTCTTTCTCTGTGCACCGCCTCTTCTTTGCAGAGCTCTGGCTTCACCCTCCTTTCCAGGGAAAGTCACGGTGAAGGTGGATGACAAGCTCGGGGCACTTAGGGGTCTGAGCAAGAGCCCTAAGCCCCACTGGCCCCAGGGGTGGTCAGAAGCTTCATGCCCAGACCTGTCTGGTAGATCAGTGACGTGCTTCCACCTAGGGAGGTCTTGTGGGCACTGAGGGGACAGGGGAGGTGGAGATTCAGTTCCAGTGAGGAAGTGTAGGGAGGGTCCCTGGCAGAGGAGGGAGAGAGGGGAGCTGAGAGCAAAGAGATCAGGGGTCTTCAGAGGGGCTGGTGGGAGGATGGACCTGGCATCATCTCTGCACCCTTAACTGTCCACCTGTGGACACTAGAGAAACATTTGTGTAATTAACACCTAAACAGATGAAAGACCCTAACAGCTGTTTCTTTAGTGGATGCTAGCAATTTTAAGATTTAATTTTAAAAAGATGTAATTTACAAAGAAAAAGAAATTAGATAGAGAGGAGGAGAGAGACAGAGACAGAGAGAGAGACAGAGAGAGACTAAGACCACTGCGAGTTCTCTGTGTATGTGTAATTCCGGTGGTGGCCACCGGGGGTCTCTGCAGCCCATCGCCTGCTTCAGGGCGCTCCGCTGGGAGTTATGACTGACAGGCATTCGAGCCTATCAAGGGGACAGGATTCCCAGTTCACTGCTTTGCCCCGCCCCCTTGCCCCTCTCCTCGCCCGGCCCCGATGCAGAGTGAGCATCCGCCAGGATTAGGGCAGAGGGACAGGTAAAAGGAGGACAACGCAGTAGGGCCATCAGCTACCAGTGCCCAGGGACCACAGGTGGGAAAGCAGGATGGAGTTTTCGAACTAGAAAACCTCGGGAACAGTGCCAGCCCCTCGCTTGCCAGATGTTAGTTACAAGGCGGGTCCCCGTGCCCTCTCTCTTCAGTCCCACAGTAGGGGTGTGAGGGGGGCATTACTTTTCTGTTCACATGAGGGCGTTGCGGCCGGGATGTGCTGCTGTAGCCAGGCCAGGCCTCCTGACTGCCAAACGCGGCCTTTCGGCTGGAGTCTCGCCCAGAGACAGGATCAAAAACTGGATTGCACACACACGCAGAGGCGAGATCTGGGCGTCCCCTCGCTGAACCTAATTACGCACCAAAATGCCAAGGGTGCCCTCCTGAAGGGAGGAGGGTGGCTCTGCCTGTTATAGCGGTGTGTCAGGGTGTGTAGCAACTGTTTTCCCATGTTGATTTTCTCTTTTTCTGGGCTCTGCTGATCACGGGGAAGGGCCGCCTCCTCCCTGCAGGCCCCCGAGATCACTCTTTGCCCACAGTACACTATCTCTGTGTTCCACTCTGAGTTGTTCTCTGCTGGGTCAGTGTGGGTCGTCCCTCGCCACCGGACAGGAAGCTCTCTGAGGACTGGATCTGCTCCTTTCTCTGCACTGTGGACTCCCCACCAGTGTGAGTGGGGTGAGCACCCTCTGCCTAGAGTCCAGAGCTCAGCACCCCAGGAGAGGACTCTGCTGGAACCCTCTGGACCCCGGCTCCACTCTGGCAGCTGGGACCTGGAGTCCAGGTTTGGGAGCTGGAGGGAGGGGAGCCTGGGCTTAGGGTGGGGCTGGCCCTGCTCCCAGGGGGCTCAAAATAGCCCCTGTCACAGTGTGAAGTTTTGCAAGAGGGGCTGGGGCATGTCATTGTGGTGGGATTTGGGGTTCCTTCAGAAGTGTCCTCAAGAGATGGGGTGAGGAACCACTGTCACACTACCAGGGCAGGGCACCACCAGCAGTCCTGTCAAAGGGCATGGGGGTCGAGGGCTTGAGCCCTCTGCCCACCCTCTGAGAAGGGAACTCTGGAGCCTCAGTAACTCCTCCCAACCTCGCTGTCACCCTCACAGGAGCCTGGACCGTTGCAAGCAGAGCTAGAGACAGCATGCTCCTGGGGACTCTACTCCTCAACTCCTCCCCCAGACGGGGGCTGGGCCAACCATGGCTCAGTTTCTCTGTCTGTAAAATGGACAGACTGTGCCTTTCTCCTGTCCGTGTTGGGCTATCCACTTACCTCCCTTTGGAGCTTCCTGCCTGTGTCCCCTACTCTGGCGCCATGCAGGGGATCTTGGCAGCCCGGGATGTCAGAGCTGAGTGGGTGTGGGCTCCTTTCTCCCCAGGCCCCTACTCAATAGACACAGTGTCAGATTCACAGGCGCTGATCAGGAGTGGTTCTGATTTCCTTCCAGGTGGGCCTGACCCCACACCCACTGACTTTGCTCAGCATTGGTTCAGTGTCTTCCGTACCCTGGTGCTTTGTATTCCTCATCCATTTAATTCCTCTGAGAGTTCTGTAAGAACAATGGACCTCATCAGTTCCATTGTTACCAGTGAGGAAACTGATGGAACATGTGTCCAGGCTCCCGCACTGAACTGCCTCCCACCTGCCTGCGGGTGGCTCCTGGCGGGACCTCCATCTGGGTGGGCCGGTAGGGCCCTGTTCATGGAGGAGCTTCAGGATCAGGCTGGGGAGCCTGGGCTTCGGGGGGAAGCACTGGGGAGCCAGGGTGGTTCTAGAGGAAGAGGGAGGTCCGAACTATGTTTGAGGGAGCCCTGCCTTGGGAGGGAGAGGCGCATGCAGGAAGCTCCATCGGGCGGCTCTGTCTGCCTTCGATGGGGGCCTGGGGAGGAATCCAGGAACCTGAGCTGGACATATCTGCAGGACGTGGGGGCGAGTGAACAGAAGCAATGCAGGACCGATGTCCCTACAGGCAGGTTAGTTTGTTGTGGAATGTGAGACAAGACACACAGGTTCTGACTCAATTAGCCGAGGTTTCCTCCGTATCATATTGTGCAGTCCAGTTGCGAGGGTTTTGTTGTTAGTGCTTGGTTACAGTGTCTACTTGGTCTACTTGGGCCCGTTTGTTGTGTGTTTTGGGAGATGAGAGTGTATAAGGATCCCAGAGCTCTCAGAGGGAATCAAACCTGTGTCTTTATTCAATTAAAGGAGCCCATTTCACTCTCCTAAGCAGCGAAGTGGTTCTTTATGGAAAGCCAGACATGCACAGGAACAGGGAGCAGCACTCCAGCATTAGGTGAACACCAGTTAGGAAGTCTGCATTTCACTGTTACTTTTCTTAATCTTACATGCCACTCTCTGAGGCAAGCACAGCTGAGCCCAGCCTGGAACAGCTGACCCTCAGCCAACCCTTAGATGCGTGAGCAAGAAGAAATGAAAGTTGTTTCAAGCCCTGAGTTTTGGGGTGGGTTGTTATGCAGCATTATTGTAGCAATAGCTGACTGATGAATCATAGGTTCGCTTGGGAGTAACAAATAATTTAAAATAAGGTTATGCAACATAGTTTATTGCTTTCTCAAAAAGAGTTCAGACATAGGGAATCTAAGGCTAGCAAGTTACCTCCGGAATACAAGAGACCCACAATCCTTCTATCTTATTGCTCCACCGTGCAGGGCATCCATTCCTCAAGTCACCACATAGCTCTAGGTGGCTACCAGGGCTCCAGTCATCACATGCTCATGCTAGGTAGCAGCATGGAGGAGAACAAAGATAGGAGAAAAGAGATTGACCCAGTCATGTTTTCACAGGGTCTTATGGAAAGCACAGACGACACTTCTGTTTACAAATCATTGCCAGATCTTAGTCACACGACCACCCCCCATTTCAAGGGAGGCTGAGAAACATAGCCTTCAGTGGGGGTACACTGCCACAAAGATAAATTCAAAGTTATTTTATTGAGGATGGGGGAGAGGGAACACATTTTTTTTTTTTTTTTTTACTATTCTTGGTACTGAAATATTCACTCAACTTGCAAAAAATTATCCAAAATGCCCTGTCCAAGTTGAAAACCCACTATACTGAAAGTGCTAGTGTGTGCAAGTGAGAATGTTCCGGATGCCCATGAATCCTGATGAGAAGACGTGGAGGACCCTGCAGTTGCCTCATCTGAGATGAACGGGGTGGGGGTCCTGGGGTTCCCAGTGTTCAGTTCTTCACACTCTCAGGCCCTTGCTCAGATGTATGCACACTCACACAGACACACACTCATACCTCATCCACTCCTTCAGTGCCACAGATCTGACAACCAGAAGTCAGCCCCTCGGGGACTGACCGAGACCTGGAGAGGTGGGCAGGCTTGGGAGGGGAGCAGGACCAGGCAGCGCATACACTTCACTTTGTGAAATTCCTTCTCCCCACTCCCCAGAGCCATAAGAACGCTTTGCGGGCAGCAGCAGTGGAGGTTTCTGATGGCCCTAGGTCAGCCCAGGCGCCTGGAGCAACGCCCATGCTGCCACATCGGCTGTTGCCCTCCATGACTCCTGTGGCCCTTTCTGAGGAGAGGGCTGTCTGTGCCTGTGGAAGATGCCTCCCAGCCCTGAATCCATCACCGTTGTGGCACCCAGGCCTCCCCGACATGCAGACCCAGCCCTTTGGAACACTCCCTGTGCCTCTGCTCCAAGGCCCCAATCAGGGGGCTCCAAACCCTATTCAGCCACCCCCCAAACCTTAGAACGCCCCTCTGCCAGATCTCCTCCTCCTGCTTCTAAGTTCATGAATCACCCAGACCACCACCTCTGTCAGCTCTGCTTCTCCTCTGCCTCCCCTCTCTTCCCTCCTTTTCATCCTCACACCCATATCTGGTGTCTGTCTCCCCCTGGTTCCCCACTCTCAGCCTCGACCTCCCAGGGTCTCCACAGAAGGCCGCTGGCGTATTCCTCCCGGGCAGAGGCTGACATTGCTCCACCTCCTCTGAGAAACCTACTAGGGATTTCCACTCCACAGGAAATGCGTTCCAGCCTCCTCCAGTTAAATTCACCTCTGGGAACCCAGAGAAAACCCCACCGTCTTGAAAAGGGAGGTGGTGTGTGTTTCTTCCTGTGCTTAGATATTAGTGGCTGCACCTCCAAGGGGGTGTGTGTGTGTGGAGGATCAGTGTGGCCGACCCAGCCCGCTGGCATTTCTCTCTTCCCACCCCCAATCTTAGTAAATGGTAGGAAACAAATTTAAAAAGAAGGTGAATCCAAGTTAAGAATAGTGACCGTCAACAGATTAGGTTTCTGAGGGTTGAATTAGAATGTCAGGAGCAGAAGCCTCAACAGCCCAAAATGTGGGCAGGAGGATATGCTCTCGATTCCTTTGATCATTAACACTGTTTGACAGTCAAGTAGCTCACACGGTGGAGGGAAATGAAGAGCATGAAGGTAAAGATTCAACACAAGCACACAGAACACCTGAATGTAGAATTAATGGCAATAATTCACGGAACAGGAGAGAAACTTCAAATAATTGCAATAGATATCCTCAGAGATATTTACAAAGACATCGTAACTTCTAATTTGTTGAGACATTTATAAATGAAAGCAAATTGCAATATTATGTTTTATTCATTAATTTCAGAGATCTTTAAAAAGATTGCTCATAGCCGGTGTCGTGGAGGGTGCGAGGAAGCAGGTATTATCTTCACGGCGAGAATGTGAATTGTATGATTTTTGAAGGTGAATGGGAGGATCTGTGAAGTTTGCTGCGTGCATTCTTTGACTTGCCGACGCCACTTCTAGGTACTCGTGCCTGAGGAACACACACACACGGGCACAGAAGGACCTGCACAAAGATGGTCATCGCAGGTTGATTATAATAGTGAGCCCCTGTGGGGAGTTAGCTACACTGCCCCGGGTGCTGCTGCCTTGGCATCCATGTTCTTTGGCCAGGTGGCTTGCAGGGGTCTTCACCTGACGCCAGCCCCCCACTAGACGGGAGCCCAGAGAGTCACAC
The DNA here is from genome assembly GCF_041296265.1 of Equus caballus. NCBI lineage: Eukaryota > Metazoa > Chordata > Mammalia > Perissodactyla > Equidae > Equus > Equus caballus. The sequence continues at coordinate 44,106,837 of NC_091703.1, read as the reverse complement.
GCAAAACGGAAGTTCCTGACCCGACTTCCCCGGCCCTTGTGATTAACAGCCTCCCCTGCCCCCTAAGGCCTTCCCCATACTGAACCCCGGCTCTTTTTGGTTTGAATTGACCAATCTGGCCTTAGCCTGGGAACCCCAAAGCACTCCCAAACGGACCCTAATAAAGGTGTGTGCCCCAGGTCCTGACCCTCTCTGCCTGCACCCTGCCTTCACCTCCCTGTGTGGCCCCTCGAGGCGTGCTGGGTACCTGCTCCAGGACCTGTGAGTGGTAAACTTGTCTATTTCAACTTCTCTTGTGGTCTTTTGTTGACCCCGGGCTCACCCTCTGGCACCCTGTGCTTCACTTCACAAATGTTAGTCTAGCAAAGTCACAGCAGCCCCGGGGGAATAATAAGATAACTCATGGCGCATCTTTTCTGCACGGTGCCAGGTAGCAGTTTGAAAAGACTGGGCACGTCTTACCTGCAAACACAGCTGGGTCTCCAAACATCTTGTTAAATTTAATGGTTGCTGCAGAATGGCGCATAGAGAATAATCCCACTTACGTAAAGTGAAGTGAACTCCGACTGTGCATGTGTTTGCACACATAAGCCTCTATCTATGGAAACGCAGCAACTGTCTGGCAAGCTACACACCCCTCGCAGAACAGGGGTACTTTCGAGAGAAGGAGCATGGTTAGTGTCGGGGGAAGGGGACGGGAAGGGAACTTGAAGTCTCCCTTTTATTCTAGCACCGTGTTCGTTTTTCATAGAAAGTCTTCATAGACATATGTTCATATGTTGCTTGTGTATCTAATATTTTAAATATTATATTATGTTAAAAAGTGTGTTAAATGGCAGGGGAGGTAGAATGGGGAAAATGGCCAGAGCAGAGGGCCCAGCAGGCTGTGCTCCCTGGGGACCAGCGTTGGAGGGGTGTGTAGTGACAGCCCCAGGGCAGGACTCAGAGGGTGGCCTCTCTGTGCCCTGCCCAGGTGAGGGGCTTCTCTGAAAGTCTGTGAGGATGGTACACATTTAAACAAAAGCACAGAGAACCCAGTGAAAATACACACTCGGGAGACAAACCTGCAGAGAGGGGCTTTAGACAAACTTGTGACCAGGAAGTGTCATGGGGTCAAGAGCCCTTGATGACTGGTAGAGGAGCTAGTGAAGGGTGTGGTCAGTGGTCTGCTCAATTCTGGTGGGAAAGAGGCACTGGGTCTGCAGAGAAGTCTGCAGAAAGGACCCCACCGTGGAGCGGAGGGAGCATCACCAGGCGCTGCCCTAGGCCCTGGGAAATCTCCCCAAAGCCCTCTCAGGGCTTCCGCCCTGAGCCTGGGCTGTCCAGGTACCTTGAGCGGAGGAGGGGTATGGTCTGCCACTAATACCCTTGTCATTGCTGTTTATGGGATCCAAGGTTGGGGCTGCCTCCGGGTGCTCATCCCGGGGACTCCAGGGCAGGCCAGTGCCAGTGTGGCTAAAGTAAATTCATCTTAAGCCAATTCGCCAAGGCCAGCATACCCAGAGCCATTAGGAGTGCACCCATGGAGTCAGACAGACTTGAGTCTCAATTCCATCGCCTGGAAAATGGCCAAGACAGTATCTATCTTGCAAAATTATTGTCAAGATTGAATGAGATTTTGTATGTAAAAATTTGGTGCTTAATAAATATTAGCTATTATTAAAAGTAAAGGATTTCTGGCTTTTCATTTGTAGAAAATACTTGTGCACTGTATAGATCTATTAAGGGAGTTACAACATCTCTAATATTTATTTGTCCTTAAAGGGGTCATCGTTTACAAAATAAAAGTTAGGCGGCAAGAGCGGCATGTCAGACTCATACGTCCTCTTGTCCTGGAATTGTCCCCACAGTGGAACAGGAGCGGGTATTCTCTAGAAGGGTATCAGACTCATATCGATACTCCCTGAATTTTCGATTCCAAGGCATCTAAAGTCACGCTGTAAAGCACCTAGGCTCTTGAGACACACACTCTATTTTGTGTTCCCACTCTGCCTCTTCCGGGCTCTATGTTTTTGAGCAAACTGCTAAAGGTCTCAATTTCCTCCTTTCTTAAATAAATATTAATGGATCCCTAATATGACTCCTTCTGAGAATTATTGGGTAAACCATTATAAACATTTACAGAAGTGCCTGTTACATGGTATCTCCCCAGTTAATGTCTGCCATCATTAGTAATCAACATCCACAGTATGACGTTTGCTTGATTTTAATTCTATATATGTAGACAGGAAATAGCAGTAGAGAAAAGTTCTCAAAGGAAATAAAAATGAAATTTATGTAATTTTTTGGTGGAGCAGAACTTTCAAATTATAATCTCAATACCAGAAACTATATAGGGAAAAATAGTGGTCATACTGTATGCCAATTAAAATTTGGACATTATAAAAAGATATGATAACATTTAAAAGTAAATTACAGTTGTGAATAAATGTTTCTTTCCTATTTGGCAGATAAAGGGTTATTAGACTTCATATAAAAACAAGTCTTTTAAATAATAAGAGAAAATGAATATTTCACTAGAGAAAGGGGTAATTCACTAGAAAAAGCAGGTAATTTCCTACAGAAGAAATACAAATGAACAATGTTTAATAAAGTCTATTCAAAGTAGATATTATTAAAATAAATGCAAGACCACTCTTCTCATCAGATTGACAAAAGCTAAAATAAGCAATGATGACCAGGGTTGGGGAAACTTTAGGGAAAAGGCAATTGTATATTCTGCTAGCTAAAAATAATTGATCCTGTCTTTCTGAAAGGCAGTGTGGTGAGAGTAATCAAAATCTGTTTGAAAAAAGAAATCATCTCTAACTCAGCAATTCTAAATCTAGGAATTGAAAAAGGGTACAATGGCTATTGTCGCAGTACTATCTTGTTTTAAGATTTCATCAAATAATGCATATATGTATTTTCAAAATTTGTAGCTCCAATAAATGCAGGTTATAAACTCATATTAATAAAAATGCAGGGGCCAGCCTCGTGGCCCAGTGGTTAAGTTCACGTGCTCTGCTTTAGTGGCCCAGGGTTTCACCGGTTCAGATCCTGGGTATGGACATGTCACCGCTCATCAAGCCATGCTGAGGTGGCATCCCACACAGCAGAGCCAGAAGGACCTACAACTAGAATATACAACTATGTACTGGGGGGCTTTGGGGAGAAGAAGGAAAAAAACCCGTTAGGATCAAGATAATAATGCTTGAGCCAGCCCTGATGGCTTAGTGATTAAAATTCGGCATGCTCTGCTTCAGCAGCCTGGGTTCAGTTTCCGGGTGTGGAACCACACAGCTCATCTCTCAGTAGCCATGCTGTGATGGCGGCTCATACAGAAGAGCCAGAAGAACTTATAACTATACACAACTATGTAGTGGGGCTTTAGGGGGGAGAAAAAAGGAGGAAGATTGGCAACGGATGTTAGCAAAGGACAAATCTTCCCCTGAAAAAAAAAAGATAATAATGCTCAATAGCAAAAGGATTGTTTAACAAGTTTCTGGAAGTACCAGCAAATGTAATTAAACAAGAAAACAAAATTGGATATATCCATTTAAAAAAACAGGCCAAATTACCATTATTTGCTGGGTATGTAGTTATCTACTTGAAAAACTCAAGGGTATTAGTTGAAAACCCATAGGAACAAAAGGAGAGTTGCCAAAGGAAAACCAGAGTAGGGCAGTAGTTAAAGCGGTAAAATCAGATTTTATTCAGGACTACTACAAGAGGGAAAAGAGACCTCAGCACAGAACCAGCCTCCATTCCCAGCACAGCCGGGGCAAGCGGGAATTTACAGTCAGGGCACAGCTGGGGTCAATGGGGGGAAGATTACTGAGACGAAGCATTAATGGTAGGGGGGATTCTGGCTAGACCGACCAAAGAGGATCCTTTGCTGACGACGGGTCAGGGTGACCAGACACGACCTGGGGATGGTGGCAGATGAAGAATCCAATCAGATATCGAGGGCGGGGGACACTTGCTGAACTGACTTCGCAGGGTTCTTGCTAAAACTGGATTTTACAAGGAACTGCACAGATAATCTTAGGACAAGTTTCAGGAGCCTGACTAAAATTTGGTCAAGCAAAGAATCTTCGCCAGAGTTTATTCACTCATTCATACATGCATTCAACAAATATTTACGGACAGCCTACTGTTCTAGACTCAAGGAATAGACTGATAAATAATAGAGACCTTTCCTGCTCTTATGAGTTTACCTGCAGAGAAGGGTGTCTGGTAGGATGGGGAAGGCAGAAAGGAGATAAGAAATTAATAAACGTGCAAATAAATAATAATAAAGTTATAGTAAGAGTAAGCTTTATGGAGAAAATCATAATAGAGTATTGTGATAGTCATTTTTTAATTAAACATTTAAAATAAATAATAATCCATGTAAAAAGTAACCATTTCAGACATAGAAATACGTGACCAGAATTCGCCAGTGAGTCCGTCTGGGCCTCCAACTTCAGGAGGGGCTGAGGAATATGGTCTTAACAAGACAAAATGCCACAAGGATTTAAGAAGGAAATAATATCACATTTAGACTCTGAGAAAATAGGGAACATATCCCAATTCATTTTATAAGGCCAGAATTACCCTCATACAAAGAACAGAAAAAGGAATTAGAAGACAAGAAAATGACAGACCAATTTCCCTCAGGACCACAAACATCCTGAACAAAATATTAGCATACTGCCTTCAACAATATATAAAAAAGAGAACGCACCCTGATCGGGTGGGGTTTTTCTTGTGTTCAGAAGTGAAGATGGTGAAGTGGTGAGAGGTGGAGCTGGCCTGGGGGGTCCTGAGGCTGGTGAGGTAGATGACAGCACGGGGACACGGGCTCCATGATCCGGGACCACACGTCTCAGCAGATGGCAGCTTGAAGGGAGAGAGGAGGAAGAGCGCGGAGTGAAAAGCCCGACCTGGTATTAAACTAAACACACCAGGATGATAGTCCCTCATTCTGCCCGAGCCAGACTTGTCCTAACGGTTTCACCGACAGGGAACTTATGTGCTTGTTAGAGCCAAGGTAAGGGGCAAGTTCCGTTCATTAACTGACTGCGCAGAGTTCCCCATGTGAGTGTGGCAAACCCTTTCAATGGTCAAGATGGAAAAAAGTAGAAAGAAAAATTCTATCATTAAGGAAAAAACCCTCAAAGTACTTGTATTTTTCTGGATTGTAAAATATTGTAAAACTTTGATAAATGTGAAATTTGAGACAATCGTGCTAGAGTTTCACATCTGCCCCAAATTTGGGTCAAACTTGGAAGTTATAAATGGCTTTCAAATACTTGGTTTCCTTTGTCACCAAACTCTCTAGATCTTTTCCAGATTCTGGAATCCTTGCCTCCTCTGCCCAGATCTTCAACTCCTTCCACCTAGATGACAGCAGGAGTCACCCACCAGCCTCCCTCCACGCAGGGTCTTCAGCCGCATTGTGGCTGCACCCCCTGTACGTGGCTCCTGGAGGACACGGGATCAATGCTGAGCTTTAGAAGGAGTGTGGAGGAGTGGAATGAGCCCTGACGCAGTCCGGGCCCCACTCTTGCTTAGCCTGTTGGGGTGTGTGTTTGGGGGGTGCAGGGAGTGGTATAGGAGGTGTTGGGAAAGAGGTCAGCTCTGACCCTGGCCCTGAGCATTCTCCCAGGCTGGTGGAAACCTCTGCAGGGGACCCAGAACGGAGGGCTCCAGGCAGGTAGACCCAGGAAAAACATCAAAAGAAAGGCCATCAGAAGTCTACCCATAGCTATTGACCTCGCCAACTTGATGGGGCAGACAGGGAAACTGAGTCCCCTCTGGCCCTGCAGCCATACTGAGAGGGAGGAGTGGGCGGGTACAGCTGCCTTTCCTCACCCCTCCTGGGCCTATGTGGTCTCAGCTTCTCCCAGATTCTTCTCTTGTCCTGTATCTTGGGGCAGGGGGAAGAAGGTATTTACTCTCTAGGTCAACAGAGTGGGGTTCCAGAGGTAACAGTGCCACTGGGGGCCACTTCCTCTAACAGGGCCACAGACTGTGCCAGTCAGACAGTGAACTCTAGCCCCACATTTCCTGGGCACCTCCCAGAGCCCAGGTCCTACACAGCCATGTGCCCCAGGCTCCTCTTGATTCTCCAGAGCTGCACCTGCAAAGAGGTGACCTTCTCAGGATTGGGAACCAGAGATTTTTGGGTCCTCTCTCTGCAGCTTCCATTCCTGGGCTCCCACTGAGCTCCCGACAGGACAGAAGGCCCAGGCGCTGAGCACTGTCTGCACCCTTGGGGGGCCTGAGACCCCGGCTCTGCACGGGGCGGGGGGTGCTCACCCCACAGCCACTGGTGGGGAGACCACAGCACAGAGAATGGTGACTCCACCCTCAAAGTGCTCACTGCTGCGAAGGGAGGGCCCCCTTGTCACATAGAAAAGGGCAAGTTAAAAGGAGTCTGAGAAGGAGACACTGGGGAGGAGGAAAGGGAAGAATCAGGAAGCCGCGGCGCTCTTCATACCTGTGAGCACACGCGAGCTCGCGGTCATAGCGCTCTCCGGCCAGCAGGGGGCAGAGCAGCCCGCCCGTCGCCCGGGTGCGCACCTGGGCTGTGCTCCCGCGGAGCCCCCTCTTCAGCGCTATAGACGCCCCCTCCCGCCGCCGGCTGCGCTGCCTGTCCTGCGGGAGGGCGGTGCGGGCAGCCGAGGGAGCTCTGCCCAAGGAGGCCTGGGCCCGGGCGATGCCACGAATTCGCCGGGGAACCTTAAGGGAATCCTCAGGACTTCTGTGCCTCAGTTTCCTCACTGTGAAAGGGGCTAGTGACCGTTGCTTCACAAGGATTTTGTGGAAATTAAATTAGATCAGTGGTTCCCAGGCTTGTCTGCACACCGGGATCACATGGGGAGCTTCAAAAACACTGATGCCCGGTCCCCTGGGGCTCATTTCATTGGTCTGGGTCATGGCCCGAGCGTTGGCATTTTTTCCCACCTCCCAGGTGATTCTAAGTTGCAGACAAGTCCGGGAGTTCCAGAGTTAGGTACTCCTGTAACCAGGCTTTGTAAACTCTAAGTGGCGAATGTGGTTTTACGCTTTTTTTAAGGTCTTTTTTTCCCTACCTTATTTCCATAAAATTGAAATTCCATCTCCTATTTCTATCTCCTAGCTCCTGCGTAACCTTGCAAAATGGAAAGTGTAGATTTCCCTCGTGATCTGAATTCGAACTGCTCAAAAAGTCACTCCTACGACCTGTACAAAGTTTAATCCAAAGTGTGCTATCTGATTAAAAAACCCACTGTGACAAAAGTTCCGAAGCGCCAGGGGGACATCAGGGTGCGGTAAGTCCCAGAGAGAGTGGCAGGTCCAAGGCCAAGGTGAGTGTCTCGGCGGTTCCCCCAATGGGATAAGCAGTCAGGGGTGGAGGGTTCCGGTGGAGGGGGCACAACCAGCCCAGGTCCAATTTAGTTAAAATCCTTAGTAGCCTTAACTCGTTATTTCCTGTTTATTTACATCACAGTCAACATTCATCAGGAGGAGGGAAATGTAATTTGTATCCAATACCGGGTGGAGTCCGTGTGTTCTGCATACAAACCTACTCACTAAAGAGACTGCTACACGTGAAATAATATGGTCTGGCGTTTTGATGTTTGATACTGTGCGGTGCTTCTTGGAGCTGGTCACAGAGGTGTGTAAGAGGGTGTGGCAGTAAGCAGGCAAATTGCCTGGTGATGGAGGGCTGGCCGGGAATGCTTGACTACGGTTCCTATTTGTTATAAAGAATGCGGGTGCCTAGGACACATTCTCAGGGGCTGTGAGAGTCTGAGCGTAGGTGTGCCTGTGTCATTTCAACCATGCAGCCTCCAGGCCAGGAGGTCCCTGCTCCCCCTGGGGACCTGAGGGTCTTAAGGGCTGATCTGGTCTCAGATATTCCTGAGTCCCTGCCTGCCTCAGCCAGTCCTTTCCCGGGGAGTTGGAGGTGGGCAGAGACAGCCAGGGCCCTGGCAGATGAAGTGAAAGGGAGGGAGACTGAGAGAAGTGGGGCAACCTCTTACTTTCACCCAGGAAGTGCTGCGTGGGGGTGGGGTGGACAGGGGACCCAGGCCGCAGCCACAGTGCCTGGCTGCCCAGCTGGGCAAGGCCGAGCCCCCTGCAAGGCAGAGATGCTCCCAGCAGCTGGAGATTCCCCCAGGGGACCCCCACCCTCCTGCTGCCCACTGAACACCCCCTGCAGGCCTCCCATTTACCCAATCAAGGCCTTTCCTTTCTCAATCTTGTGCCATGATGTGCCGGGGCATCTGGGCAGGGTCAGGCCCAGCGTCTGGGTCTGTCTGTCTCAGAACCACCCTGTGCTCCTTGCTCCATGTGCTCGAGCACAGGGAGAGGGCAACATGGCCTGGGAGGCCCCACACCTGCCTCTGGTCCTGCTGCTCCTGTCCTCAGGTGAGGGGCAGGGAGAGGAGGGTGAATCTGGAGGGACAGGGCAAGGGAGGGAGGGAGGGAAGTTGGAGGTGAGGGGAGGTGCGGAGTGGGTTATGGGACGGTGGGACCCGGGAGTGGCAGTGGTGTGGCACTGGGGCTGAGGGCTGTGTGGTGTCAGGTTCTGGGTGTGGCTGGGCCCCATTCCTTAGCCTGACCTGAGGGCTTGTTTCCTAGGCTCCCAAGCACGAAACTCCAGGCATGAGGTGGTGTGGGCAGTGCAGGGGCAGGCCATCTCTGTGAAATGCCAATCCTCTCCCCAGGAAGGTGAGTATAAGCAGAAAATCTGGTGTAAGGAAACGACATCAGGTACTTGTTCCCCGTTAGTCTCCAGCTCCAAGCCCCGGGAAATGGCTCAGGAGCCTCCCTATTTTATGTGGGACAACCCCGCTGCTGGCTTCTTCATTGTCATCATGATTGATGAGGATTTTTAGGCTGCTTAATTTTAAAACGGTTTATGATGAGGATTTTTAGGCTGGTTACTTTTAAAACTACAGATGAGAAGCAGGCTCCAAGGAGTGGAATTTGCTTGTCCCTTTGTTGGGAAAGATTTACATTTCTAAGGAAAACCTCTATCTGTGAAGATGCCTCCCTCTCTGTGCCAGGAAGAAGGGGGATGGCCTTATCTCTAGAAACTCTTAATCAATGCCAGAGGCAAGAACTTAAGTTGTTTACTGTCTGGCAACCTCATGTAACTGACCCCCCCCCCCCCCTCAAATCCTCCTTTGTCTTTAGCTGAGGATAATATTCAAGTGGAGACCATTTACTCAATCCGGTTTGATTCTTATCTAAAAGTTGTGGGACCGCCAAATGCACTGATACCGGTTTAACTTTTTTACTTATTCTTTGTCTTGTAAAGAGATAACTCACATACCTATGCCTTAAATTTAGCTCTAACACTCAACTTGGGGCAGCAGAAGCTCTGACTGCCCGTGGGTCCTGTCCCCATGCTATTCTATTCTCTAAATAAAAGAGCACTGCTGCCAGATCTTAAGAGTCTAAGAAATCTTTCTTTCGACTCCTCGGCTCACCGACCCCGCATCAATGATGGACGTCCAGAAGACGGATACGGGACACTACCTGTGTGGAATATATAATGATTCTCAGAAGTCTATCATTATTCTCAAAGACTTCAGCCTACTGATGACGGCAGGTGAGCTCTTTGCTAAGGGAAGGGGCCTTCTTGGGGTGTCCAGGGCATAAAGCCACTCACCGCCTTCCTCAGCTGCCCTCGCCCTAGATCCCACCAGCTTCCTCCTCCCTCCCACACTGATTGTGAGCAGTTAGGTCCTCAGACCCCAGATTCTGGCTGTCACCTCCATCCTTGGCTGTCCTGGCCCCAACAGGTACAAGTGACACTTGGGGCCCACTGGGTGGAGAACCCCAGTCCACACTGACTCTGACGGTGTGCATGGGGCGCTGTGGTCTAGGTCGCCCCCAGGCTCGACACGCTGGTTGTTCTGGACCTGGGTCTGAGGCAGGATCAGAAGAGGCTCAGGAGTCTGAGGTCAAGGGACAAGGCTAGGGTCAAGTGGCCATGCTGTCTCCACAGGACCCTCCTGAGCTCTCCCTGCCCTTCGGGAGGGTGCTCAGTATCAGGCTTCTCTCTCTGCCCAGGCCTCCCCCAGCCCCTGCCTCTCTCTTTCTAGCAGCTCTGGGAGAGCCTTCCTCCCCTGGGGCCCTGGTCACTCTGGCCTGAGGGACTCTGAGGGGCCCTGAGGGGCTGGCTCGGGCCCCTCCCCATCTTCCTCTCAGGACTCTCGGGGCTGACCCCCCTCTCCCTTTGGGGACCCTGGGCTGCCGTGGTTCTCTGTGTTGTCATCAGTCACACTTGCTTTTCCAGTGACGGCCAGTCCAGTCTCTGTCGGCGGCTCTGAGGCCAGGTGGGTCTGGGGTCCCACCAGAGGGAGGGGTCTGGGAAGGGCTAATGGGTGACTTGTGTGGCCTGTGATTCAGAAATGGGGATCCCAGGGGCATGAGGGTCTGGAAGCTCCCCTGGTCTCAGCTCAGAGCTGGGGGGCAGGGGTGAAAGAGTCGCTCTCACCTTCCCCTGCGATGGAGTTGGGAAGTGGCTACCTGTCAGGAATGAAGGGATTTCTATCAGTGCTGATGGACAACGAGGGAAATGAGGCCTGTCCAAGTCACACGGCTACTTCCGGGCTGAAGCAGGACTGGGCCCCGGGCCTCTGTCTGGTGGTCCAGTGCTCCTCCTGGGCTCAGGGATGCTCCATGGGCACCTCTGGGTGGCCTCCACCCAGGTTTGCCTATTGCAGATCTGGGGCGTCTCTCCCTCTGCTCTTTCCTTGGGACCCAAACGCCTTCTGTCCCTTATTCATTGGAGCTTCATGCTGTGGCCCCCCTGACAATGTTACCCAGAGGAATGACAACTCTGATCATTTCTATTTTCCTGGCCAGCCTCTCCCTGCACCCAGGGTGCCTGTGTTCTGTGATCTTATTCCAGGAGGCCCCTGTGGCTAACCCCAATGGGTTTGGGGTGGCTCTGGCCCATAAACAGGCTCCAGCCCCATGCAAGGTTCAGGGACTGTCCCCCCAGCCTGGATCCTCTCTCCCTTTTTCTTCCTTCTCCCTCAGTGGGACCAAACTTCCTTCTCCTTCCCAGTCTGCCTGCCAACAGTTTCCTGGTGGTTCTGTCATGTGGACTTCTCCTGACCAAGGCCCTTGTGCTGATAGCTCTCTTCGTGCTCCTGACCTACAGAGCCCTGGTGAGTGGGGCCGGGGCGTGGCTTGGGGGTTGACGGAGCAGGGAGGAGCTTCTCTCCTGGGAGAGATGGGCTGCAGGATAGAAGTAGCCAGGGATCGCATGGGTGGCATCGTGTCAGTTGTAACTTACATCAGTTTAAATTTTCTTTTACGCCCTCTGTCTCTGCACACTCATTTCGTTGTTACAAGCCACCATCTCCTTTGACCTTCAAATTCATGCCCTTGGATCGTGTCCACCCGCAGCAGCTGGGCTGCCCAGTTTTGAGGCTGGCCTCAGCCATCTTCCGTAACGAACCCTCAGGTGCGCACACAGACATACTGAGATGCATGCACGCTTGTAGGTATTCATTCCCTCAAAGACCAGACCTGCACAGCCGGAAGTCCCTCCTAAGGGTCCCCCCAACACTTAGGGAGGCAGAGCCTCCTGCTCCAGAGCTCCCATCCCAGAACTGTGTATCATTCTGTGCCCTGAGGGGGAAAAGTGTGGGCAGGAAGAAGAGGAAGACAGAATCTGGTGAGAAGGAGAAACTTTAAGGATTGAAAAGGGACAGTGGCTGGAAGAGGGTCTGATGAAAGGGTAGGCGTGGGACAGCCAGTGAATGTGCACACTTCACATTCTGAATTCCTCCTCCTCCTCCCTTTTCAGGCTATGCCAATACTGTCAGAATAGCAGCAATGGCTGCCCCCAGTCCCGCCAAGAGCCCAGGGCCCACGGGCACTCCCCGCTGAGCCTGGGGTCCCCCACCTCCTCCTGCTTCTCCATGACCACTGAGACCCGGGGCCTCTGGAAGACAGCTCCCAGCACCTGGATGCACCACTGTGGTAGCATGTCTGCCCCAGACCTGGGGACCCACAGATTGTCTTCTCTGATTCCATGTTCCCACAGTGTGGGCCCACCATTCAGGACTCTCTCTGTACAGCAGGGCCACCCCTCTCCCACTCGGCTCCCCTCAGTGGGACCAAACCCAGCTGGTAGGCTTCCCCTAACTGTGCCTCTCCCTCTTCTCCAGGATTTCCTGTTTCTCCATCAGCCCGTGGATCAACTGGTGGCCCAGTTTCATCACTGCCCATTGTGGTCAGCCTTGGTTCCTCTTTCTCCCGTTAAAGGCAATATCCTTAGTTCCTACCATATAAAAACGTAACATTTGATATTTCCAAAAATGACATACATTTTAAAAGTATCTGGCAATGAAGGAAAAATATTTCCGTCCTATGTGCCTGATAAAAAGAGTTAATAGCTTTAGTACAGAAACATCTTTTTCTTTAAATAAAGAACCAAGCAAATATTTTTATTTTAAAAAGGGCTAAGGATATGAACAAGTAATTCATTGCAGAATAAAGAACAAATAATATGTATGAACGTGTGTTCAAAATGGCTGATAATCAAAGAAATGCTAAATGAAGTGAGACCCCAGCGCTTGGCCCATCAGCTCAAAGGAGATTAAAATAAATGATAATCATATTCGGCACTGGAGAGGTGCAGGGAAAAGGGGGTTCTTGTGAGTTGCTGGAAGGGCATAATTGATAGCCTCTTACTGGAGGGCAATGCGGGGATGAATTAAAAGGCAGAAAAAGTAATTTATTCATCCGTTCCACTGTTGATGGACATTTGGGCTGTTTCCAATTTCTGGCTGATGTGAGTAAAGTTGCTATGAACATTAAAAAAAGAAAAAGGAAAATAAGCAAAAAAAACCCTAGCTTGTGAAGCAGCAGTTCTAAAAAATTTTCTAAGTAATTTGGCGTGTGTGATGATTGCTGTTTAAAAGGGCAAATAATCGGATAAGATTCAAAAAACCAAAGCAGTCCCTTGCTCCTGCATTCTATGCTCCAGCTCCCATTCCCCCAAAGGAACCCACTTCACATCTTTTATCTGTTTATCCTAATATTTACCTCTGTATTTTTGGAAGAGAAAGAATAAAGCTTATACTGCCATTTGATGATTTTCCAGTTTTAATACTATCCATTAATCTCCTATTAATGAAGATGAGAATTTAGTCATTTAACGCATCACTCCCCCCCACCCCCGCCTTCCTCTATCCCCAAACTCACAATATCGTCAAATCACACTGACTATGAGATGGATAGTCAGATTTTACTTTTTTTGACCCTGCGAATATCTTTTTAATAGACTATACTGAGATTGTTTTCCCTTCGGTACGACTTTTTGTCATCCACCAAATTGCCTTATTTTTCATTTGTTTTATTTTCTAAGTATTCACCACTAATTCATTTCTAAACTCTCTACCAAAAGGGTAGATTTCGTCTCAGACAGTTCGCACACATTCAGTCATCAACTGGCTCCGTTCCCTGAGACGCCCCTGCTGTGCGGTCCTCCACCTGCAGTCTGCCCGGTTTCTCTCTAAGCCTGGGGCACAGCTGTCCAAGGGTTCCTCCTCCTCGTCTTCTTGGGTGCCCTCCTGGCCTCCATCCGGTGTTAGACGTGCTCGCTCCTGAATTTCCTGTCTTTTTCTGGGTTTGTCCCTCTTTTCATTGGAGCATCCCTTCCAATATCTTCCCTTACTTTCGAGAAGCCCAGTGCCATTAACTATGAGTCCCCCCCGCACCTTTCCCTCTTGATACTCTTAGGATCTTCTCTTTTTTCTCCCAGTGTTCTGAAATTCCATGTTGATGTTTATCAGCATGGAGTTTTTTGTCACTTATTGTGCTGAGTACCCAGTGGACCTCTTCAATCCAGAAAATCATATCCTTAATTCTGAGGCATATATTCCTTATTTCTTTTATAATCTCCCCTCCATTTTCTTTTTTGTTTTTCCCTCGATGGAATTTCTATTATACAAACATTAGGTTTTATACACCTATCCTCCAAATGTCTCTTTTTTTCTTTTTTACTTTTCATCTTTCTTGTTTACGTTTTTTATTGAGGTTTACATTTTTTATTACAATTTACATACAGTGAAATGCACAGATCTTAAGTGTATAATTTGATGAGTCTTGATAAATGCATGTAACGCGCTCCTGTATCAGTGTGTAGAACACATTCACCGCCGCTCCACCTCCGAAGCAACCACACCACTTTGGTTTCTTTCACATAGATTAGCTGTGTCTCTTCCGTAACTTCTTATAAGCAAAATCATAGAGTATGTGCTTTGTTGCACCTGGTATTTTTCACTCACCACTCTGTTTTAGGGGTTCATCCATGTTTTGCATGTATCAGTGTTAGTTCCTAAGTAACACTCCATTGTGTGACTATATCGTGTTTGTTTATCCATTTACCTGTTGGCATTTGCGTTACTTCCAAACTTGGCTGTTATGAATAACCCTGCTGTGGTCATTCCTGAACATACATTGTATGGACACACATTGTAATAGTTTTCCAGGGCTGCCATAACAAAATGCCACAGACTGGGCGTCTGAGACAACAGAAATTTATTTTCTCACAACTCTGGATGCTGGAAGTCTGAGATCAAGGTGTCAGCCGGGTTGGTTTCTTCTGAGGCCTCTCTCCTTGGCTTGTAGATGGCCGTCTTCTCCATGTGTCTTCACATGGTCTTCCCTCTGTCCTTGTCTGTGTCCTCATCTCCTCTTCTTCTAAGGACATCAGTCTTACTGCATTAGGGACCACTCTACTGACCTCATTTTAACTTACTTGCCTCTTTAAAGACGTCGTCTCCAAATATAGTCATGCTCTGAGGTATGAGGGACTAGAACTTAAACATTTGAATTTGTGGGGACTCAATTCAGCCCAGAAAATGTGTTTTCTTTTCTCTTGGTTAAATACCTAGACATGGCATTGCTGGATCATAGGGTAAGAGCATGTTTAACGTTGTGAGAAACAGCCAGATAAATTTCCAAGTGATTGTGTCATTTTACCCCTACTCTCCCCAACAACACGTGAGTTTCTTGTTCCTTTATATCCTCACCAACATTTGGTATTGACAGTCTTTTTCATTTTCGTTATTCTAGGAGATGCATAGAGAGATCCCACTGTGGTTTGACCTTGCGTTTCTCTGATGACTAATGATGTTGAGCATTTTCCCTGTGCGTATTGACTGCTATCATATCCTCTCTTAGGAAGTGCTCATTCCAGCTTTTTACCTATTTTTATCAGATTATTTTTCTCTTTTGTATTGTATTCTAGGAGTCCTTTAAATATTCTGGATAGAAATCCTTTTCCAATCTTTGAATTGCACATATTTTATCTCAATCTGGCTGGCCTATTCATTTTCTTAATGGTGTCTTTGGAGGGACAAAAACTATTAATTTTGATGAAATCCAATTTATTTTTTCTTTAATGTTTAATGTTTTCTAAGTCCTAACTAAGAATCTTTGTCTACCTCAGTGTCATAATACTTTTTTATGTTTCCTTCTAGAAGATTTATAGCTTTAGCTTTTATGTTTAGATCTATAATAAATGTCTAATTAATTTTTGTGTATCGAAGTTCCTTTCCTTCCATATGGATATCTAGTTGTTTCAGCACCATTTGTTGAAAAGATTTTTCTTCTGCGTTGAATTGCTTTGGTATCTTGATTAAAAAAATCAATTAAATATATTAGATAGACCTCTTTATGAACTTGCACTTCTGTTCTACAGATCTATTTGATTATGTTTTAGCTAATACTACACTTTTAAAATTACTGTTTCTCTTAGAATCAGATATTGCAAGTCTTCCAACTTTTTTTTTTTACAATTTTTTTCTCATTATTCTAAGTCTTTTGCTTTTCCATAAAACTTTAGAATCGATGTATCAGTTTCTACAAAGGAATTCTTTTTTGGGTTTTGTGTTGAATTTATAGACTAATGTTAGGAGACTGGTCATCTTCACAGTATCTGGTCTTCCAATCCATGAATATGGTATGTCTCTTCATTTGTTTGGTTTCCTGCATTGATACTTCATATTTTCTCTGTTAATTTTCATCTCTTTTTGTTTGTTTTTATTTCCCAAAACATTTTGTTCATGTTATCTTCCAATTATTTTATTGAATTATTTTTATTTCTATCATATTTTTAATTGCACAAGGTAGTATTTTTTTCCTCAGAGGAGCCTCTTTTTACAGTATTCTGTTTTACTTTCATGGATATCTTTTCTTTTCTTTCTAAAGATATGATGCAGAGGGCTTTTAAATTGTTTAATTCAGGCCCCTGTGTTATCTATTTCCCTCATGTTCCTTTGTATATGTTTAATTTTTGTGCTATATATTAGAGGTTTTCCTAATATGGTTGTTACTCATATTTCTTATTATTCTTTCTATTTTTCTGTATATTTACAAATTTTTAAAGATGAAAAGTTAGAGAAGAAAGACTACAGCATAAAAAATGATAGGAAATTCTGTGTGTATGTGGTTTGCTGAATGCTGGATTGTACTCTAGAACTGAGCTTCTCAACTCTGGTACTATTGACATTTTGGGTTAGATAATTCTTTGTTCTGGGGCCTGTCCTATGCATTGTAGGATGTCTAGCAGAACATCTGGCTTCTATGCACTACAGGCCAGTAGCAACTTCCCCCTGGGTTATGACAACCAAAAAATTTCTCTAGATGTTGACAGTTTTCTCCTGGGGAGAAAAATCACCCCCAACTGAGAACCACTGATCTAGAATAATCAAGCAAGAGCCTCTGAACTTTTTGTAGGACTTTCTCAGTAGCTGCAGTACTTTTCTTGTGAACTGATCATTTTCCCCCAGAAATGAGTCCTCTAGCCTTCCAGTCTGGAGTGGGGAACGGGTATAAATTTAGTTGCCAGTATTCCTGCATCACAGTTGCTGCTGTGGTAAGTAATCATTGATGTGGAATAACAACTTTAGAATATCTCCCAGAATGTAGAGGGAAAAAGTCATTTAATTTTAAAATGATGATCTACAAAACAATAAGGAATAGGGAGACAGCAAATGCATAAGTGGTGTTCCCGAAGGACAGGCCAGAAGAATAAGAAAAGAAGTAACAATTTAAGATGTTGTAGAAGAAAACTTTCTTGAAGTGAAGGAAAAAAATGTGCGTCCTGATTAAAAGGACTTACTGCATCCCAGACCCAATCAATGAAAAGAGATCTATATCCTTTCAGTCAAGGTAGGCTTGTTTATGCTGGAGTAATAAACAACCTCTAACCTTCAGTGGCTTCACATGGCTAAGGTTCATTTCCGTCCTGTGCAATGTCTGCCGAGGGTTTGGGCAAATTTTCAGGGCACTCTCCTCCAAGGTTGACTCTGTGTTCCAGGCAGCTTCAATCTTATGGTCTCTCCGAATCAACAAGTCTTTCCATAGCAGCAGAAGAAAGTGCCAGAAAGATGAGAATAAATGCTCCCATCCAGAAGTGACACTTCCATTTACATTTCTTTGGACAAAACAAGTACTATTGCCTTGCCCAATTTCAAGGGGGCTGAGAAATATGATTTTTGCAATTGTCTAGAAATAAGATAAACGGAAGACTGCTGCATGAGAGTAATGTCAACCATATACCTCTGGGTATATCTAGCAAAATTTTTTTTTCTATGATAACTAAGAAAAAAATTCTATAAGCATCAATGTTGGAGGGAAGAAAAGGTTACTTCCAAAGGACTTAATACAAAATCCTGGTTTCAGAGTTTTCTGCTGCTGCACTAAATGCTAGAAGACAGCAAATTATCCTTTCTTCAGAATAGGGGAAAATATTACGATCCAGTAATTTTATGCCTCATTAAGTTCTCCTAATTTTATAAAGACAACCCAAAGAGTTTTCATACGAAAGAACTTAAGGTAATTTTCTTTAAAAATATAGATTGAAAATTTACTTCAGTTCACTGAGGGAAAAGGCAAAAACCAAAATGACAAATGAGGGAGCTGTGGTTTAAAAATTCAGAGTTAATCAAAAACCAGTCAGACTAAAGATACGTTCAAATTAACGGCAGCAGTTCTATTTTAAAGAAAAACAAAACTTATGTTTGTAATTGTTGCTAGTGCATAGAAATGTAACTGAGTTTTGTATTTTGATCTCATATTTGTTGATTCCATAATTTCTCCTATTATTTCTAATGATTGATTGTATGTGTTTTTGGATTGTCTACATAGATAATCATATCACCTGTGGATAATGTTAGTTTTATCTCCTGGTTCAAATCCTTCTGCCTTCCTTTTTTCCTGTCTTAAGGCATTGCCTTGCTTTTCAGTAGAAGGTTGACTGGAGGACATGCTAATGAGCATGCTTGTCTTGCTCCTGAATTAAAGGGAATGCTCTCACATTTCCAGAGTCAGACTTTTCACCCAGCAATACATTGCTCCCAGGCAAGAAAAAAAGCACTCCAGCTGCCTATTCCTCCTCGAATTTTAATGTTATTTTGAAATGTGGTTTTAATTTTTCAAATATTTACTTTTAGTTATATTTTTATCACTTATTCCTAATTTAATTCCATTATGGTTCAAAATGTGGACCATTCTGGGGTGTAAAGTGCCCAGTCTGTCGTGCCCAGATGGCCGTTGCGGGTAGAGCCGGTCACGTCCCCAAGCTCTGCCAGAGTGATAGAAGCCCAGGGTTCAGCGTGAATTCCAGGCAATCTCAGGAAAAAACTTCGTCTTGCTCTTCGTGCGCTTTTCTCCAATGTTGTAAGCCATGACTATCTCCTTTCCTGTATAATAATTTATTTTAACTGGAATTTAAATAATTGGTTTTTTTAATATTTATTTTTTATGTTCTGATAGAATTCACCCCTAAGTCCTTGGCCACATGTTTGAATGTTCTCTCAAGACATGCCGACATAGCAGCTATTCTGTTGATTCTCTTTCTAAAAAGTCCCTCCCACAGCCTGCTGTTGCCCCAGTGTGGACTTGCTGCCCTCCACACCTGGTACACAGCCGTCATCTGGGATCTCTCTTCCCCAGGATCCCGGGGCTTCCCTTTGCCTCCCCCCGTACCGTTTTCCTGTTTCTTGGATCTTTGTTTACTTCTTTGTACTGGTGGAACACATCCTTCATCAACTACTGGAGAAAGGGGAAATGGAATGTACATCTTAAGACCTTTTATATCTAAAAATGTCTTTCTTTTACCTTGACACCAGTAGTTTGACTGATAACGATATTTTGAGTTGGAAATCATTTGTCCTCAGAGTTCTGAAGGCATTGCGCCATTACCTGCTAGCTTCCACTGTCACTGAAAAGTCTGAAGCCATTGTGATAACTTTGATAATATGTGATCTATTTCTTTCTCTTTATTAGTATCTTCTCTTTGTTCCCAATGTCCTGAAATGCCACAGTGGTGAGACTTAATGTATCCATTTCCATCCATTTGCTCAGCACAGTGAGTGATTCTTTTCAACCTAAAAATTCATGGGAAAACTTCTTGAATTAGATCATGGATGATTCCCCCTCTCTGTTTTCTCTGCTTCTTCTGGAATTCCTTTTATTCAAATATTAACCTCTTAGATGCGTTCTTATTTTTTTTCTCTCCTATTTCTCTGCTGTCGTCATCCTGTCTCTCTCGCCTTCTCTCCTCTCTCTTACTCTTATTTTCTGGGCGATTTCTTCAACTTCATATTCCAATCTTCTCATTGAAATTTTATTTGCTGCTATGATATATATTTTTTTAAATTCCAAAAGGCTGTTTTGGTTTCTTTTAAAAATTTTTCCTGATTTTATTCATGGCTCCCTAAATAGTCCCTGCTTCCTCCAAGTTGCTTTCCCTACTCTCTGTTCCGTTTCTTTCTTTTCTCTTTCACTTGAGAGCTTTTCCTCAGACACCTGGTAATACGAGGTTATCTGCTCAAATTCCAAAGATTGTTGGATGCTGTTAGCTGCTGGTGGGGCTTGTGCACTGGGAGCACTGGGAGGCTGATTGATGTCTGTGGCCATTTGTTGAGGAAGCCCCTTGTCATGTTGTTCAGCCTCGCTCCCGGGCTGCTCAGATCCCCAGGAAGACTCACATGTCTCCTGTCTGGAGGAAGGTCTGGCTGCCGACTTTTTGGAATTCAAATAGAAGAAGACCGAGGTGTTTTCCAGCCTCAGGTATGCATTCTTCACAGAAGGCTTTGGTTTTCAGGATGCTGTCACCATCCTCAACCAGTCCTGCTGTCCACCGCTCCCCCCCCCGCCCGCCCCGCCACCCCACCACACCTGAAACCCCCTTTGTAACCTCTCTGGGACATCCACTCCCACTTTTTTGCCAAGGCGGGGAAAGATCCATCATCTGTGTGCAGAAGGGAGGCAAGGGGATCTGGGGGCTTCTTAAACGACTTTCCACCATTTCTTCTTAATTGGATATCTTCCCCTGAGCCAACTGCCCTGGTGGTCTAGTGAAGATTTGAGCTCTCACTATTGGCCCAGGTTCATTTCCCGTCATGGAACCACACCACCCATCTGTCAGTTGTCATACTGTGGTTGCTGTGTGTTGCTGTGATGCTCAAAGCTACGTCACCGGTATTTCAAATACCAGCAGGTTCACCCACGGTGGACAAGTTTCACTGGAGCTTCCAGACTAGACAGACTAGGAAGCAGGACCAGGCCACCCACTTCTGAAAAAATTGGCCATGAAAACCCTGTGAATAGCAGTGGAGCATTGTCTGGTAGAGCACCGGAAGGGGAGAGGATGGCGCAAAAACATCGGGCAGCGTTCTGCTCTGCTGTCCGCAGGGTGGCTAGGAGTTGGAATCAACTCAATGGACCACCAGCAACCACCACTCTATTACCCCCTGCTGTGTAAATAAGGTTTGATTTCCATTTTCCTCAATTCCGACAAAGGATTCTGTTTTCTCAGTTCTGCTAAGTCGTTTTCCACTCATTCATATTCTTTTCGGCTTCCCCAGTTTTCTTGCTATTTTATCTTCCAGCTCCCCATGTCCCTGTGTTTCTCCCATTTCTTTATGTTTATTTTTGTGAGTTTCTAGAGGGAGCAAAAATAAAGATGTGTGTTTCATCTGCCATGCTAACGGGAGAGTCTGAGTGTTGCCCTTAGATGCCTGCATCTATGTTCACAAATAAAAGGAGTTTGCAACCTGTTATTCTCATTCAGGCTTTGCCTGGTTTTGGAATCAAGGTTGTCCTAGTCACAGAAATTGTGTGGGCAGCTTTTCTCTATTTTTCACTTCCTGGAATAAGTTGTATGAATTTTAGAATAACTGTACCATGAAAATTCTTCTGGGCCTGGGGTTGCCTCTCCCTCCCCAGACCACATGATAATTTTATGATTTTTACATTGTTGTTGGTCTAGTCAAGCTTTTAATTTTCTACACTAATTTTGAAATTTTATATTTTTCCAGAAGAGTGTCCATTTTATTTGTTATCAAATGTATTAGTGTATGATTATTCATAACACTTTTATTCTGAAAATCTCTTTGAGTCTCCAAGTATTTCTCATTTGTTTTCTTTATTTGCATTTTTAAACTTTTCTCTTGATTGGTCTCGCTAGAGATTTGTATGTCTTATTCTTTTACTCTTCCAAGAAAAGTATTTATTTTGTTCGCTTCTCCCTCTCTTGCTCTCATTTCTGTTTAATTGATTTTTGCCTAATTAGGAGGACCGTAGCTGCTGTAGCAGATATATTTCAAAATCGTAAAGAATAAACGTTGATTCCTTACTTGTCTCATAGGCCGACTGGGGGGACTTCGCTCAGGACCATTCAGGGACCCGGGCTTTCCCATCTCGTGGCTCTGCCATCCTGAGTCCTCAGTCCTTCGCTTCCATCAGTGATGGGAAAAGAGAAAGTGTGGCCCATGGGAGGGTTTACGATCCAGGTCTGAAACAGTGTGCATCACTTCTGCCTCCACTCCGTGAGCAAAAATGGGGTCTACCTAAGCACCCAGGATCACAAGAACATAGATTTTGGTGAGCACAGAGCGGCTCTGCCCTCACTCCTCTTTTCCTTCCTTCTTATTGTTTGGGATTTGCTGAAAGATGGCGCCAATTACATTCCCCGCGTCCACCCTCTCCCCAGCAACGAACGAGAGCGACCTTTCCTTCAATGTCTTCAAAGTGTGTATCATTCTTATTTTTGTCACTCCGATGGTAAAACAAATATGTGCCATTGTCATTTTAATTTGCATTTCTTGGATTACTAGGTACATTCAGCAGTTTCACATTTCCTTATTGTGCATTTGTATTTCTTCTCTAGTGAATTTCTCACTGATGTCTTAGATCCCTCTTCCACTCATGTGTGTATCTTTCTAGTTTATTTCAAAGACTTACATATTACATTTAAGAATGATTTGAATATCATATATTCGTGTATAGACTTTTTTTCTTAGTTTGTCTTTTTACTTTATGTTGTAATGTTATTTTGTGTAATCATTTTTTATATAGTCAGATCCTTCAGTCTTTCTTGTACAGTTTCTGGCATTGGGTTGTGCTAAGAAAGTTCTGTTTCATCACCAGCTTGTATAAATGTTTCATGCAATTTTCTTCTAGAAATTTTCTGACTAGTGTCTTTCTAGAAAAAAATGGATAGTTAAAAATCAAGCCAATAACTGGAGCTACCATAGGCTCCTTTCTTTCTCTCATGGCCCTTATGCAATCCATGAGCAAACTCTATTGTTTCCACCTAAAAGGTTTTCTGGTCACTTGCCGCCACCTCCACCAGGCCGCCATCATTTCTCACTTAGATTATTGCAAAAGCTTCTTATCTGATTTCTCTGCATCTACCCTTCTTTTCCTGCAGTGCATTGTCCATACAACAGCAAGAATAATCCTTTAAAACTGTGGATCAGCTCAAACCTTTTAATGACTTCCCTTCTCAGAGTAAAAGGCAAATTCATAAAACAGCCCACAGGTCCCCTGGGACCCACCCTCCCTCTCCCTCACTCTTCCTTCCAACTCAGCTCTGAACGCACTCACCTCCTTTCTGTTCGTTGAACACACACCAAACATGCTCCCACCTCAAGGCCTTTGCGCTTTTTATCCCTCTGCCTAAACGCTCTTCCTCCAGACCGTCGACGCCGAGCTCCTTCCATTCTTTTATGTCTTTGCTTCGGTGTCTCCCCATCATGAAGCCTTCTCTGCCCATCTCTATGAAATAGCAACTCCCCCCTCCCAGACAGATGAAGCCCTATGAATCAGTTAGGGTGTGTTTGGGGAAGCAGAAGCATCATGAGTCATCTGGAATAGGGGAATTATAGGGATCTGACCTTACCCAGTGGTGGGAGCTGGTCTGTGAGGTTGACTTGGCATCTGGTACTAGGCCTGAAGTCACTGTGAGTCAGCCGGGCTGACAGTTGAAAGGAAAGTTGGACTTGAGGGAAGAGAGAGTGAGGACAGACTGAGACCCAGGAGGGCAAACTGGAACCCTCCACTGCCTCCAACTTCAGCAACGAGGGTGGATCGTGGGAGGAGCGGATGCCCTTGGCCGCAGAGCTGCACACTTGCTTGGCCCAGGAGTCCAGGGGGCTGAGTTACGAGTCAGGTGCTGCCCCTCCACCAAGAAGGCGAGCTCAGTAACAAGGCGCTTGAGCTGTAGTGGCGCCAACACCAGCCTTCAGGGCCTCAGGGTTGCTGCCTCACTCTTCCTTCCAGATAGCATGCAAGTTGCTCCTGTGGCAAACTCTGACCTGGAAACATAGAGGGAAGTGAATTCTGAGAAAGGCAGTTCCAGCTTATCTAGGTTGACACGGTACAAAACCAACGCACCTTCTCTATCCCCACTACTCTCCTCTTTTTCCTCCATAGCGCTTGTCACCACGTGACGCAGGTTTATTTACTTGTTTGTCTCCGTCCCTCCATGAGAATGTAAGCTCTCTGAGGACAGGAACTTGTTCATTGTGTTTATTCTGCCCTAGGACAGCAATTGATGGATAGCAGTAGACAATAAATACTTACTAAATATTTCCTAAACTGGAATTTTATTGAATGGTATCTACCAGATTCTGCTCTAAGTCCTTTGAAAGGATTAACTCATATAATCTTTAGAAATATCCAAATGAGGAAGCCACTGATGTTAAACGTTTTAGACATAAAAACACTGAGACTTATAGGGGTTTTGCAGGCATACCTCGTTTTATTGCACTTTGCTTTATCGAACTTTGCAGAAATTGTGTTTTTTACAAATTGGAGGTTTGTGACAATCATGCGTTGAGCAAGTCTGTTGGTGCCATTTTTCCCAACAGCATTGCTCACTTTGTGTCTCTGTGTCACATTTTGGTAATTCTCACAATATTCCAAGCTTTTTTTATTATTATTATATTTGTTATGGTGATTTGTGATCAGGGATCTTCGATGTTACCGTTGTAATTGTTTTGGGGCACCACAAACCACGCCCATGTAAGACTGCTCCGCCGACTGGCCGTTCCTCCACCTCTCTCCCTCTCCTTGGGCCTCCCTATTCCCTGAGACACAACAATATTGAAATTAGGCCAATTAGTAATCCCACAGCGGCCTCTAAGTGTTCAAGTGAATGGAAGAACCCTGTGTCTCTCACTATAAATCAAGAGCCAGAAATGATTAAGCTCAATGACGAAGGCGTGTTGAAAGCCGAGAGAGGGCGAAGGCTAGGCCTTTTGCACCAAACAGTTAGCCAAGCTGTGATTGCAAAGGAAAAGTTCATGAAAGAAATTAAAAATGCCACTCTAGTGAACACATGAATGATAAGAAAGCAAAACAGTCTTATTGCTGAGATGGAGAAAGGTTTAGTGGTCTGGATAGAAGATCAAACCAACAACATTCCCTTAAGCCAAAGCCGAATCCAGAGCAAGGCCCTGACTCCCTTTAATTCTGTGAGGCCGAGAGGTGAGGAAGCTGCAGAAAAGTCTGAAGCCAGCAGAGGCTGGTTCATGAGATTTAAGGAAAGAAGCCGTCTCCGTAACATAAAAGGGCAAGGGGAAGCAGCACGTGCCGATGCAGAAGCCGCAGCAAGTTCTCCAGAAGATCAAAGATAATTAATGAGGCCGGCTACACTAAACAACAGATTTTCACTGTAGACAAACAGCCTCATATTGGAAGAAGATTTAGCTAGGACTTTCATGGCTAGAGAGGAGAAGGCAGTGCCTGGCTTCAAAGCTTCAAAGGACAGGCTGACTCTTGTTAGGGGCTCATGCAGCTGGTGACTTTAAGTTGACGCCAATGCTCACCTACCATTCTGAAAATTCTAGGGCCCTTAAGAATATGCTAAATCTACTCTGTTGTGCTCTATAATGGAAAACAAAACCCGGATGACAGCACATCTGTCTACAACATGGTTTACTGAATATTTTAAGCCCACTGTTGAGATCTACTGCTCACAAGAGAAGATTGCTTTCAAAATCTTACTGCTCGTTGACAATGCGCCTGGTCCCCCGAGAGCTCTGATGGAGACGGACAATGAGATTGCTGTTGTTCTCATGCCACTAACACAACGTCCATTCTGCAGCCCATGGGTCCAGGAGTAATTTTGACTTTCAAGTATTATTGTTTAAGAAATACCTTTTGTAAGGCTATCGCTGCCATAGACAATGATCCCTCCAATGTCTGGGCAAAGTAAATTGAAAACTTTCCGGAAAGGAAATGGCACCATTCTAGATGCCCTTAAGTTTCATGTTTTGTAGGAAGAGGTCAAAGTATCAACATTAACAGGAGTTTGGGAGAAATTCATTCCAACCCTTACGGATGACTTTGAGGGGCTCAAGACTTCGGTGGAGGAAGTAATTGCAGATGTGGTAGAAATAGCAAGAGAACTAGTATTAGAAGTGGAGCCCGAAGATGGGACTGAATTGCTGCAGGCTCGTGATAAAACTTTAACAATGAAGAGTTGCTTCTTATGCACGAGCAAAGAAAGTCGTTTCTTGAGATGGACTCTACCCCTGGTGAAGAAGCTGTGAAGACCGTTGAAGTGACAACAAACGATTTAGAATATCACACCAACTTAGCTGATAAAGCAGTGGCGGGGTTTGAGAGGATCGACTCCAATTTTGAAAGAAGTTTTACTGTGGGTAAAATGCTATCAAACAGCATCGAATGCTACAGAGAAATCATTCAAGAAAGGAGCAGTCATTAGATGAGGCAAACTTCATTGTTGTCTTATTTTTAAAAATTGCCACAGCCATCCCAACCTTCAGCCACCGCCACTCTGATCAGTCAGCACCATCAACATCGAGGCAAGACCCTCCATCAGCAAAATGATTATGACTCACTGGAGGCTTGGATGATGGTTAGCATTTTTTTTTTCCTTTGGTGAGGAAGATTTACCCTGAGCTAACATCTGTTGCCAATCTTCCTCTTTTTGCTTCAGGAAGATTGTCTCTGAGCCAACATCTGTGCCAATCTCCCTCTATTTTGTATGTGGGACACTGCCACAATGTAGCTTGATGTGTGTGTAGGTCCTGCACTAGGGATCTGAACCATGAATCCCAGGCTGCCAAAGCAGAGTGTGCAAACTTGACAACTATGCCATCAGGCCAGCTCCAACATTTTTTTAGCAAGAAAGTATTTTTTGACTAAGGCATGTACATTGTTTTTTTAAACATAATGCTATTGCACACTTAATAGGCTATGGTATCGTGTAAACGTAACTTTTATATAGATTGGGAAACCATAAAATTTGTGTGACTCATTTTATTGTGATATTCGCTTTATTGTGGTGGTCTGGAACCAAACCTGCACCGTCTCCTGGGTATGCCTGTCCTCACTTCAGACAGTTCATAAGAGGCAGGGTTGGTCTATGAACGCAGATGTGGGACTCTAGAGAAATATGACTTTATGATTTAAGTGTCATGAAAACTAAAATTCAGTAGAACTATATATGACTCTATATATCCCTTTTTCCATGTTGTTCATTTATTTTCAATACAGCCAATCACACAGAAAGTACCTTTTTATCCAGAATAAAAGGTTAGAACACTCACAAGGATTAAGTTTGATAACTTGCATGTGACATTTTGAAAAATGGATAGACAGTGTAAGTAAGAAAATAAGTAAAAACTAATGGAGTAAAATTTACTTGTGAACTACTCAAAGTTATACCCCACAGAAGCAGCACCCAAGGGTTTGCAAAAATCTTCAGAAGAGCTACACCCATAGTATTTTGTCTGAAATCACTCCATTTGATAAATATGTGTTTCAGGAACATTTCTGAATAAGCAAATTGATCCTGAAGGGACTAGGCAGGCTGACTTTAGCTAAACTGCTCTGCTCCTGGGAACCTGGGGTGGGCTGCCTCCCAGAAGCCAAGTGACTCCAAGGCTGCCCCCTTCTCCTCTTGGGACTGGAGGTACCCGGGAAAAGGAAAGCTCAGCAGTCTTCAAAGGTGGTACAAGGAGCTCACACTTCATCCTGTGAGGGTGGCCTGAGCCTGTGGGCCATTCGCTGAGGCAGACACTGATCCTGGAGGATGGCTGTGGTCCTCTCAAGGATCCGTCTTCCCAGTGACCAGAGAGCACAGCCTGCAGCTCCCAGGAGAGCTCATGATTACTGACGGCTGCTGTATCAGCTTTGCCGTCAGCCAGCCACGGAGGTCACCACTAAGCCCCAGGACCACAGGCATTCTCTCCTTCAGCTCGCATACAGCCCTTTCTCATCTGGAATGTTTTTGTTCCCTCAGTTGTACAGAAAAGCCCATGAACTCAAAGCACTCCTTGTTGACTTCATTCAATGTTACGCTTGAGTCATTGAGAATAAGAATACACAAACACCTTCACACATACACCGCATATCCATTCATGTGCGCACCCACACACTGTACATGGATGCACACACATACCTATGGGCTATACACATATGCACATTCATGCACACACACATCCACACTGCTTTCTCCAGGCACACCTATTACCACTATGTCCTTTGCTTGTCCTACATCGTATGCTCTTCCATTCCCACTACCACATGTAGGGTTGAATCATACAATGGGACAAACATGCATGGCTGACCTTCACATGCTGAGGCTGCAAGGCTGGGATGGATGGAGCATTCTCCAAAATCTTTATGGGTTTTTACTCCGTTGTGGATCCCATGCTATTTTCTTAAAAGAGAGTAAGAGGTGATAAAGTTGAATGGTGGGTTGGGTCAGTTTATAGAGAAAGGAGGACATGCCAAAGGGACAGAAACTTATTCCAGAGGCACTGAGGCATTATTGAGACTTGTTTAAAGTTAAATGTGCTTAAAAAAATAGGACTTCTGGTATCCAGTCTGGCACGTAGGGAACTTGGAAGTTGTCATTCATCCGAACAACAAATAAAAGGCTCAACTGAAAAATCAACAATTCTTCTTAGATCTGTCGGAGAAGTGAGGCCACAGGGTGAATGCTGACCCCAAATTTGGAGAGATAGACAGGCACATACTTACTGGAGCAAAAACCCATGAGCAGAAACCTCCATGGGGACAAGTACCAGGGTAGATAAACCTGAACTGTCATTGATGAATTGCTGGACAATTCTGAGAGCTAAACCTCTAAGGGGACCTATTAATACAGAGGGCTCCACACTTTTGTGAGTTTTATGTTCAACATCTGTACCAGGTTCTTGCAGTAAATGTTGGAGAAAAATCCCCTTGTGCTTCCGGCAGGGGAAGGGGAAAAGGAACCATTTTGAAATGTGCCAGAGGATTCTGTTCTTCTTAACGAGGTCTGCCCTCAAAAGAAACTATCTTACCACAGCCTAACCTGCTGGGGTTTTATCAGAGCTCAGCTCATGTCGGGGAAGGAAAATACCTAACTCCAGCCAGCTCTAGCTTTCCACATGGTAGGAGGGAAATATCCAACTGCAGCCTCCTTGAGCCATCCTGCCCCACATAAGGAGGGGGACAAAAACAGAATCACTGTGAAGCTCATGGTCCAGGGGCACAGCTCACTGAAAGACTGAGACCTAATCAGTCTTCTGCTCCCTGAACCCTCACCACCACAGAACTAAAGCCCTATTTATCACAGTTCCTTTTACCTGGTACGTCATGTCTGGCTATCAAGAAAAATTATGAGGTCTACCAAAAGGCAAAAAACACTGCCTGGGGAGACTAAACCAGTTAGCACCTGACTCAGATATGGCACAAATGCTTGAATTATGAGATCAAAAGTTTTAAAAAACTATGATGAATATACTAAGGACACTAATGGAAAAAGTAGACGACATGTAACAACAGATGGCAAATGTAAGCACAGAAATGGAAATTCTGAGAAAATGTAAAAAAGAATTGCTAGAAATCAAAAACACTGTAACAGAAATGAAGAATACCTTTGATGGACTCATTGGTAGACTGGACACAGCTGAGGAAAGAATCTCTGAGCTTGAGGACATGTCAACAGAAACTTATACACCTGAAAAGCAAAGGGAAAAAAGACTGAAAAAACCAGCACTGAATATCCAAAAACTGTGGGACGACTACAAAAGGTATAACATGTGTGTAAAAGAAATACTAGAAGAAGGAAAAAGAGAGAAAGGAGTGGAAGAAATATTTGAAGCAATAATTATACTAATCAAAAGGAAACAGGAGTTAGTCTGTTAATTTCAGACTGAGCAGGTTTCAAAGCAAGGAACGTTATTAGTGATAAAGAGGGACATTACATAGTGATAAAGGGGTGAATTCCCCAGGAAGACATAACACATTTTTGACATGTATACCTAACTACAGAATGTCAAATTATGTGAGGCAAAAATTGATAGAACTGCAAGGAGAAATAGATGTATTCACTATCATAGTTGGAGACTTCAACACCCCTCTATCAGAAGTAGACAGATCCAGCAGGTAGAAGTCAGTAAGAATGTAACTGAACTGAATAACTTCATCAATCAATGGGATATAGTTGATATCTACAGACTACTTCATCCTACAGCAGAATATACATTTTCCTCAAGCTCATATGGAACATTCACCAAGACAGACCACATTCTAGGCCATACAACACAGCTTAACAAACAAACAAAAACAAAAAGGAATCATATAATGTCTGCTCTCAGACCACAATAGAATTAAACTAGAAATCAATAACAAAAAGATAACTGGAATATCCCAAAACACATGGAGATCAAACAACACACTTCTAAATAACACATGAGTCAAAGAAGAAATCTCAAGAGATTTTAAAAAATATTTTGAACTAAATGAAAACACAATTTATCAAAATTTTTGGACTGCAGCAAAAGCAGTGCTTGGAGGGAAATTTATGGCATTGAATGAAAATATCAGAAAAGAGGAAAGATCTGAAATCAATGATCTGTTTCCACCTTAGGAAGGTAGAAAAAGGAGAGCAAATTAAATCTAAAGTAAACAGAAGAAAAGAAATAATAATAACTAGAGCAGAAATCAATGAAATTGAAAACAGGAAAGCAATAGAGAAAATCAATGAAATCAAAAGCTATTTATTTGAAAGGTTAATAACATCTACTAGCTTCTAGCCAGGTGAACTAAGAAAAAAAGAGAAAACACAAATTACTAATATCAGAAATGAAAGATAGGACATCACTACAGATCAAAAGATAATATAGGAATATTATGAACAGCTCCATGCCCATGATTTTTTTTCTTTTGGCAGAGAAAGATTCACCCTGAGCTAACATCTGTTGCCAATCTTCCTCTTTTTTTTTTTTTCTTCCCCAAAGCACCAGTGCATAGCTGTATATTCTAGTTGTAAGCCCTTATAGTTCTTCTCTGTGAGCCACCGCCACAGCATGGCAACTGGCAGATGTGTGGTGTTGTTCCATGCCTGGGAAATGACCATGGGCTGCCAAAATGGTGAGAGCACTGAACTTTAACCACCAGGCCATCAGGGCTGGTTCCATGCCTGTAAATTTGATAACCTAGATGAAATGGACCAATTCCTTGAAAGACATAATCTGCCAAAACTTACCCAAGAAGAAACAGACAATCTGAACAGGCCTATATTTATTAAAGAAATTGAATCAATAATTAAAAATCTTCCAAAACAGAAAGCACCAGGCCCAGATGGGTTCACTGGTGAATTCTACCAAACATTTAAGGAAGAAAGTATGCCAATTCTCTACAATCTCTTCCAGAAGATAGAAGCAGAGGGACTATTTCTTACTCATTTTATGAGGACAGAATTACCCTAATACCAAAACCAGACAAAGATATTACAAGAAAAGAAAACTACCAATAGACCAATATCTCTCATGAACACAGATGCAAAAACCTTCAACAAAATATTAGCAAACCATATCCAGCAATGTCTTCTTCCTCTCCATATAAACTTGAGGATCATTTTGTCAACATCCAGAGAATAACTTGCTGGGATTTTGATTGCGATTGCATTGAATCTATAGATAAAGCTGGGAAGAACTGACATCTTGACAATATCAAATCTTCCTATCCATGAACATAGATCATGTCTCCATTTATTTAGCTCTTCTTTGATTTTTTAAATCAGAGTTTCGTAGTTTTCCTCGTATAGATTGTCTACGTGTTTTGTTAATTTTATAGCTAAGTATTCAATTTTTGGTGGTGCTAATGTAAATGATACTGTGTTCTAAATTTCAAATTCCACTTATTCATTGCTGGTTATATGGGAATGTGATTGAGTTTTGTATATTAACCTTGTATCCTGAAAACTTGCTATAATCACTTATTTGTTACAGAAGTTTTTTGTCAATTATTTTCAATTTTCTACATAGATAATCATGTCGTCTGCAAACAAAGACAGTTTTATTTCTTCTCTCTCCATCTGTATACATATTTATTTCCTCTTCTTGTCTTATTGCATTGTCTAAGATCTCCAGTACAATGTTAAAAAGGAGTGGTGAGAGGGGATATCCTTGTGTTTTTCCTGATTTTAGTGAGAAAACTTCTGGCTTCTCATCAATATTAATATAATATTAGCCATGGGTTTTTGTAGATGCTTTTTATGAAGAAGACATTCCCCTCTATCCCTAGTTTGCTAAGAGTTTTTATCATAAATGAGTGTTGAATTTTGTCAGATGCTTTTCTGCATCTATTGATATGATCATGTGATTTCTCTTCTTTAGTCTGTTGATGTGACGGGTTACATTAATTGATTTTTGAATGTTGAAACCAGCCTTGCATAAATCCCACTTGGGATTTGAACAAAGTCAGAGGACTGACCCTACCCAACATCAAGACTTACTATAAAGCTACAGGAAGCGGGACAGTGTGGTATTGGTGAGAGAACAAACAGATCAATGAGACAGAATAGAGTCCTGAAATAGACCCACATAAGTATAGTCCACTGATCTTTGACAAAGGAGCAAAGGTAATATGATGGAGAAAAGAGTCTTTTCATCAACTGGTGCTGAAACAACTGGATATTCACATGCAAAAAATAAATTTAGACATAGTGCTTACACCCTTCACAAAAACTAACTCAAAATGTGTCATAGACCCAAACATAAAATGCAAAACTATAAAACTCCTAGAACTAACGTAGGAGTGAATTGGGTATGGTGATGACTTTTTAGATACAATATCAAAGACATGATGGATGAAAGAATAATAGACAAGCTGAACTTCACTAAAATTTAAAGCTTCTGCTCTGTGAAAGACACTGTCGAGAGAATGAAAACACAGGTCAGAGACTATAAGAAAATATTTGTAAAAGACATATCTGATAAAGGACTGCTATCCAAAATATACAAAGAACTCTTAAAAGTCAACAACAAGAAAACAGACAACTGGGTTAAAAAGTAGGCAAAAGACCTGAACAGGTCCTTAAAGAAGATATACAGGTGGTAAATAAGCATATGAAAAGATGCTCCACATCATATGTCGTTAAGAAATTTCAAATCAAAACAACAATGAGATACCATTAAACACCTATGAGAATGGCCAAAATCCAGAACACTGACAACACAAAATGCTGACAAGGAT
Source organism: Equus caballus (assembly GCF_041296265.1). Classification (NCBI taxonomy): domain Eukaryota; kingdom Metazoa; phylum Chordata; class Mammalia; order Perissodactyla; family Equidae; genus Equus; species Equus caballus. The sequence continues at coordinate 44,074,053 of NC_091703.1, read as the reverse complement.
GTGGAGCAACAGGAACTCTCAGTCACTGCTGATGGGAACGCAAAATAGTACAGCTTCTTTGGAAGACCGCTTAGAAGACTGTTTCTTACCAAACTAAATAGGCTCTTACCATACAATTCAGCAGTCATGCCCCTTGCTATTTACCTGAATGAACTGAAAACTTACGTCCACACAAAAACCATTACATGGATGTTTATAGCAGCTTTACTCTTAATTTTCAAGATTTGGAAGCAACTAAGATGTCCTTCAGTAGGTGAACGGATAAACAAACTGTCGTAAACTTAAATGTGTATTATTAAGCCAAAGATGCCAGTCTGAAAAGGCTACATCTTGTAGGATTCCAACTGTATGACATTCTGGAAAAGGCAAAACTATGGAGACGGTAAAAAAGATCAGTGGTTGCTAGGGGTTAGCTGGGGAGAGAGGGAGCATAGAGGATTCTTAGGGTAGTGAAACTACTCTGTATGACACTGTAAGGGTAGATACATGTCACTAAACATTTGCCCAAACCCACAGGGTGTACGACACCAAGAGTGAAACCTAGTGTAAACTTTGCTCTTTGTGTGATAATGACGTGACAATGTAGGTTCATCAATTGTAACAAATGTACCACTCTGCTGGTGGGGCGTGTTGATAGTGAGGGAGGCTGCGCATGTGTAGAGGCAATGGGTATATGGGAACTCTGTACCTTCTGCTCAATTTTGCTGTGAACCTAAAAAATAAAGTCCATTCAAAAAATACATGCACATAGTAACAAAAAATTCCAAGCTGTTTATAAGTGTAAGACGAAAAGTAAAAATCTTTCTTGTCTTTCTTCACCTCCTCAAAGGTAACCACTGGTAACCGATTTTTATGTATCCTTTCAGAAAATGTTACACATATACCAGCAGGTATTTCTGTCTTTTAACTTTTTTTTTGCACAAAAGACACTATGGAATAAACATAGTCCCAAATCTTTTTTCATTGGAACTTGATCTTGGAGATTGCTCTTTATTGACACACACAGATTTGATTTATTCTTTCTAATAGTAGCTGGACTTTTTATTCTAATTTACTTAACCACTTCCCTAATGATTGTGAAAGTTTAGAAAGGCTGTGACCAACAGTGCTGCAGTAAATTTCTCTGCACATGTAGCAGTAACTTTGTGGCACATCCCTGGGCAAATTTCTAGCAGAAGAATTACTAGGGGTTAATGGGTATATGCCTTGCTATCGATACTGTCAAAATTGTCATTTTCAGAGGTTACACTAACTTGGGCTGCTAACAAACAAAAGCTCATGAGGGTGCCCACGCCCTTGCTAATGCTAAATAGTATCTATCTTTTCAGGTTTGGCCAATCGGATGGGTCCAGGTTACACTGCGTTGTTTTGTTTTGCATCTTTTCAGTTATAAGAAAGGATGATCCTTTTTTTGAAAGTCAGTGGACCATTTGCATTGTTTTTTTCCTGTGACTTGCTTGTTCACGTCCTTTGTGCATTTTGCATTAAGTTATTGGCCTTTTTCTTACTCAACTCTGAGCCACAAATGTTTTCAAATAAGTAATGCAAACGGATGTGCTTCAGAAAGTCGTTCTGATAACTGTGAACAGACTGGATTGAAGCAGAACGTGAAACAAGATCAGCTTCTAGAGGCTCCAATGGTGATCTGGTGATCCAGTGAGAGCTGAGAAGGGAGTAAATGGGAGATGGGACCAGGGAAGTGGCAGGAGGATGCAGGAGCATCAGATTGAGATAGAATTGACAGGTCTTGGCAGAAAGGGCTTGTGGGAGATAAGGAAGAGAATCAGGAACTATAGCTGACTCCAGCAGTAGCTGGGGTGTCTGCAGATTTATGGGGCCAGTGACAGTAGAGGGACACCCTGGAGGGAGAAGGTCTGGGCTGAGGAGGAGTTCTGAGAATCTTTGCTCCGGGCAAGAAACGCACCACAGATGCTAGGCGGTGTTCTCCATGCACATAGGGTCGAGGTCTTTTCCTCCATGGAAGCTGTGCAGCTCATTGGGCAGGGGTCTCCCAGGAGACATGCATGGAGGAGAGTGAGTATGCATCCTGGATGTCCAGGCTTGGCTGGAGATGCTGCTGGACCCTGTGGTCAAAAATGAAGTGGAGGCAGCTCCATTGAAGTTCTCCTTTCATTTCTGCATGAGCTGAGGAGAAAGGAGGAGAAAGTTCAGAAAGTGGAATGAATCCATTCCCTGACCCTGACGCCCGAGTCCCTCCAGCCCGCCCCTCCCCAGTAAGGGCCCTTTCCTCTGTCGCTATCCCTATTAGCTGATATTCCCCCTCCTGTTCTGCCTCTGCCCACTTCTTTCAGATCAGGGGTCCAAGAGCAGGGACAACGAGAGGAAATCTGTCTTCCTGTGACCAGTCTCCCCATCACCCTTGCAATACTCTGGTCACTCTCTCCTGTGTCTTTGGGGTGCCTGTCCACAGCCCAGAGATCCCCCTGAGAATACCAGTCATGACAACATCTAAGAGCATTCCTCACCCATATCTCAGGATGGGTCTGGCGGTGGGAGGCTCTGGGAAGTCCTGGGAAGTGAGTGCTTGGAGCAATGGGAATCCCTTTGGATTCTCCAATGATGACTTGCCTAGGCAACTGTTAAATATAGAGCAGACCCATTAGGAGCACACAGGGAGGAACGCTTTATATGAGATTTAGAAGGATGAAAGTAACTGATGGTGGTTGAAGTAGTGTCTCCAAGCCTGGGAACACTCAGAGCCAATAACCTCTTTGATATCCTTTCAGATGCTCTATGGCCTAATGGGAAAGAGAGAAGAGGCCCTGGTCCTACTCCCACCACCAACAGGATGTCAGTTCAAGGCTAGACTTCGAACCACAGCTCCCAGAGGTGTGGTTTCCTCAGACCAATAGCATTCCATAAAATATGTTACATGCTGACGTAAGGGCAAATTTTTATTTTACAAAAAAATTATGTCCATCTTCTACAACCATCATTTTCTCTGAAGAAAAGGCATTTTGAAATTGTGAATATTGCCTTAGATCATGAGAAGAACCACATGTGGTGACGTCAGCATATTGAGCTGGCGGAGACCTGAGACCAGAGAGCCTCGCCGAGCACAGCCCCATCCAGCCCCTGCACAGCACAGCTCTGGACTTTACACCAGACGGAAGGAAATCTCTCAGCTGTGTTAAGCACTGTTACTTGGGGTTTTTCTGTTCTTTATAGCTGAACCGAATCCTAACAAATATAGCCTTCACTATTGGGAGTTTTGTTAGGTATACAATTTTAGTTTAACAGTTATTTTTCCTAAGCATCTTGGTGATGTGGTTCCACCACCTTCTGGCTTGCATTGTTGGAGTTGAGAAGTCTGCTATTCAAAGTTCTTCATGACTGATGGCTGCTTCCTCTCTGTTTTGTGTTCTGCAATTTCTTGACAATACGCCGAGATGAGGATTTCTTTTTGTTTATGTTGCTTGGTTTATGATAGCCTGTATCTGTGCCTTAGTGACTTTTCACAGCTCTGGAAAATTCTCTGTCATTATGTCTTCACACATTGCCTCTCAAGTTCGGTTTCTGCCTAGGATGCAGACAGCTCAAGTGAGCGCTGCTCCCATCTGAACTAGAAGGAAAAGCCTGGTAAACTACAGAGCCATAACTTTTCCTGAACCTATAAGAGAGCTGAAGTTGCAAGGCAACCAAGCAGCCTAAAATCCAAGGAAAGACAGGCCACTCCCAGGGGACCTGAGACGGGAGCACCAGCGCACCTGTCCCACAGACAGGGAGGAGGAGGTGCAAATACCGACTAGTGGGTGAGAACAATTCAGCTCAGATTTTAACAAATTGTCAAAGGTCAAGTGCAGGCTAGCATGACAGTCCAGAACTCCCGGGATCCTGACACAAGGGGAGTGCTCACACCCACTTGCAAACTCTTTTCTAGGTGCTCATAAGAAAGACTGAAGGCAGAAAATCTCCCTCAGTGGTGAGGACCTGGAGAAAGGGAGGCAGAAAATAGACCCTTATCTTCTTTGCATCAAAAGTATCAACTCACTGGGGTAGCGGCAACGAGCCCTGTAATCCCAGGGAAGAGATGAAGACCCACTGAAGCTAAGGAAGTGTGTAGAAAAAACTATCTGGCTGCCTAGAACACAAATGTGATGGCTGGAGCTCTAGCAGTCATTTTAGCTCATGAGATGATGAAATTTGGAGGGCATGAACTGGGATGGTGGGGCAGAGAAGGAACCAAAGTCCCTGATGATGCAAAACTACCACACCAGCCCTGCAGTGCCTATCTCTGAACTTTTTAGTGAGACAGAATAAAGTACTGTTTTGCTTAAGCTACTCTTACTGGAGTTTTCTGTTATATTCAGCCTGCTAATTCTAACTGAATCAGAACCAAATCTATAACTCATGTATAGAGGAACCTCATATTCCGGGGATCCTCTCCCTGGGTCGTAAACCCTGTATGTAAGCCAAGATTCCGCTAGGCCAGCAGGCAACATGGTGTTTCCACCGGAAGACCTCCTTGCAAACTCCAGCTGCTATAAAAAAAAAAATTCGCCCAGGTTAAAATTATTTTGATGTGAAGGATATTACTAGGATAAAACTTTTTGAGTATGGAGGTCTGAGAATAAGGAGTCTAAAAGCAACTGCTCCCTTAGAATGCCACCTCCCACTCAGTCAGGCCGAAAGAAGTTAGAGAGGCTTGTCAAAGCTAAACTAGGTGAATTGCTCCCTCTATCGGTGACTTTAGATTTATACATAAATAATAAATTTTAGATTAAAACCTGAGAGTTTTTTTGTTTTGCTTTGTTTTAGGACCAAAAAAAAAAAAAAAAGTCTGAGTTTGGAAACTTTTTAACTGATCTTTTTAGACTTCTTTGATTTAAAAAGTGAATTTGTGTTCCTTCTCTTTGATAGTAGTGCAGTTGCTGTGGAACGAATGGCATTTTCCCCCCTAATAAAACTTAAATGACTAAGGGTTTCTGATGTAATTATTTTATTAAAAATTTATAAAATTTTATCAGAATGGTTATTGTACAAATAACTGGTGTCTACAAAAGTTGGTTCTGGTAATCCATATAAAACTGAAAATTATGTGGACCAGTGCTATCATTCGACTTGGACCTTTTGGTAAAATTTTAAAAGTGTAATATTTCTATAATAATACTTCATATAATTGAACTGATTGTTGATAATAATCAAGTCATATTTTATGAGATCATTAATAAACTTTGGACTAATACAATAATGGGGCAATGAATATTTCTCTTTAAATATTTTTGAGAAACTGGAGTTCAAAATTATAATGGATTGTGGTCAGAGAAAATAACGTTAGTGTATATTAGGAACAGAATCTAAAATAGAGATCTAATATATATTATACATACCTACATATATATATATATATATATATATATATATATAAAATAAAATACACACATATATGTGTAATTTTGACCAATGGAGAGAAGAACTGAAGATTTTAGATAAAGCTTCAAAAACTTGTTCTTGTCTGTATTTTCCCTTTCATTTATAACAGGAAATTCTCCCTGAAGTTGTTAGATACTCTCCTTAATCTCTGCCTGAGGCTGGAGCAGAAGTACTTCTCTGCAGTTACCTGGGACTGTGCTAAGGTTGTATGAACAGGAAGATATTCTGGACGAATACCATGTAAAATAAATGCCCAGATATTTGGGCTAAGAATTAGGAAGAATAAGTACAATCCTCACACAGTCCCATGAGTTCTAGACCTACATGTACTTGTCAAAATATAGAACACGCTGCTTCCTCCTAAAAGCCAAAATGAGAAAGTCAGGAAACAAATCTATTGTGGACATTATCTTATCAAATGTCCCAATAGGATTTAATTGTAATAGACTGGGCTAGGTTGTGCTGCAAGAACAAACAACTTTCTCCCTCCTCCTCTCCTAATCTCAATGATTTAGTCCAAGCAAACATCTTCCTTTGAATCTCACTTCTGATGCAAATGAGCCATCAGCTTCTTCTCCGTAAAGTTACTGTCTGATAGAAGCTTCTAGAACCACTCTAGAAGAAGAGAAGAAATGTGGTGAATTCTTGCTGACTCTGAAAGCCTCACTCCTACTGATATGTATTTCTGCTCATAATTCATTGGCCCAAGCAAACCACACAGCCATAGCTAACTTCACAGGGTTCAGGGCAGTGCAATCCTGCCACGTGCCAGGAAAGAGGAGAGATGGAGCATTTGTGAACAGCCCTAAAGAAACCATGCTTTCAACAAGAGTACAATTCAAATATGGGATGGCAAGACAATATATGACATGCTTTAAGATTAAGAAAATGTTTTTAACAAGCAAGAAAAAAGTTCAGGAAAGCAGGAAATAGAAAATGACAGATGGTAAAGTTAGAGTTGACTTGGATACATCCAAAAGTGCATTTGAAGATCATATATTCTATTCTTTGTTTTGTTTTGTTTCGTCTTTGCCATTAACCTTGATGCCAACTTGCTGTTTTGTCAAAGTTAATAGCCAATAGTTTTGGAGGTTCACTTATAAATTTACATTATATCTCAATTATATTACTAGAATTTCTATTCCTATGAATAGGGCATGCAAAATGAATTTGTTCAGTGGGGACTCTCGCTTACTAACACGTGCAGAGAACCAGGCATTGAGTAATCGATGGTGGACCTGCTGCCTCTAAATGAAAGGCGTATAGACTGAGCTGCTCCTTTTTTCCCACTCAGGTCACAGTCTGGACTTGTAGAGTCAACTTCACTGTCCTGCAGTGGCAAAATGCTGCTGTGGAGTAAGGACTAATAGCAGAACCACCAAGCAACAAATGTCAGCTGACAGAGCACTAATATCCTGAACTGGACATAACAACAATGGGCATCAGGAAGAGTTCATATAAGCAAAAAAAGAATTAAGAATTATTATAATTAATAACATATATATATAATTAATAACATATGTTATATATTATATAATGGAGCCAGTTGCACCAGCTCACAAAAGCTGATTGCCAAGGATCTCTTTCCAGCTCCACATTCAGTGTTGTCATGTTGGGAACTTGAAATCAACCATTATGAGAGTATGTACACCATAGAAATTGACAATCACTACAAATCAAGCCACTTTTCAGAAAGGCAGTTATTAAATATTTACCAGGACATCACCGAATATAAACGTGACCCAAGAATGATACATGTTGGACATTTGTTTTATCTTTTTTGGAGAAGTTTACCCATTTTAAAATTAGGTTATTTGTCTTTGTATTGTTGAGCTGTTCGTGTTCTTTTTATATTCTAGATACTAGACCCTTATCAGAGATATGGTTTGCAAATATTTTCTCCCATTCTGTAGATTGTTCTTTCACTTTTGTTATGGTATAATTTTGCAGCACAAAAGTTTTTAGTTTTGATGAAGTCCGGTTGATCTATTCTTTGGTTGCTTGTGCTTTAAGCGTCATATCTAAGAAACCATTGCCCATCCAAGGTCATAAAGATTCACTCCTTCGTTTTCTTCTAAGAGTTTTATAGTTTCCGCTCTTAGGTTTCCGCTCTACGTCCACATCTTCACATAATGTGAAGTTGAGGTCCAAATTCATTCTTTTGCACGTCGACATACAGTTGTGCCAAACCAATTGTTGAAAGACTCTCCTTTCCCTATGGAATCTTCTTGGCATTCTTGTTGAAAATCAATTGACCACAGATGTATGAGTTTATTTCTGGACCATCAATCCTATTCCATTGATTTAAATGTTTACATTTATGCCAGTACTTGCTGTCAATTTCTGCAGAAAAGAAAATTGGAATTTTGGTAGAGATTGCATTTAATTTAATCTGTAGATAAATTTGGGAAATATTGTCATTTTAATAACATTAAGTCTTCTAATCTATGAATAAGGACATCTTTCCAATTATTCGTATTTTTAAAAAAAAATTCTTTCAATAATGTTTTGTAGTTTGCAGTGTGCAAGTCTTGCTTTTCCTTTGTTAAATTTATTCCTAAGTATTTATACTTTTGGATGCTGTTGTAAAGGAATTGCTTTGCTAATTTCATCTTCAGATTGTTCATTGCTAATGTATAGAAATACGACTAATTTTTATATATTGATCTTGTATCCTGCAACTTTGCCGAAATCATTTGTTAGCTTTAACAGTTTTTTTTTGATTCCTTGGAATTTTCTGTGTAGAAAATCATGTCGTCTGTGAGTAGAGATAGCTTTACTTCTTTCTTTCTAATCTGAATGCCTTTTATTTCATCTTCTTGCCCAGTTGCCCTGGCTAGAACCTCCAGTACAATGTTGAATAGAATTGACAGGAGAAGTCATCCTTGTCTTATTCCTGATCTTAGGGGGGAAAACTTGCGGTCTTTCACCATTAAATGTGATGCGAGTTATGGGGTTTTCACAGATGCCCTTTATCAAGTTGAGGAACTTTTCTTCATATCCTAATTTGTTGAGTGTTTTCTTATCATGAAAGAATTTTGTCAAATGCTTTTTCTGTATCTGTTGAGATGATAGTGTTTTTTTCCCTTTATTCTATTTATATGGTGTATTACATTGATCGAGTTTCATATGTTGAACCAACCTTGCATTCCTAGGATAAATCCCACTTGGTCATGGTGTATAATTCCTTTTATATGCTGTTGCATTCAGTTTGCTAGTGTTTTGTTGAGGGCTTTTGTGTCTATATTCTTAAGAGATATTGGTCTGTGGTTTTCTTTCCTTGGGATGTCTTTGTCTGGTTTTGGTATCAGGGTAGTACTGGCCTCATAAAGTTATTTGAGAAGTGTTCCCTCCTCTTATATATTTCTGAAGAGTTTGTGAAAGACTGGTGTTAATTATTCTTTAAATGTTTGGTAGAATTCACCAGTGAAGTCTTCTGGTTCTGGAATTTTCTTTATGGGAAGTTTAAAAATTATTAACCACTACTTTTCAAAAAAGTTTTTCTGGCTCTTTCACTGAAGTGGCTTGAAGCAGGGTTGCCTCAGTAACAATAATGCTCATCAGAAACAACTAATGGTCCTCACTTGGTCTTAGATTTTGGTTTCTAATACTGTTCTCCTTTTAGAGGCTTCTTGGCTCCTTGGAGGGCGGCTGGTCCCACGCTGGGATGGGAGCACGCAAGATGGGCCTGGAGCGTCTTGTTGCCATTAGCGAGGATACATTCAATAATTCTTTGTGGTGTCAAGGACACAAGAGTCAGCTTAAAGGACTCCCAGTAGCCAAACTGACTATGTAAGCATCAAAAATGAAGTTGCAGTCAGTCTATTAAGACAACCTGAGTCTCAAAAAGTTATAAGTATATAGTTATATTCAAAAAAAGGAAGAATAGGAAGTCTTTTTCTTTACAAATAATGAATGCATATATATGTTGATTTTTTTCCCCAGATTAAAAAGAGATGTTCACATTTCATTGTGTGTATGTTTTCAGAGTGGGTAGAAATGTTTCCATGCCCAAAGGCCAGTATAGTCACTGTCAGCAAGGCTTATAAAAGATTCCCATCCCAAGATTGGGGTGGCCTTGTTTATTGATTGTGAGTGAGCCGGTTATTCAGCTATCATCTCTCTGATGAATGCTTCTCTACCTGGGTCTGAACTGAGATTCTGAAACCAGATGTCTCCTTTGCCAGCTGGTTCCCTGTTGTACTCTGTCAATAGGAGTGCTGGAGGGTGACGGGTGGCTGGAGGAGGCGAACAGGATGCCCTTCTTTCTGTTTGCGTCCTATTCCTGTGAGTGCCACCACAGCAATGCGCTTCACAGGGGCAAGGGCAGTGGTTCCAGTGGCTGCACTTGGTTCCAGTTTGCAGTTTTTCCCACTCCCAGTAACAGCCTCATGGGGGCTCCTCAGAGACACCAGCACCAGCTCTCAGAGAACTGGGTCTTAGGCCCATGGGGCCCTCCTTTGAGCCAGAAAAAAAGATATACATAATCTCATTGTTAAAAAATGTCACACATATATTCTAGCTAGGTCAGAACATACATGTGATTAACCAATCCACATTAAGAAAGAAACTGCTACCTTACCCCATAGTGAAGATTGGGACACACTGACTTGGCTCAGTGACTTACTGAAGGAAAATAAGACAGAATAATATTTGTGCAGGCTTTCATAATAGCACTGAAAATAGCATTTGACTAATAAATACAAAAAGGCTCATAGTAGCTTAAAAATAAACCTTCCTGGTGCTGAGGGCACCAAAGGAGTCAGTGTGGAAGTAGAACTTTTGACTGAGCCTTAAAATGAAAAGAAATCCTAGGTCACAAGTCACAAGACTATGCAACAAAAAGCCTTGAGAGATGATGGCTTGTTGGGAGAAGTAGTCTGGGAATTTAAAATACAGCTTGGATCATCAAACTCCTCAGAAAAATAAGGAATAAAGGACTAAAGGATATTTACATTCTGTTTGCCTCAAGGACACAAAGTGACCAGACAGGTGGAGGACGACTTTGTTCTCATTTAAAGGCACTCAGGTGCCGCCTCTCCTTAGGATGGTGTGAAGGAACAATCGGCTTCCTGTGATATTTAAGTCTAATTAGAAATCCTTCTTGGGCTATTTAATTAAAAGTCCCCCCCAAAAAGAAACAGAAGAATGAGAATCAGAGGAAAGAAATAGAAAAAAGGAAATAAGATGGTAGACTAATTGCCAGTACATCAATAATTACCTTAAACGTAAATGATCTAAACACACCTATCAAAAGACAGAGATTGACAGAGGGGATAAAAGAACAAAATCCAATTAAGATGCTGCTTACAAGAAACTCATTTCAAAGTCAACTATGAGGTAAGTTGAAAGCAAAAGGATAGAAAAAGATATACCATACAAACATTACTATTTTTTTTTGCTGAGAAAGACTCCCTTTAATGACATCTGTTGCCAATCTTCCTCTACTTTTTTGTATGTGGCACACCTCCACAGCGTGGTTGGTGAGTGGAGTAGGTCTGCACCTGGGATCTGAACCCATGAACCCAGGGCCTCCAAAGCAGAGTGCACAGAACTTTAACCACTTGACCATGGGGCCAGGTCCCAAACATTTATTTTTTAAAAAGCCAGGAGTGGCTATATTAATATCTGATTAAAGTAGACTTCAGAGCAAAGAAAATATCTAGAGACAAAGAGAGACATTATATAATGATAAAAGCATCAATCCACTGTAGGGGAGGAAGAAATTTTCCTTGACCCTTCTAGGTTCTTCTGGCAGGTCTAAGAATTCAGTTGACATGAGAAAGAATAACAGGAGAAAATCAAACAAATTTAATAACAGGTATACATGGTAGAAACCCAGAAAAACCAAGTAACTTGCCAGAATGGCTGAAGCCACCACCTTAAATACCATCTTCAGCTAAAGACAAAAGAGGATGCTGGTGGTAGTAGTTTGGGACTTCCAAGGGGAGGAAGGCAAGTCACATAGAGATGGAAAAGCAAATGTCTGGTAAACAAATGTCTGCTACGCCTGCAGAGACAATTTTACATGGGGAGGACTTGGATCAAATGGGCCTTGCTGGGTTCCTGCCTGTCCATCACACCTAGTTCACATTGTACTATAGTTACCGATGGTGATAGCTCCTTCCTGGGCCAGGACTTCCAGCTTCAATTCTTTTAGGAATTTAGGGGGAGGAACAAAGTTTCTTCCCCAGTCTTTCGCTCTTAAAAATAATCAAGCCAAAGAGACATTTTCAGATGGGAAATTCTGCTCCCCTACACTCCCCAGAAGACTGAATCATCTGGAGTGTATACACACCAAACCACAGAGCTCAAGGTACAGGAAGCAAACACTAGTAGAGCTGAAAACAAAAAGTTCCCCTTTAATCTCCCAGGAACTGGAGCCCCAACACAAAGTGTTTTAAGAAACAAAAAATTAGGAAGTGTCGTATTATTCATTTCAGGGTGGAAGATGTTTGCTGTAAGAAAGGGATTGGTTCAATGAACGGGACTAACCTGAGTCATCTCTACAAAAATCACGTCTCTCTGAGTCAGAACATTGCAAAACCTTGATCCCTACTTTCCCTCCTCGTGGCCAAACGAGGAAAATGAACGGTGGGTCTGGTGGGTCTCCCTCCAAGCACGGTCCGAAGCCTGGTGTCTGATATGACGTGCAGGGCAAAGGACAGAAGGAACTTTAGTAAAATCTTAACTGTAATGACCTCCGCAGGATGCAATGATATGATTTAAATTTCTTTATTATCATCTGTATTTTATAAATTGCTACCTTCAAGAGTTTTAATTTAAAAAGTTAGCTAACCTTAGAAGTTTTAATTTTTTTAATTTGCAGACATGATAGTACATTTCGGTTTTTTTCATACTCAAATAGCAAACAGTTTGGGTATAAAATTCTGGAGTCATAATGTTCTTTATACATCATCCCTCTGTCTCTTGGCATTTTTTACTCAGAGGACAAATCTGGAGTCCTGCTCATTTCATTTCCTTTGAAGGAATCTTTTTTTTTTTCCCCTCTGAGTTTAGCAGCATAAGTCTTTCTATTTAAATTAAAATTTTTCACCTGGAAACTTCCTAGTCTTGGTTTCACTTTGTGAATCTTTCCTTGCCCATGTCAAACTCTCTCAACCTCCAATTTCAGATTTCTTTTCAGATCTGTAGTGTTTTTTTTTTTAAAAAAATACATTTTTATCCTCATGTATGATCCACTGTTCCATGTTATAACTCAAGAACATCTCTTATTTGTAGATAATTTGTAGGCTGGATTTCTATGACTTGTCCTCCAATATATTTCCGAGCTCTTTTAAATTTCTTTATTCATTTTACATTTGGGAGTATTTCTGAAGCGAATCTTCTCTGTTATTAATTAGATTTTTCCCACCATCAAACCTGCCTTTTATGGCTTCTACCATGGATCCTACTGGATTTTTTCATCTTTCATCACTGTCCTGTACTATATCATCCTGTTTCCTTGTTTTAAATCTAAGTCTATGCTTGTTTAATGGCTGCCATGTCCTCTCAAATCGTCTCTGGGGTTTCCTTCACTTCTGTGAGCTCCCAGGCCACGTCTGTGACGGGATGCTGAGGCAAATGCGGGGTGTGGGCCATCCTGGTGATGAAGAGGAGGTCAGCCTCAAGTCAGAAAAGTCCAAGAGAAAGAGAGTAAGGGTGAGAAGGGACAGCATGTAGAAAGAACATGGGTATTAGCTACTTAGCTACAGTGCTGAGCACTTTCCATAGGGACCTCATTTAGTCCTCACAAAAACCCTAAACGTGAGGTGTTTTATTATCCCAACCTGTCCCTGTGTGTGCCTGGCACTCTCACCCACACCCAACTGGACGGCAATGGAGAGTGGGCCTTGGGAGAGCCAGGGGCCCCTCTCTTCCCCTAATAATATTAACACCTTACTTTTGTTTACACAAAAGCAGTATTTTCACTAAAATTTTGTGAGCTAGTTTGAAAAGGCAATTGTCATTATCCCCAGAGAAGAGGAAACTAGGGTTGGGAGAAGCTTAATTGAGACTTGAGCCCCGTCTCCGGATTCCTGTGTTGTCTTTGACGTCTGAAGCCAAGGCAACGGGCAATGAAAGCAGAGTGTGAGACGCAGCACCTCCCAGTAATGGCATCATATCCTGTTATGCAACTTTCTGGAGCCTCAAGGTTAGAGTGTCGCCTTATAGCTGCCCCAGGAGCCACGGTGTTGGCGTTGGAGTTGGAGCTGATGCACAGGAAGAATGAGGAAGGCCAAGCTCTGGGGGCTGCTTGGGATGCTCTTTGTCTCAGGTAAGGCGAGGAAGAGGTGTGAGCAGGCGACGCCCCTGCCCAGGACCTCGGGGGGTCCCACCATAAGAAAGGTTCCTTTTTTCTTTTGAAGCTCCAGGGGATATGGCCACTCAAGAGAGAGCCAACCGTAGTTACGCCAGCCTGGGTTTCTCTACCCAAACTTAGCAGAATCAGGAGTTCTCCGGATACAGGGCCTGAGAACAGAATTAAAAGGGGTGCCTCAGGGAAACAGTATGTCTCTGCGTTTTGATGTTGTCAGAGACACGCAAAAACCTAGATGGGAAAATGATGGAGTAAATCTAAACTTGACATGATCCCAAATAATTTTGAGTTTGAAGTTTTTTTTGTATCTGCCATCATGGTACTTTTGATGTTGATAGTCTATTAAACCCGAAAGACGATTCATTCCACAAATACTTCCCAGGGGCCTCTGATGGGCCTCAGCTATTGCTGAGGACAGAGAAGGGAGCAGAAGAGGCCTGGTGCGCAATTTCACGGCGACTGTGATCCCAGGTTTCCATTGTCTGCCGGTGTTGGAGGGCGCTGTTGCTCAGACTTGGCAGAGCTGGTCCATCTCCAAGCCTTGCTTTCTCTCCTCTTATTGCACAGCTCACATCTTCACTAAAAATGGAAGCATTTGGGGCTTTCATTGCTCCTCCTCCTAATTCTGATGAATAGAAAGGGAAAATACCAACAGTGAGTTAAAAGAAAGGTTTGCCTTGGAAAAACATGGAAGATCACAGGCAGAGGTTGTTTTCTAGGGAAGCCACTGCTTTGAGCAAGGTCACAGACATCACCTTGCGGAGTCTGCACACAAATGCTGTTTTGGGTCTCCTTGGAGCTGGGGTGATCATCCAGACAGGCAGGTAGGAGTGTGGTTGTCATGGACCAGTGCATGTCCTTGAGTTTTGTTCATGTTTTTCCAAAGGAGAAGTGGGAGAAGATGGAGGTTGAAGGTTGTGTAGATATGTGAGGGAAAACCAGCAGTACATATTTCATTGTGTCCCGTGGGGGTGGTCTTTGGCTCTTTTTGGCCTCATTCTCAGGCAGACTATTTCCACATAGTGGAAATATAGCAACTGAAGATTCACATCCCACTGACCTATCAACAGTAGGAAAAAAGAACATTTTTCTTAATAGCTACAGCAGCCTCAGAGAGGATTCTGACTGGTCCAGCCCCAGTCATGTGCCCATTTCTAAATCAATCAGCGTGGCCAGGGCTATGGGGTTCGTGTGTCCCTCCTTGAGAATGTGAGCAGCCCCAACAGTACAGCCACACAGGATGGATCCCCTAAAAATGATGCTCTGCTATCCAAGGAAGGGAGAGAGGAGGACCAGACAGTCAGATATCAATGTCCACCAGGTCCCCAAGATGGCTTCCTCACTGCTTTTCCAATGGTCTCTGGAACCGACCTCTTTCCCGTGACTTAGATGAAGTTCCTTTAGCTATTGAGAGAAGTCACTTTCTGCTACTATCATGTCTTCACAGCCACTCTTCACCCTGTCCGTCCTTCTCTATAACCTTTCCCTCCCATCGTGTCCCCATCCTGCATGGTCTTAGCACGCGTCCCAAGTTGTGTCACCAACCAGGTAATTTCTTCCTTTCAAAAACCATCACTTATAAAAGTTGATTTGCATGAACCATACACAGCCTAGCTCTTTTAGTAAGAAAAAAAAAAACAAAACGATTCACAGTGGAAAGATCTGGGATCTAGTGCTGTCTTGCTCCGAAAGTTGCATCTTCTCTGGAGGCCTTAAGGATCTCATCTGAAAAACGGGTGATTGAACAAAAAAAGAGAGATGGCTCTTCTCTCTTTTTTTCCAAAGAGAGGAAAGCTATTCCTCACACAGCCAACCTCTGATTCCCTGCTTACAGAACTCCAAGCTGCAGCTGGACAAGCTGAGGAAAAGAAAATCCTAACAGAGGGGGAGACCCTGAACTATCACTGTGTCTACACCCGGAAGCACTCCCAAAGCCAGAAGGCTTGGCAGAGGGTGATGGATGGAGGGAAAGCCGAGACGTTGGCATTCACAGAGAAGACTTCAAAGAACAGTCAAGAGCTGGGGGGCAGGTACTTCCTAGAAGATAATACCACTCAGGGCGCAGTTCACGTCCGAATGACCAATGTTCAAATGAGTGACTCTGGACTGTATCGGTGTGTGATCTACCCAATTCTCAGCAACCCTGAAGTCCTCGAGTCTCTCCGCCTGGTGGTGACCAAGGGTGAGTGACCTGGGGGTGGGGCGTAGAGGGTGGGGAGAGCCAGGTGAGGTGGGAGTAGGGGGCAGCAGTGGTTGCACCAGCGGAGCTGTGGCTCAGGATTTCTAGCATCATATCTTTCTCCCAGAAGCTGCTCATCTCTCAGTTGAGGTCCTTGAGAGGCATTTGTCCCCACAGTAAGAAGGGGCTTCTGTTATGGGATTCCTCTTGGGTAACAGAGCCTATTTTGGGGTGCTCTTGTAGGAAGTGGGGTATAGTGAAAGGTGAGTGGTAGACTTGGGATAATTTAGTCTCATTCTTTGGGTCTCCACATAGAAGTCCTTTCCTCAGGAAGCCTCTGATCCACTCTCCCCCTTTCAAGGATGCACTCTGTGGCCTTCCTGTGGGCTTCCAAGCCAGATCTTCGCAGCCCTTACTGTGGGCATGACCACCTGGATATCTTCTTTCAAATGCAGACTCTGATTCAATAGGTCTAAGGCAGGACCTAGATTCTGCATTTCTGATCCGCCCGCAGTGGATGCTGATGCTGCTGGTCCGTGGTTCCCACTTTGGAGTCCAAGGCTCCACAGCTCATTTCGTGTCCCCTCTCACAGATAGCACTGTCTCACTGGGTAGTAGTGGCCGGTTTACTTACCCGCCTCCCCTCTGCATTTCTGAGCACATTGAGGGAAGGGCTTGTGTCCTGCTCAGCTCTGTATCCCCAGCAACTGACGTAGTGCCTGGCACCTAGTGGGCCCTCAGTAGGTGTTGACTGCATGAATTAAGGAAGGCAGAGGAGAGAGAGGCAGGTCCAAGTTCCTAGCACCTGGAGAATTCTAAGCATAAGACAAAGTAAATATATATTAATAAAAGATAACTTGTAAAGAAATACGCCAAAAGTACAGGTGAGCGCAAGGCAGAGAGGATGGTGTAAGGTAGAGTAATGAGGGAATTATTCTAGAAGAGGGTGAGGGCATACAGACTGGTGAAGAATAGCAGGCAAGTGCATTTCCAATGACACCAATAGCCTGAAAATTCCTTTCTTCTTCCTTCTTTCCCTGCCTCCCTCCGTCCCCCGATTCCTCCCTCCTTCCCTCTCTCCCTCTCTTCCTTCTTTCCTTTTTCCTGTTTCCGACTCAGGCTGACCCCACACTGTTTCTTTAATCTTAGCAAAAGAAAACCTCTCCGCATCGACGGCCATGTTCATTTCCCTCCTCAGCTCCGTGTACCCCACCACCTCTCCATTCACCCATCTGCCCAATGTGCCTTTTTGCAGGCCCTTCAGATAGCCCTTCCCCGGACAAGAATCCTCCCCGGGACAAGGCTCAGACGACCACCTTTCCTCCTGCCACAAAGGCCCCAGTGACCCAACCCCCACCCAAGTCAACTGCCGGTGTCTCCCGCCCTGGACTTGAAGTCAACCCCACACATGTGACAGACGTCACCAGGTATGGTTTCCAGCTCTGGGACCCTGGTCCACGTGCTGAGAGGAGGATGAGTGGAGTGAGGGATCGGGGAGGGTGAGGGGCAGGAGCAGGCTTAAGTCCCTTCAGTCTGGTGGAGCTCCCCAGGGGAGGAAGGAGGCGGTGCCAGAGTGAGGAGGAGGCTCCTGGTAAGGTTGCCACTACCCCCGGTTCCCTGCTGTATTTCCTTGCACATCAGAGGGTAAGGAGAGGGAAATGCCCCCTTTGCTGAATTCCAATGGACCTCAGCCAACCCAGGGGCCTAATAGTGTAGTGGAAAAAGCACTCTGAGTGAGGGACCCTGGAGTCTCATGCCAGTCACACTGACTGGCTGTGTGACTTTGGGCAAGTCAGGAACCCTCTCTGGCTTCAGTTTCCTTGTCTATACTGTAGGGAAGCTGGAAAATCAGAGCTGGAAGCAATGATCTAGCCCAACAGCTCTCAGCAGCTGCTGCAGAGGGCAATTAGCTGGAGGGTTTGCTTTCGCTTCATTTGGTTTATTTCTAATCCTGATGCGTGTGCCCTGCTGCAGACCAGCAGGCTCAGAATTCCTGGAGTTGGGGCCAGTCTCAGCATTTTTACAAGATGTTCAGGAGATTTTTTAATGTGCAGACAAAGCTAAGAACCACTACCTTTGCACGCACACCTCTTTACAGGTGATTTATCTTAGAATGTGTCCATCATTAAATATTGTGTTAACAGAGAAAGAAATATTCTTCCGTATTCCCCCTAATCTCACGAGCCTTTTTTCTCCATATTTTCTTTGTCTTTATTCATATGTATTTTAACATAGTAATAATTCTAATTATAAACATTTTCATTATTTTTCCATGCTAACACTATTCTTCAATGTTGCGACCTAGTCGTCATAATTGTAATTTCAATGCATGCACACTCTTCTATCAGTGGAAAAGCCATCACTGACGGAATCATTTGTCTCTTTCTAGACATGGAGATTGTTTTCATTTTTTATACTATTGGTGACTCTGAGATGAACATACTCCTGCAGATGTCTTTTTCTTCTTTTAAATCAATTATTCAAAAGAAATGCCCATGAGAGAATTTGAACATTCACATTGCTCTGTATGCACATTGCCAAACGGCCTTCCAAAGATTGGAAGCGGTTTGCAGTGCGATCCACAAGGCAGCAGTGTCACCATCGAGGGTGTAGTATTTTAAAAATATTCCTGCCCAAATAGATGTGAACCGGTGCCCACTTCTGTTTCTCTATTGCTGTGGACCATGAGCTCCGTGCAGCTGGAGGCAGTGCTTTTTTCCCCGTGTTGTTTCGCTGGCATCAGCCTAAGCCGGAGTGCCTGGTGTGTAGCGGGGGCTCATTAAACCTTGTGGGCTCAATAAAATAAATGAGCTAGTGAGAGTCAAAGTTCTTCTTTTTTCACTGCTTTTATTTTCCAGCATGCAAACTGAGAGCACATAACCTTTGCCCACGTTCCTCCTAGAGGCTGCCCCTCTTTCATCTATTAACTTTATCTATTAACTAATAGGAACTATGCCATGGTCAGAGTCTAGTCAGGAAAGCAGAAGCCACTGAGCCATTTGAACAAGAGAACATTTGACACAGAGAGCTGTTTGCGCAGGTGATGGAAGAGCTGAGACCCCAATCTGGGGATGGATGGTGAGAGAACTCAGAGGAAGCCACTGTCACCCTGTTTCAGGGTGGCATCCTCAGAAGGGGGATGTCTGATGCAAATGTTTTCGGAAGTGATCCCAGACAAAACCATTAGGGAAGTGGGACAGGGGAGGGAAGGAAACCAAGCAAACAGTGTCAAAACCAAGCCAAGCACCACAGGAGGAACTTTGGCTCAGTCCTGCAGGGGTTGGGGAGTTGGGATGGAGTTCTGGGAACCCACGGGTCACACTTGGAGTTGTCTGTATTCAGGCCAGGAACTGGAACATGGCCACTGCCCACACTGCGGATGGTGCCCCTGCAACCACCATGGGCCAGAGAGGCACTGGCTTGCCGGCTCCTGCCCGTGCCATCGGAGGCTGAACTTGACCAGGCTGCAGACACCTAGTCCTGGGGAAGCCTGACAGAGCTGGAGGCTGGGGGTGGATTTCAGTGCTAACGGCCGCCTGCCGCTTTCTATCCCCGTTGTGTCATTTGTTCCTTAGCTGGTTTGTACCTGCACATTTAAGTTTTGTGTAGGCAAATGTGTTAACTTTAAAATTATTGCTTTGCTTTGTTCTTTACTTGTGCTTGATTCTATTTCCTGGTGACTTTGCTTTTTTCTTTTTTTCATTTTATTTAAATCTTTAGTCCATCTTCGGGAGAGGGGTTACTTTGCTGTATGGTATAAAATGTAGAAAAGATGACTTTTCTTCATATGACTATCCAGGTACCATAAGACTATTTACTAAACAGTCCTTGCCGATTTCCTCAGGTGTTAAATTCCTAGTAACATTAGCTCTAGCTCTGAACTTCTGTATGTTTCACTGCCACCCATTCCTCTTTTTGTCACTGTGCTGGATGCAGATTAGCTCTGCTGTTGTCTATTCCGTATCTACGGAGTCTGGACAGGCCAAGCTTCCTCACTCTCTTCTGTCCCTTTCTCATGATCCCTACTGCCCTTTACCCAGGACTTTCAGAATCATTTGGCTAAAATCTATAAAAATTAATGATGGGATTTTGATGAGAATTAGATTCCTCTCAGTTTATAGGTGTGGAAACTGAGGCGGAAGAGGTGAGATGACTCACCCTGCTGAACAGGTTTCCCGGCTCCAGGACTCTGTACTTGTGACCCTGCTCGTCACTGTGGAGAAAGAGGAATGCCATCAACCTACCCTTTCTCCCAAAGCCTCTTCTGGACATGGACCCTCTGCTCTCAACTAAATATCTTTCTTTTTTTTTTTTTTTAAAGATTTTATTTTTTCCTTTTTCTCCCCAAAGCCTCCCGGTACATAGTTGTATATTCTTCGTTGTGGGTCCTTCTAGTTGTGGCATGTGGGACGCTGCCTTAGCGTGGTCTGATGAGCAGTGCCATGTCCGCGCCCAGGATTCGAACCAACGAAACACTGGGCCGCCTGCAGCGGAGCGCGCGAACTTAACCACTCGGCCACGGGGCCAGCCCCTCAACTAAATATATTTCTAATCAGTAGTTTCAGGCAATGGGGCAAACTAAAATGCCCAGGGCCAGTCAGCATGGGGAAGGTGCTGGAAGGAGCTAAGCAGATAAGATAAGGGGCATGAAGGAATTTTGTGGAGTAAAACTCAATGTGAGGGAGCCCCATTGCCAGGGGCACCAACATGTCTCCTCTCTCCCACAGGATCTCTGTGTTCAGCATTGTCATTCCTGTGGCGTGCGCACTCGTGACTAAGAGCCTGGTCCTTACTGTCCTGTTTGCTGTCACACAGAAGTCATTTGGATCCTAGGCCCATGGACCCATGAGGATGACCTCTGATCTCCATCTACATCCATCTGGCAGTTGTGCTGGAAGAAGAATGTGAGGGGGACAGGAAGGAAGGGGCAGCGACATGAGTTGGATCCGTTACAAAGGTTATTTCTGAGGCTCAGGATCTCGCCTTCCCAGTTCTGCTGACTCCCCTCATTTCACTGATGACCGTGGGGTGTGCTTTGCCCCCTTAAAAGAGCAGACACGGCCCCAAACATGCCTTGACCCTCCATCCCACCAACAGCTTAGGGTTTGCATTGAATAAACACAGAGTCCAATGCTTTTCACTGTCGCTGTCTTGTGGGGGTTGTGAGGCACAGAGGGCACAGCTGCCAAGTCTGTCCTGGTCCTTGGCCTGGACCATAAGATTTTGGCCTGACCTGGACAGATCTCCCATTCCAGAACCATCCTGCTCTCTCGGCCACTGGGATCTTCCTTCCCTATAGAATCAGATGCTTAGGTTTCTCCCTTCATCTGTGGCCCTTTCCAACACTCCCAGAAAAGGGTAGGGAAAACCATGGAACAAGGAGAAGACATGACACCACGGTGAGAATTCCATATTTAGGAAAGAGAAACCAAGTTAACTATAATGCTGTATCCTGGGAAAATACTGGGAGGATGACACAGGATCCAAAGGATGGGATGGATAGAGAATATCATTTGTCTATTGTGTGCATTATCAGGGGTGCATTTATCACTGGATCTTCAGAACAACCCCATGAAGGCAGAGAAATATGTGACTAGAATGAGGCCACACGAGTGGTAAGTCACTGTTTACTGGCAGGAACAAAATCTAAAGAGTTCCTTTACTGAAGACTAAGCACCTCAAAGATATAGAGAATAGAATAACCAGGAGTTCTGCCTATGAAGCTTCTAAATGCCTCTTTCCTTGTATTACACAAGGGGCAGGGATGGTGGGGTGACAAGATCTCACCATTTAGGCTTCTGGAGGTGTCCCCTATGTGCACTCCTCATTCCCCACTCTGCCTTCCTCCTCTCTCGGTCTGCCCCATAACTCCCCTTTAGCTCCCATACTCACCCATGAAATAGGTATGTAGGCCTACCTGTGTCTTGCAAAGTCCAACAGATTTAAATCAGGACTTTCCAATTTCCTATCTTTTCAGGCTCTAGAGGTGCGGCCTCATTGGCAGGGAAAAGATGATGCGTCCTTCCATTCTAATTCAGCAATGGCCAAGGCCAATTTCATCCTAAATTCCCCAAGAGCAAACATACCTTACCACACATAATCCAACTCATGTTAGAAAAACATGTTCCTACAATCAGCATGACTTTCCCCCACTCCTATAAAAAAGGTGCCCGAGTGTAAGGCACGGTCCGCCCCACCCTGAGCCCACTGCCATCACACAAGGACTTCCTCATCAGCCCGAGAACTGCTCCGTCTGAACCCTCCAGGAAAATAGCACTGACCCCAGGGAGATCATCTCTGATCCTCCCATTCTGAATCCGTTACAAGATGTGTGAAGGGAATTCGTGTCTTCCTGGGACTCTGGTGAGCAGGGCTGATGCAGAAGCTCTTCATCTCAGCGCAGCCATTTTCCTGCCTAAGAAGCTCGGAGGCAGGGACTGCATGGCACACAGTGCTGGCTTTTGAGGTTGCTAATCTGAGACCTGCATTTCAGCAATTCCAGTGTTGCCCCCATTTGCGAAGTTGACAGAAAGGCCAGGGCAAGGGAGGGACTGTCGTTAAATGTCATCCGGGAGGGGCAGGATGCTGTAGGGCAGTGTTCCTCACACTGTAGTCCTTAGACCACTGCATCAGACTCCTCTGGAGCATTGCTTAAAATTCAGATTCCTGGGGCCCCTCCAGACCTACTGAGTCACAGTCGGCGGCTCTCTCAGTGCTTCTCAAGCTTCTTTGGAAGATAGGGTTCCAAGAAGTCAGCATGCTCCTTACCAAACAGCACCAAACATTCATATGTTCGTCCTGAGGTCACCAACTGCATGGTTTAGTGTGCTTGTGTGCTTAATTTAATTATAGATGAAGCAGTATTTAAGTCCAACATATTAAATAAACTTGCCTGAGAAATTATATCCACTCAGTTGGAAGACACGTTGCTGTGCCGGATGCTCTCCTGTTTGCACCTGCAGGCCCGCTTTCCACCCTTTTCCTCCCTGCTCTGAGCCTGGGAACCTGACCAGTGTGGGCTAAATGAACAGAATGCCTTGCCCACCAGCTTCTGGTTGGGTTTAGCCAGTGGGCAGCATGAAAGGAGCACAGAGGATGGGACGAGAATGACGTCAGGGCTATTATCCCTCTGTGGAGTGGCATGAATGGCTTCATTCCTTGGAGCCCCTTCAAGCTCCTCACCAAACAGCTACCATCTCCCAGTTTGGACCCCTGCTCCATCCTGTTGCCCCTTTAGGCCTAGAGGTGGTGATGGCTCACCACTGTCACCAGCCTCAGGGCACTGCAGCATTCCTTCTGGTTTCCCCAAATTCTACCCATACTTTCATTAAACGTTTCTCAATTACCCGGTTCCAGTGAGCCACCCGTTTCTTGCTGAGACCTTGACTGATACAATAGTGCTGTGTGGTTAATTATACAGGCCTTGGCATTAAACAACACCTCGGTTTGAATCCCAGCTCTGCGATATCCTTGAAATACGTCTGATCTTGAGTGACTCAGTTAATCTCTCTGGGCCTCAGCCGGGAGATCGTCCTCATTGCCTCAAAGGGCATAATAACCAATGCCGGTCATGATTCTGATGTCAACAATGGGATCCAGTTCTGGCTGTCTTAAACAGCCAAGGAATTTAGAAGGATATCAGCAGCTTGTAGAGTCAATGAGAAGGCTGGAGGACCAGGTTTAGAAACCGGCAGAAACCAAGAGAAAATGGACAGCAGAGGCCACAGCAAAGGTTACAGCATGAGATAGTCTAGTGATGTTGCTGTTGATGGCACTTCCCCTGCGCACTTGAAGCCACCAAGAACTTGCCATGATGCTGTTCCTGGACTCCCAATGCTTAAATTGCCTCTGTGTAAGTCGTCTCCAACTGGCCCTGCCTCTTGTATCACACCCTTAAGATGCAGAATCCCGGGCCAAATCATGCATTTGGTCAAGCTTAGGTCAGGTCACATGCCTGTACCATAGGAACCAGGGAGAAGGGGCAGGAGAAATGTCTGCCTCAGTACTCCACAGAAGGAGGGAGAGAGCTCTGCATCCTAGTGAGACCCGCACACTGGAGTATGTCCCCCAAAGGGAATAGGCGTTGGGTGCTGGAGAGTCAAAAGATGACAAATATTCATTACACAACCTCCCAAAGCTGATAGAATTAAATGAGAGAACCCGAGTGAAGCACCTGGCACATAGTAGGACTTCAATCTGTGACGGTTACTCCCAGTACTGTTGTAATTGTGGGCTCCATGCCTGTGCCTAGACTGGGAGCTCAGGGGAGCACACACCTCCTACGCAGGCAGAGTACCTGAGAAATGCCTCAGGGCCCATCTGACCTCATTCAGAGCTTTTACAGACATCATCTGTTTAGATCACTTGCCTCAGAATCACCTGGGCCACTTGTTAAAATGCAGATTCCTGGGTCCTCCCCAGACTTAGCAAATCAGAATCTCTAGGGGTAGAGCCCAGGCATGTGTGTTTGCCAGGCTTCCTGAGCGATTCAGCCACATGCCCATACTTGAAAATCCTGGTGTGGAGGAAGACTAAAGAAGGCAGGTCATCAGGAAGGTTTGAACCAGACCTAGACAGGGAAGCCAAATTTGGATGCACAATACCTTTCCAGAAAGGGAGAATGGCGGGAGGGGTTGTGGGATGTGGTGGCCAGTGGCCAGTGATGAGAATATCTTGATAACCTGGAAGTGAGTGAAGCAGAGGTGGGACATCAGCTGGGTGGGTCTAGGCTTGCTATGATGGAGAATGGAGAGCTACTGAGTGTTTCCCAACAGGGCTGTGACCTAATGAAAGCAGGAAGGAAGATGTCACAAGGGCAGTGATCTCTCTTTTCTCCTTCTCCTTCTGCAGTTTCCTGAGCTGCTCTCTCTCAACACGTTTCCCCTAGGGTTTCTCAATCACAAAGTAATGGCCGAGCCTTTTAGGGAAAATGGAAAACATTGGCCAACATCACTTGGGAAACATCCTCCAGCAACTGGAAGAGGCCCTGGGATGGCTGGCACACAGCAGATCTGGGGAGTGGGATAGAATGGAAGGGACAGGGCTCCGGGGGCAGCCATGGCTGCTGCTGCTGCCACCCTGGGTCTCAGGTAAGGGGAAACTGGGAGAAGGATGTAGATGGCCGAGGGGAGGTACCTACTTAGAGAGGTTTTCTCTCACCTCTTTAGGAGGAACTAAAATGGGATCAGGGCATGTGTTAGAGACAGGAAAGGGACAAGGAAGGTAGCAAGTACAAATTGTGCTGGTTGACCCTGACCCAGCAGGGATTGGGCTGTGAAACAGAAATTGCCTCAACAACAACAAAACAAACAACCCAATCAAAAAATGGCAAAGGAATTGAACAGACATTTTTCCAAAGAAGATATACAGATGGCCAACAGGCACATGAAAGGATGTTCAACATCGCTAATTATTAGGGAAATGCAAATCAAAACCACACACAATGAGATATCACCTCATGCCCATCAGAGTGGCTATAATTAACAAGACAAGAAATAGCAAATGTTGGAGAGGATATGGAGCAAAGGGAGCCCCCACACACTGCTGGTAGGAGTGCAAACTGGTACAGCCACTATGGAAAACAGTATGGAGATTCCTCAAAAAATTACGAATAGAACTACTATGATCCAACTATTCCACTATTGGGTGTTTATTCAAAGAACACCAAAGCACTAATTTGAAAAGATATTTGCACCCCTGTGGTCATTACAGGACTATTCACCAACAGCCAAGACTTGGAAACAAACTAAGTGCCCATCAATGGATGAATGGATAAAGAAGATGTGGTATATATACACAATGGAATACTACTCGGCCATAGAAAAGATGAAATCTTGCCATTTGTGACAACATGGATGGACCTGGAGAGCACTGCGCTAAGTGAGACAAGTCAGACGAAGAAAGTCAAATACTGTATGATTTCACTCATAAATGGAAAATAAAAACAACAACAACAAACACATGGATACAGAGATTACATTGGTGGTTACCAGAGGGGAAAGCGGGGCGGGGGGAGTGAAAGAGGTGGTAGGGACATGTGTACAGTGACGGATGGTCTTTGGGTGGTGAACGTGATATGGTCTACACAGTAAGTGAAATATAATGATGTACACCTGAAATATATATGATGCTATAAAGCAGTGTTATTCTGATAAGGAATATTCAGGCACTGAGGTAGAGGAGGCATAAGCAGAGGAAAAGGTAAATAACAACTTAAGGGCCAAGTAGCAACACGAAGACAAGAATCAGGGGAAGTCCCCCTAGCAAGGCACAGAGAGGGGGTGTGGAAAAGAAGTTAAGTGTTCTGGAATCAGACAGAGCTGGGTTCCCATCCTATCTCTGCCACTTTCTACATAGGTGACCTTAGGAGGTCCTCTGACCTCTCTGAGCCTCAGTTTCCTCATTTGTGAGTAGTACCTGCTCAGAAGTGTTCATTTGTAAACAGCACCTCCTTCAGAGGGCTGTCCTAAGAGTTAAACAGCAGACTGATGTAAAATTCTTGGCTCGGTATTTAGGGCATGGTAAATGCTTAATAAAAGTAATGGTGGATGATGATGAGGATGATAATGTAATGAGGTGTAGAGTTATCAATGGTGTTGAGAGTTGAGAGGAGAAGGAGACTAGTGCCCAAGTGAAGTCTTCAAGCAGACTCCCCTCTGGGACAAAATGGGATGGGTGTGGGTAGAGGAGGGGATGGGGAGTGGGGAAGAGCATTCAACTTGGGGACAACAAGAGCTCATATAAAGTACCGTGTGCCTGAGAGCAAGGGACAGGTCTGCAGAACCATGAGAAGAATAGAATATGGGTGGTAAAAACTCCTTAACTTCTCTTTTACTTTATTTTTTCTTTTGGTGAGGAAGATTGGCCCTGAGCGAACATCTGTGCCAATCTTCCTCTATTTTGTATGTGGGATGCTGCCACAGCATGGCTTGATGAGCAGTGTGTAGGCCCACGCCTGGGATCCAAACCCATGAACCCTGGGCCACCAAAGCAGAGCGCACAAACTTAACCACTACACCACCAGGCTGATCCCCCCTTATTCTTTTTTTTTTTTTTTTTTTTTTTACTTTTTTAAACCTTTTTATTATGAAAATTTTCCAATTCACAAAA
This sequence comes from Equus caballus, assembly GCF_041296265.1. Lineage (NCBI taxonomy): Eukaryota > Metazoa > Chordata > Mammalia > Perissodactyla > Equidae > Equus > Equus caballus. Next base: position 44,047,051 of record NC_091703.1, on the reverse strand, counting down.
TATGGAAAGAATAGCCACCATAAACTCATCACCTAGATTCAAACATTCAACCACGATCAATATTTTGCCTTTTTTGCTCCGTATGTGGGTATAATCATTGAACCATTTCTGAATAATTTACAGAAATTCTAATTACTCCCAAATGCTTGATGAAGCTACTAATATTCTTGATCTGCGTCTTGTATCTGCTGTGTGGTCTGGGGATGTAGGGGTGGTGGAAGAAACATTTACTTAGTGAAACACTTTGACTTCTCATTCTAGGCAAAGAGAAGCAAGAGTACCGACTAGAAGGAAAGAACCTGACCCTAGTCTGTCTTTACAACATCATACCATCGCGTCCAGACTGAACGCCAGCCAGTGGGTGGCGAGCCAGGCATCGGGTCTGGAGCCAGCAGCGGGTGGAGAGCCAGCAGCAGGTGGGGAGCCAGGGCCATGCCCAGGGACACTGGTGCGCATGCGCACTAGAAACAAGGCCCTAAACCCGGCTGAGGCGAGAGGTACTTGCTGGAGGATTTTCCCGTGGAAGCCATAGTCAGAGCTCCAGAGGCGGGACTTGGGGCTGTACCAACGTGTGATTGACCTCTCACCGCAGAGTCGCACTGTCCTGCGTGATCGGATTGGGCGGGTACTGCGCAAAGGTGAGAAGCAGCGAGACCCAGGGCAAGGAGGGGATTTGGCGGAGGCTGACCTCAGCCACAAGCTGGGGCCCCATCTACCCTGAGGCCTTGGAGAGAGCGCAGAGTAACGGGAAAAGCTCTAGGTCCGAAATCAGGGCACCGGGGTCTTCTACTCTCTCGCTTTGAGAAAGTCATAGCTCCTCTCTGGGCCCCAGTTTTCTCATCTGTCAAGACAAGAAAGTTGGACTAGGTGAACCCAAAAATCCTCTCACGCTATGGCAGAGAACCTTCTAGGGGAACCAGCTAACTGAGCATCGACCATGTGCCAAGCATGTAACTTGTTAATCTGCTGGGAAGTGAGTGCTGTGTCTCCGTCATACAAGAGAAGTGATACCGACCCTGGTATCAGTTTCCCCACATTAAACCCAGCATATATGGGGTTAAAACTAAAACACTCATTCCCTGCTTACTCTCTGACTTCCTGGCTCCAGAATCCACTATGCTCCGTGGAGACAGACACCGTCAAGGACAAGCACCTGGACTATCTCCTCCCCACAAAGAGATACAGACTGGTGGGAAAGCTTCTGACCAGCAAGGTCATGAGCTCCCTCCTCTCTGCAAGTGTCTCAAGGCCAAAGACAGGCTGGTGGGAAAGCTCCGACCAGCAAGTCCATATGCTCCCCCTCCCCTACCTAAAACCCCAAATAAAAACCCTTCCTTTTAGCTTTTTCGGGGAGTTTGGGATTTGAGCGTTAGCTGCCCTCTCTCCTTGCTCAGCACTGTGCAAAAATAAAGTTCCTACTTTCTTCCACCACCCCCGGTATCAGAGATTGGCTTGCTGTGCAACGGGTGAGCAAACTCATTTCAGGTTCGGTAACAGAAGGCTCAAGGAGGTTCAGTTCCTCACTGGGGCTTTCAGCAGACAGGTGGTGCAGCTGGGCTCCCACAGAGATCCATCTGATTAATTGTCCCTGGTGAATCCTGGAAACGAGCCCAGTGTGGCCAAGAAACAGCTGTCCCCTTTTGCAAGGGATTTAAAAAGTAGCAGATGAGGAACTGATATTAGAGAGCAAACTGAAAGGCCTTTGACTGACCTTGAGTTGCTTCTCGTTGGTGGGGCCGCTGCCAGTCCTCCCCTCCTTTAGTGGAAAGCCTGTCTCCCCACATGGGGAGATGGAGCCCAACTCTTCTGCCTCAAGCATCTCAATAAGGTTCTCCTTATGAGCCAGTGAGGTGGAGAGGCCTCCGCCACACAGGACTCTGCTAGTCCACCTCCTGCTGACCCAAATATGTGAATAGTGGCACAGGGCTAGGCGTAAGTGGAACTTCATAGTGTCTGGGAATAAAGAGTTGACCAAGGAGAACCACGGTGCTGTAGGCAGGCCTGTAGGGAAGCTACTGAACCCGTGGAACAGAATGAAATAATTCCCAGTACTTTACAAACATCCAGTGATACCCAGATAAGAGGCTGGTTATAAATGATTTATGCTGTCAGTTAAGCAGCTCCACCGCCCTCTGCTCGGGAGGGCTTTATTAATCTGGGCTCAGCATCTGTACGCCATGGAAGTACGGAAACCGTCCCTCTTTATGAAGGTTAAGTGCAGCCGTCGCAGGATAATGGGAAGTGCGATGGCCTGGGTTCGCATTCCCTCTCTGCCCTGAACATACTCAGTGACCCTGAACAAGTCCCTCGTCCTCTTCTAGGCTTTCCACACGGCGACGTTCAACGGCTCCAGTTCTCTGGGTTCCTGCGTATTTACTGAGCTCAGAGGAGCGAAGGCCTTCTATTTTGCACTTGGCACAGTTTGCCCGCTCCAGGCACCAGCAGGGGGCGTGGACCCTCTACTGAATCCATCATTTGATAGCTGCCTGGTTCTTTAACTCAAATCTTAATAAAGGCAACAACAACAAAAATAATTGAGAATGACTGAGCCCATAGTATTGAATGAGAACTGTATCAGGTTTAATACAGGATAAACGTAAACATAATTATTTTCATCAAACCACAAATAACAGGCAGCGGAGTTTTGATAGCAGCTTCATATTCCTTCTCTCCAGTAATTGGAGACAAACTTAGGCTAATGTGGCTCAGGAAACTGAGTCTAGTGCAGATGGTTCCTGCCTGCAGGATTGTGGGTCTCACGGGGGAAACGAGAATCTAATCCTCTGAAAAGGATACCTGAGGTTGTCTGGAGAAGGAAGGGCTGTCAGGGGCTGTTTTTTTAGTTAGGTGAAAACAAATGAATGGAGAAGGTTTCTTTCCAGGGTGATGTTGGATCTGCCTGGAGACAAATGGATTTTCCCTCAAAGGCTTGTGGAGAATCCTTCTTTATTTTTTCTTCTTTGCCAGGTGGGCAAGGGCATGGCAGTGGCTGACCACGGAAAGAAAGTTATACAGTGCGGCGATATTTGGAGGTGATGGATATTGTCCGCCAAGCCCCACTGTAGGAAGAGAGGCCTGAGTGGGAGTACGAGGGAGGGAAGGGGCTGAAAGGAGAGGGGGAGGCAGGTGCCCTGCCTGTTGGGCAGCTTCATGATGGGGGAGAAGCTAGAGCAGAAGGACCGTGGGCATGGTGAGCAGGCCACTTCACTGTGATGGGCTGGTACACACAGGTGCTGAGAACTGAACAAGTGGGCCAGGCTCACTGGATGAGGCTCTGAAAGCTGAGACCAGCAAGATGTCATGGAAATACACGGGAATGGAGTCAGGAGACGTGGGTCCCAGTGCTGGCGCTGCTGCCGTCTGCTGAGTGACCTTGGGCATGTCCTGTCCACCCCGTTCCTTGGGGGGCTGGACTGGATGGTGTTGAATGCTCCTTTCACTTTTGACCTTCTAGGACCCTTTGAACTTTTTTCCTCTAAACAGGGTATAGTCCCATGGCAGTGAACTTGGGAGGGGGCTGCTCAGCGTGAAGGAGAAGAAAAATTGTCCCAAACATCTTGGAGTCCCTCTCTGGCTCAGATTAGGCCAGCCAGGTTGTGCGGACAGCCCTACAAGCTCAGGCTGTGCTGGCCCATCTTTGTCAAGAAGGGTTTGGGCACTCAATAGGGGCCTGGTGTCAGTCAAGGCCCTGAAGAGCTTTTCGTCTCTTCCAGAACAAGGCATTTACCAAAGAGAACCTACCCTGGGAGGCAATGCGGATTCACCGTAAGCTGTGTTCAATGAGGGTCGCTGCACAGAGGCCAAAGCAGGGCAGAGAAACGCTTTGGGATTAGCTGGGGCCCTTGGCTCACGCCCCACCTGTGGACTCCAGAGAGACAGGCTAGACCACGTGGAGGACTTTCTCCTGCTCCAGGCAGGCCAAGGGAGCCCTGAACCCCAGCAGGGAGAATGACCTTTGCTTTTCTTTCTAGCCCGAAGCCCTGACTGAAGGCTTGAATGTTACCACTTCAAGGCAGCGAAGTCCCATCCACCAGCCCCAGAGGAAAGGAGCTGGGGGTTGGGGAGCTAAGGTCATACAGGCATATTATACCTCTGCTGACAGGGCATCACCTGGAAAATGTGGGCCAGGTGCAAATGGAATCTGAGTAACCAGCAGCCTCTTCCTTGGAGTTAAAGGAACGGGATCCACAGGAGTCCACTACCCAGAGTTGTTGGGGAGTGAGGGCCAGAGGTGGGTGTCAGAGAACAGTACATGGGAGGGAGAAACTTTGAAAGTAATGGAGGAGTAATAAATGTAGAAGAGGCCGTGGCCTTCCACGCCAGGGGCGGGTGGTGGGAGCGCATGCAGGGAGGGTGTCGGCTACAAAGGAAGACCGTCTGGCAGAGCGGAGAGCAGATGGGTGAGGTTGAAGCAGTGTCACGATTCAGATCTCAGAGGGCCTTCAATGCCATGCAGCATGCATGTTGTCCTGTAGGCAGTGGGGAACATGAAGGCTTCCTCTGGGCCCCTTGAGTGGAAGAGTGACCCGGTGGCCGTGTGCAGGAGGTATGCAGAAGGGAGATACTGGAGGCAGAAGACCAGATAGATTCCTCTGGGGTGAGAGCCTGGGTTGAGGATCATGGGAAAGGCAAAGGCCCCATCTTCAAAGGGTGCAGACCCCTGCTTGGCTGCTCTTCTGGCCGGGAGGCAGGCTGAACTCCAGAGCACAACATTCGGCAGACACTCACCCTTTCAGATTCAGGAGAGTCAAACCTAGGATGCTGATGCTCACCCTTGACCTCGCAGCCTGCTGGCGCTGGCTGTTGTTCTGACCTGCAGATTCATCCTGGACAAGGACCTGTTGGTCCTCTTCCAGAAAGCCTGGGCCTCCAGTGAGTGGGGGCTGGGGCCAGGCTTGGGGTGAAAATGAGGGGACACAGGCAGCGGCTGCAGACGTGGGTTTAGAGGGACTGTCTCCCAGGGGTTCCCCAGAGCCTGTCCCCTCCCTTTCCTCCCTTCTGTTCTCAGGAGTCTTTGGACAGGAGGCAGGGCCACCCCCTGGGAGCAATGTGAACAGGGCTGGCTGGGCTCCCCAGGACAGGAAGACCAGGGGCAGACGGGGCAGGGTGAGGCTTTTTGCTCTTTGACAATCCAGTCTTTTTTTCAAGCTGGCCTGGCGTGGATGGATCAGTTTCAAACACTGTCCATTTCTCTCACTCCTCAGGGGAAGCAGCCTCCAGAAGGGTCCCCAGGACAAGGCAAACCCAGGGAGCAGCAGACTCGCCCTTTCAGGAGTGGATGGGCACGCCTTCCTCCCCTAACAAACGTCACATGCTACTCTCTGTTCAGGGGTAAATAAAAGGCTTCCTAGACCCCTTTAGTGAGACCTCCGCCTAGCCCCTCTCTTAGACAGTGGGGGAAAAAGAGTCATGAGTGGGAAAGCGTGGAGAGTGGGTGGAAGGGGACCCACGGGGAGTAATCAGAGGCCAAGGGAATGCCAAGCAATTTCTGCATTCAGTACAACACTGCTGAAAGCCCATTCTCTGCCGCTGTCTTCTGAGGGGGTCAGGCAGAAAGCCTGTCACCATAGCACAACTCGGGGGTCATGAGAAATGGTCTGCTAGGGCAGATGGGGAGGTGAGTGGAGACGTTGGCACAGGCCTCCCATCCTCTCTCATCCCAGGAAGGTCAAAGGGCATTCTGCCATGACTCAGATCAGCTGTGGTTCAAGCCTTTGCCTGAGTAGTTTCTGCGCGCAAGATGGCCAGAGTGTCATCGCAGAGCTGTTCCCCGATGTTGCTTTTGTCCACAATATGCTTTATTTGAAAAATAAATTTTTATGTTGTGAACTGAAACCCTCCATAAGCACATTCCACCTTGACCCTGAGAACTGAAGCCACGTCTAACTATCTAAGTGAACGTGACGTCGCTATGCCGCCGTCCTGCTTAGATGACTTGACTTTTCCAGGAGTTTCCTTGCCCAGGCAAATGGTTTGATTTTTTGCTATGGAAACTTCCTGAAAGATGCATCGACTCTTCAATGGAAAGCATCAGGAGATACTTGCACCCTAAGATTCTTTGAATCCCTGCCTCAAAATCCTTGTCTTGCTGTTTCCACCGGTCCTGGACTATTGTGTTGTGAGCCTTTTCCAATCCTGGTTCAGCCCCTCCTTGGAAAGACCCGCCTTAGACCAAACTTCTCAATAAATTCTGACCTTGCCCCCCTCTCAGATGCTCCCCCAGCTCTGCAGAGGCGGGGTTCTCCTTGACCCCATACACAATAAACCCAGCTTTCTCTTATCAACAGGTTGTGTTGGTGATATCTGGGAAGCCAGCGTTTGACAATGTAATTGAATCCATCCATTTTCTCCTTGTGATTTATGTTTGGGGATCTTATTTACCATGCTCTTCCCAATCTGAAGCACAATAATATTTTGAATGTTGTCTTTTAGACAACGTGCGAAGATATTATCATACATTATCTCCTATCAGCTTTACAGTTTTGACATTCACAAACATGACACAGCAAAGAGATCTGCCCCTGTGAGGGGGCAGGGTGTGCAAGTTCATCTCAGGCATCCAGAGCTGCGCTATGTAACACTCCAACTAGACACATGTGGCTATTTATATTTAAAGTAATTAAAATTAAATGAAAAATAAGAATTCAGTTCCTCAGTTGCACTTGCTGTGTGTCAGGTGCTCAGCAGCTGCATGGGGCTAGTGGCTGCTGTGTTGGATGGCGAGGTCTAGAACATTTCTATAATCACAGGAAATTCTGTCTGACAGCACTGCTTCCTAGATTTTTCCTTCAATACAGCTGGTTGGCTACAAAGCTTTCAGTTCCTTGCTATAAATTTAGCTTCTTATTAATACTGAATAAAAACTTATAGCACATTGTACTTTCACACCTGGGTAGTTTGATTTATAGTTTCCATTTAACTCAAGCAGATTTTCCTCTTAAAGAGAGACTCAGGGGCTGGCCCCGTGGCCGAGTGGTTGGGTTCGCGCGCTCCGCTGCAGGCGGCCCAGTGTTTCGTTGGTTCGAATCCTGGGCGCGGACATGGCACTGCTCATCAAACCACGCTGAGGCAGCGTCCCACATGCCACAACTAGAAAGACTCACAACGAAGAATATACAACTACGTACTGGGGGGCTTTGGGGAGGAAAAGGAAAAGATAAAATCTTAAAAAAAAAAAAAAAAGAGAGAATCATACTTCTGATTTTTATTTTCCTTTCTCCAAGAAAGGGTTTATATTATTTTGGTGCCTGCGTCCTTCTGTCGCCCCACTCCCCTACCCCACCCCGAGTCTCCTCTGAGGCTTCCTTGCCCTTGAACCAGCAAGTGGAAGTGTGGCCCATTTGAATGGATGACGGTGATACGCTGCTGGAAGCGAGGGCGATGGGTCTGCTCAGCGGTGGGCAAAGCGCTAGGGGTGTTGGAGGACAGGGTTCAAATGCCCAGCTCAGTTGTGAAATCTTGGCAAAACTTTGGGCAAGTCACTGGTCTGCTCTGCAGCTCAGCCTCCACAGGGGCAAACAGCAAGAGGCTGGAGAGGCGCTCTGTGGCCCCGCCCCATCAGGTCAAGGAGCATGCGCCAACAGCTCCGCAGGGTTGAGCAAGGCGAGGCTCACTCAATGAATGAGAGAAGGCAGCCTGGCTCTCAGGGGACTCACAGGCCGTCTGGATAGGAGCGAAGAGTGTCCACAGTATGGTGCGACAGAACACAGCACAGGATCAGGAGCCATAGTGAGCAGCCAGACACTCCGTGCTCGTGCAGGGGTAGGGGTGGTGGCGGCAGGCTGGAGTCCTCTGCGCCAGCTTCTTGCAAGAGGGTCCGCTTGTGGCCCCACGTAAGTGAGGCTCGTTGGGGAGCAGCCCGGGAGGCATTCCGGAGGCTGGGGAAGCAGGACAAGCGCCAGCACAGTCTGAGGCAGGACCAGCATGGCAGTCAGGAACGGCCGTGGGGGGAACTAGGCACACTGGGGGCCAGAGACAGGGGTGGGCACAGATAATGGGGTCTTAACGCAGGCTGAGGCCTCTGAGCCGAGAAGTCCAGTTAAGGCAGGATAGCTAAGGGCTCACATGAACTCGGCAGCCAGGACACATGGTCAAGACAGGAAGTAGCTGCAGACCCCTCCTCCTTTTGTCCCCTCTTCCCTGGGCAGCCTCCTGGTGCCTAGTGACAGCTTGGGCTCCAGGCCTCGTGGTCGTTTTCCTCAGAAAGTCCAACTTCCCGTCTCCTCCCTCCTTTTATCACCCTTCTCCCTTGGGATCCCCAGGGCTCAGTTCCACCGCAGGACCAGGGCAGGGAGGTCCAGGGACATGTGGGGTCTTGAGCAGACCAGAGTGTCTGTTCATTTTAGGGAGGTGGGACAATCACATTACCTGAACAGGATGCTCCGAAGACTGAACACAGCTAGGGAGAGCTAGGTGATAACCAGCTGGGAAGACCTGCGATGGGAATTCAACACCCAGAGGGATATGTACAGTTGCACGCCACATAATGACCTTTTGGTCAATGATGGACCTCATATGGGCTGGTGGTCCCATAAGATGAGTATAGCCTGGGTATGTAGTAGGCTCTACCATCTAGGTGTGTGTAAGAGTTCTTTTTGATATTCTCCCAACGATGAGATCACCTAAGGACGCATTTCTCAGAACGTGGCCCCGTCATTAAGTGACACATGGCTGTATGTGGTCAGAGTGCAGCACGGCAAGCAGACCTCAGATAAACTAGTCTTTTAAATGGCATCAAACCAAGTTAAAAAAATATTTTTTTCTTTGTTAGTTATCAAAGTTTTTATACAGATTTTATATAAATAGTCTCTCTACATTTTTACATGAACCTTTTATTTTAGGATAGTTTTAGATTTTAGAAAAGTTATGAAGACATTGCAGAGTTCCCAGATACCCCACACCCAGTTTCCCCTATTAGTAATCTCTTACATTAGTATGGTGCATTTGTCACAATTAACAAACCAATAATGATGTATTATTATTGACTGAAGTCCATACTTCATTCATATTTCCTTAGCTTTCACCTAATGTCCTTTTTCTGTTCCAGGATCCCATCCAGGACACCTCGTTACATTTAGTCATCACATCTCTTTAGGCTCCTCTTGGCTGTGACAGTTTCTCAGTAGTTCCTTATCTTTGAAGACTTTGACAGCTTTGGGGAGGGCCGGTCAGGGATTAGTAATGTCCCTCACTCAAGAGTTGTTTGGTGTTTCTTCTCATGGGCTTAGGGTTTTGGGGGAGGAAGACCAGAGTGGTCAAGTGTCCTTCTCATCGCATCATGTCAAGGGCACATGCCATCAACGTGACTTATGACTGTTGATGTTGACCTTGGTCACCAGACTGGTGGGTGGCTGTCAGGTTCTCCACTGTAAAGTGACTCTTTCCCCCCATCCATGCTGTCCTCTTTGGAGGAAAGTTACTGTGCACAGCCCACACTGAAGGGGCGGGAGTGACGCTGCCCCTCCGTGAGGGCAGAGATCTACATCAACTATTTGGAATTCCTCTGCATGGGAGATGTGCCTATTTCCCCCACTATTTTATTTATTCAATCGTTTATTATATCGGTATGGAGTCATGGATATTTATTTTATACTTTGGGTTTTAATTCCATACCACTTAATTTTCTTGCTCAGGTTGTTCCAATTTTGGCTGTTTTGTTCCTCCACACATTTTTACACACACGTTGTTACAATGAAAGGATTTGTCATCTTTTCGCCCACTCATGTATTCCTCCACCCGACACTGACTGAGCACCTTTGAGGAGTGAGAACTGAAGATACAGAGATGAGGCTGACTCCTCACTCTGCTTTCTCCCCCTAACTGATCTGCTCCCTCCTGCCTTCCCCTCTGATACTCCTTGCTCAGTGCTCTCTTTCTCCCATCCCTCCTGGCCCCACTTTTCCCAGGGACCATTCTTATAGCTCCTGGAATGGAAACTCTGTCCCCCGCTCAAACACTCCCAGGGCGAAAACACATCATTGACCCATCATGCCTGGGAGTGGGGTCCCTGTCTTGCCTGAGGCCCAGAGGGAGTCAGGTCTCTGGTCAGGCCTTCTTGGCCCTCTGACCATTCACAGGCAGTGCACAGAGAGAAAGAAAGGAGGAACAGCCTCTTATTTCCCCACAGTTTCTTCTTGGACATTCTCCGAGCTTTCCCCAGCAACAATGAAGGACTGTGAGAGAGGGAAAGGTGTGGAGTGATGGAGATGGGGAGAAGTTGGGCAAAGAGAACAACTGAGACAGGGCTGAGGTCTCCAGGCCCAGAGACAGACCCTGCAGCTGGTGGCCCCCCATGCAGGCCTGGCTGCCCCTCCCTCCCCTCTGCCCACACAGCCCGCCGCTCAGGCCAATGGCTTCCCCAGTCAAGGTGTTGCTCTTTCTCAGTTCTTCCAACTGAGAGAGGCTGGGAAACTGAGGCAGAATCAGGCCCAGCTTCTGGTTTTCTCTCCCCAGAGGGCTCCCCTTTTCTCCACTCCTCCATTGTCAAAAACAGGCTGGGGATGACATGGCTTGGGGAGCCCCACACCTGCTCCTGCCACCTGTCCTCCTGGTGCTCCTGGCCTCAGGTGAGATGGAGGGGGTGAAGGAGAGGGTGGGGCAGGGAGCAGGGTGACTCTGTGACCAGAGGGCTGGCTTTGAAGACCGTGTTCTGGATGTGGGCATCAGAAGTTGCTCCCTGTCCCCTTTCCCTGGCCCTGGGAGAGGTGTGGCTGGGTCCGGCCAGGGCCCTGAACTGAGAGCTTGTTATCCAGGTTCCTGGGGAAAGACAGTCATGCCTGAAGAGTTTCATGAAGTGGCGGGGCAGACACTCTCCGTGCAGTGGCAGTACCCTCTCGAGGGAGGGCCCTACAACAGGAGAACTCGGTGTCAGCAGACATCTTCACATGAGTGTACCTGATCAGTCACCAGCTCCAAGCTCCCGACAGCAGCTCAGGACTCTTGACACATGATCTGGGATGCATTGGGTGCTGGCCTCTTCATCATCACCATGATTCAGCGGACGGAGGAGGACTTCGGGTCCTAATGGTCTAGAAGCTACAACTCTTCCAGGAACTTGGTCACTATTCTCAGAAACATCAGCCTGGTCTTGTCTCCGGAAGAGCTCCTTTCTTAAGGAAATGCCCCCTCCCTCCCAGGCCTGCGGGAAATGTCACTCACCCACTTTGTGTGACTCCATCACCCCAGATCCTACCAGGTCTTCTGCTCTGATCCAAGGGGAGCGGGGGCCCTGGTCTCCAGAGATGGGCTCTCACCTCTTCTCCACTTTGCCAGTCCTGGCCCCAACTAGTAGGAAGGTATGCCCGGGGCTCACCAGAGAGGAGTCCCGAGTCTCGCTCTGATTCTGCCTGTCCCTTGCTTACACACACCCCCCAATAGCTCTAGTGTGTAGACCTTAGGCACAGGTCACCTCTGGCCTAAGGGGCCCTGAGGGATTGTCTCTAGGTCCCCCACTTCCCCTCACAGCTTTGAGGCCAGACCCCATTCTCTCTTCTTGTCCTCTGGACGGTCATTGTCTACTTTCTTTTCTCTTCAGCCCCAACCACTTTCCTGTGTGGACCCCCACCTCACTCCTACCAAGTACAGGTAGGTCTGGGGTCTCAGTGTGGGGAGGGAAGAAGGGTGGCCATGCAGCTTGGGTTAACCTCTGATTCAGGGATGGGAGCACCGGGGGGCCCGGCTCTGAGGGCTGAGCTCCTGGGGCCTGGGCTGGTGGGAAGCTATGTTCAGGGCTTACTGGGCTCAAGACCCAGGGAGATAAATGTGCACAATCTGATCAGATCACAAAGATAGCCATGGATGGGCTGGGTGTCCCAAGGGGCATGCCTGTCCTGGAAGACCCTGGACCTGCATGTCCCAGCTCTGCCCCTCGCTTCCCACCAACTTGGGGAGAAACTGCCCCCCTTAGGGCACAGTACCAGTCTGGACTTCAGCTGGCCTGAGGGACCCTAAGGAGCTGCTCTGTCCCCTCTCCACTTTCTCAAGGGTTTTTGGGGCCAATCCTATTCTCTGTTCTGGTCTCCCAGGCAGCCACTGTCTTCTTTGTGTCCTCCTTAGTTCTGATCATTTCTCCAGAGGGGACCTCTGGCCCATCTTCCCTCAATGGCTCTGAGCACAGGTAAGTCAGGAATGTTACCAGGAGGGAGGGTCCTGGGAAGGGATGGCCAGATAGCTCATGTGGCCTCAGAGTCAGGGAGAGGGGGACCCATGGATTCTTTCCAAGACGGTTGAGGCACAGAGTCCTGCAGAGGAGTTCCCAGGGCTCAGATACAAAGTTGGGGAGAGAGGAATGTGGAAGAGGGTACAGGCCATTAATTTGGGAGGAACTATAGTAAAGACAGTTAGACACAGATTTCTGGAATGAGAACAAATGGGACCAAAACAGTGTGGGAGCTGAAGCCTGTGCTGAAATATGTTGAAGGGTGAGGGGTGAGTGTGGAGAGAGTGACCACAGACTGCGGCAGATGGTGGCTAGAGACAAAGCAAGAAATAGGTGAGAGGAAACTTGCTTCTGCTCTTCACTCTTGCAGTCATGGGCCTTGAGACTTCCATGGCTTCTCCTTCACCACAGAAATGGGCTGCAGCAGCCTAGATCGCAGGTACTCTAGGGACCACGAGGCACAGCCAGAGCAGTGGGATATTGGTGAAGATAGATGGCCAGCTGCCCATGGGCATTTGCTCCCTAACCACTTCCTTCTCCAAACTCCAAGGCAGGTGGGTTACACACTAGGGAGGATCTCCCAATGAGTTTAAAGGTGAAACCCTGACCAGAGGATGGGAACAGCAGCAATGTGGGTACATTAGGGGGTTCCCTTATGCTCTGCGGCTTATCCTCCCACATAAAACTCACTAGATAGAAGGATTTAGCCTTCCCTTCTTCCACATTACCTGTTACCAGACTGAGTATACGATCATCTCAGGGGAATCTGAATTCACAAGCCAAAATAACTTGGCATCTTTGGAGAACTATTATCTTAAAAGAATGACAACACACCAAATAATAGAAATGATCTGAAGCAGAACTATGGGAACTGACAGTACAGTAATTCCAAGTGAATATGATCAGGAGAGCTAGAGGGGTGAGGGGAGACAGAAACCTGAATCAAGAGAAGAACCAGTAAACAGAGCTAAATGGTCATACTAGTTGTGACAAATATTATAGCTGAAATAAAGACCATCACACGTGATAAATAAAGGATAGATGTGGCTGGAGAGCAAACTGGAAGAGAGGTTGAGGAATTCTCCCGGAAAGTTCCTGGAAAGCAAGAAGTGATTAAAAAATCAAAGAGAAGTGAAGAGACATGGAAAAATACATCTACTAGCATACGGTCATTAAGAATCCCTGTGGGAGAGGGGCCGGCCCCGTGGCCGAGTGGTTAAGTTTGCGCGCTCCACTGCAGGCGGCCCAGTGTTTCGTTGGTTCGAATCCCAGGCACGGACATGGCACTGCTTATCAAACCACGCTGAGGTGGCGGCCCACATGCCACAACTAGAAGGACCTACAACGAAGAATATACAACTATGTACTGAGGGGCTTTGGGGAGAAAAAGGAAAAAAATAAAATCTTAAAAAAAAAAAAAAGAATCCCTGTGGGAGAGAAAAGATGGAAAGGAGAAATATTTGGAGAAAAAATTAATATTGATCTCTCAGAATTGTAGAAAAAGATCTCAGATCAAAAAGACTTGTACATTGTCAAGAGAGGTAAACAGGACACACACACACACAGCCCTAGCCCCATTATGTGAAATGTAAGACAATCAAAGACAAGAAGATTTTCAGATCACCTATAAAAGAACAAGAATTAGGTCTACATCAGATTTCTTAAGAAGAACACCAGCTGCAAGACAATTAAGTTAAAATTATTAAAGTATTAAAGAAAAGAACTTAGTACCTAGAATTTTATATCCAGCCAAAGTGTCATCCAAATGTGAGATCACGATGCTTTGGGACTTCTAAGACCTCAGAAGGTTTGCCACATGCAGAGATCCCCACTGAAAACGCTCTTGGAGGAAGTACTCGGTTAAGATGAAAAACAAATTCAGGAGATGCTGCAAGAGGTGAGGAAGTAAGCGTGAGCAAGCACCATGGCAAAGTCTGTTTTTATCCTTTAAAAAAAAGCGGCTAGAACCAAAATGAAGAGAAAGAGAAAACGTATCCATGACAATTGGAAAATAACATTTTAGACAACACCAACTTGGGGTGAGGAGGAGAGAGCAGAGGGCCGTGAAAGGAGGGTTGAGTACTTGTCTCAAGGAGGCAACAGGCAGATGTTGATAGGTCTGAGGCAGCAAGTGGAGTAAATCAATATAAATATGGGTCTTCAGTTAAGGAAATGGAAGGTATACCCTTCACCAGCAAAATAAAACTCTCTCCAAAGGAAAATAGGAAAATAACTCATTTTTAAATAAATCACAGTCGATGGAGAGAATGAAATAAGAAGGCAGAAACGGGTCCTATTATAAAAGCAGTTTCAATAAATTTAAGTGGGTTAAACCCACAAAACAAGGATAAAGACTCAGTTTGGGTTTTTAAAAATTGCAACAATATATTGTCCACAAGAGATAAACTTGAAAAAAAGATTTTAAAAGGTTAAAATAAAAAAATTGGAAAAATATATCTGGCTAATATGAAACAGAGTAAACTGTAGTAGCGATCTTAATATTGAACAAAATAGAATTTAAGGTAAAATAATATTCTGAGACAAAGACATACAATAAATACTGATAAAATGTACACTTAATAAGAAAATAGAACCATCATAAACATGTGTACCTAAATATATGGCCATAAAATATACCAAGTAACACTATCAGAAAAGCAAAGAGAAATAAATAATTAATAATTGCTGTTGGAAAGTCACATCCCTCTCAGAAGATCATAGATCAGTGAGATAAAAAAATAAACGAGGGAATCTACGTTCTAAATGAGATAATCAATAAAATCCAGGTATTATACATATTTATGTAATACTTATAAATATGTTAGGTACATTATGATATATATTTATGGGAATATATTATAAAATAAATAATTTTTGAAAATATGTATTTACATGCTTAAAATATTTTCAACTATATAAATGCAATATGAATATTCAATAAAATACATTATTTATAAATATATATAAACTGTGTACATGCATACACATATATAACATTCTACATAAATAAAAACAGGTAGTAAACATTCTCTCCAATACACAGAGAATAGTTAGAAAAGTAAACTTTGGATGAGGAAATAAAAGAAGCTTGAATAAATTCCAAAGAATTAATATCTACAGAATATATTCTCCAGGGATAATGCAATAAAGTTAAGAACGCATAGAAGTAAAGCTATAATAGTATATTTGAAACTAAATATTTATTAATATATTGTTATATAAATCATTAAATATACAATAAAGTATATTATGATAGTATAAACACTATATCAAAATTTATAGGGCATAGCTAATATGTAGAGGGAAAATTATCAACTTTAAGTATATTTGTTGGAAAATACAAAAAGTTAAAGATAAATGAGCTAAGGGCCAGCCAGGTGGCATAGTGGTTAAGTTCATGTGTTCCACTTGGATGGCCTGGGGTTCGCAGGTTCAGATCCTGGGGCAGATTTAGCACCTCTTGTGAAGCCACGCTGTGGTGGCATCCCACATAAACATAAAAATGGTGAATAAGAAAACACATAATTTGTGCTGTGAAAAGTCTAATAAGACAGACCTCCTTCTGACGAGACTGATCAAGATAAAAGAAGATATAAATGAACAATAAATTGAAGGAAAAGAAGAAAATAACCACACACTCACTTGAAAAGATTTTTAAATAAATAAATCCTGAATAAATACTTGTTTGAAATGCTAGAAGTGGACAAATTCCTTAAAAATATAAAATGCCAAGATTAGCACGAGAGGAAATAGATTTGAATAGATGAATAAATATTAAAGACACTGAAACGTTAGGTAAAGAGCCAACCTCACAGAAAATTCCAGACTCAGATGGTTTTACAGGTATCACCAATCTTTTAACAAACATTTGATTCATATTTTATACAAGATGATGCAGAAAACAGAAAAGAAACAAAAGCTGCCCAGCTTATTTTAAGAGGCTAGGGTCATCTTAATCTCAAAACCAGTTAAGGATAATACAAGAAAATTAAATTATAGGTTCGTTTCTCTGATGAACAGAGTCAAAACCAAAATAAATATTAGCTAACTGAACTCAACAGTGTATTAAAAAAAGAATGTATTATGATCCTGTGGGGTTTATCCCAGGACCAAAAGGATTGTCCAACTTCAGAAAATCTATCCATGTAAACGAACCAAATTAATAAACTAAAGGAAAAAAGTCAACTGATGCAGAAAAAACATCTGGAAAATTCAACACAGTTATTATTATAGGGGAAAACCCTTAACAAACTAGAAATGGGGAGAAAGAACCTGGTAGAGACTGAATACCAATGACCACAGTAAATATTACTTAGTGGAGAAAGTAGAAATTCAAATTAAGGATTTCCACAGCTACTACTAATGCTTAATATAGTATGAGAGGTCCTGGCCAGTGCTCTAAAGAAACAGAAAACAGATAAGAGGGAAGGAGATGAGACAGGAAGAGTGAAGATCGTCACAATTTGAGATGAGGGGACCATCTACCTAGAAAAAAATAAGCAGAATCCACAAACCATTAGATTTCATGAGGGAGTTTAGCAAGTCTGCCGGATACAAGATGAACTGACAATGGTCAAAAGTGTTTCTCTACACTAGAATTAATCACTCAGAAAATCTAATCAAAATAAGACACTGTTCAGAATAGTAACAAAGTCTATAAAGTATCTAGAAAGAATTAATGTAACCAAAACCTCTTTGGAGAGAACTTTGGGATGCTAATTAACGACACAGGTAAATAGACATAATCTACGATCTTGGATGAGATAAGAATATTATAAAGATGTCAATTTCCCCCAAATTGAAAGTCTCTAAATGTAATCCTAAACACAATTGGAGTTTAGTTTTTTGAAGAACTTCATAAACTTACTCTAAAATGACATGGAAAAATAAAGATGCCTGAATAACTATGTCAACCATGAAAAAGGGAAAATAAAAAGAGAGGACTTGTCCTACTAAATATTAGGATATACTACTAAGTAATACAACTGATCACAGTGGTGCTGGTGCAAAAACTGATAAATGGAACAGTGGACACACTAAAGAGTTCCAGACAGGTCCATGTACATACGGGAACATACTTTATGAGAAGGTAACACCAGGAATCGATGAGGCAAAAGGCTTATTATTTGTTGGACATCCATGAGAAAACTGGCAGAGCGGATTAAAAAAAATCAACCAACCAAAAAAACTAGATCTGTACCTAACACAATAGTCAAAGATGAACCTCAGATGGATCTAAGATATATTTTTGAAAAATAAAATTATTAAGGTAATATAAAAAGGAAACAGATGAATGCCTGTGTGACCTAGGGCTGAGGAAGGGCTTCCTATACAAAACTTCGAAAGCACAAATCATCAGGCAAAAAGTCATTAATTTGATTACACCAAGACTGAGGAATTCTGTTCAATGAACAACACTATGGAAAAAGTTATCCAGCAGATGATAGACTGGGAAAAATTAACTGAAAATGTCTAACACTAACACCGCAATATGACCCATGATGCACAAGGAGCTAATGCTAACCAACAGGAAGAAGACAGGACTCTCAGTGGAAAACAGATACAGTATATGAAAGACAGTTTGTAGAAGAGGAAAGCCAAAAGGCACACAACTGATGGTCACGCTTGTTAGTAATCAAAGAAGTGTCGATTAAAACAACCCTGAGATGCCACTTTACACCTTTTCAACCAGCGAAATGAGGATGCTGTCAGGTGCTGGGTGTCGTTAGGGATGTGACACATAGGAACCCTGATGAGAGCACGGATGGTCATAGTCGTTCCTTCCTCCCTGACAGCCCTACAGGTGTGAGGAGGAGCCTGCTGGAATTCAGAGCCCAGCATCTTACGAGTCATCCAAGTCATCGCAGCTGAGGAAACGAGGCCCAGAGATCGCATGGGGCCTGTCCCAAACCGTCACCCGGACACTTAGGAGCAGAGACAGGGCAAAGCCCAGGCTCCTGACTGCTGGGTCCCGAGAGCCCTCCTTGGGCCCCTCTAGGTGGTCCTTACACCTTGTGTGCCCAGCTCTGATTCTGGGTCCTTCTCCCCCCCACCTCACCCCAGCAAATCTGCCCTCTCTTCTGGCCTCAGTAGTTCCAACTGATGGTCCAGCCTGCCGCCCTGTCCTTTCTGACCTGTGGGATTGTTCCTGCTCCCTGGCTCTGTCCCTCCTGTAAGCGAACATAAGTGAGGCCATTTTGTTACGATAAATGGCCCCAGCCCCTCCCCCGTGTGACTACTCGCTGCTCTGCACTACTCTAAAAAATTCACATCTTCTCCTGATTTAGGGCCTCCGCTTACGTATGTACTCCCAGCTAGCTTGATAAATTAAAACTTTGTTCTATGAGTTTCTCTCTAGGAACAGGATGAGCACAGGTGGGAAACACACCTACAAGGCATCCGTCCCAGCTGAGAGAAGAAGGGAACAATCAAAGACCCTGGAGTCCATCATGCCTGAAGGAAACCCCCTGCTTCCTGCCCATTTTCCCTATCTACCTGCCTCAAGAATCTGTAATTTTTGAAGGTGCTTTTTTTTTTTGAGACATTAGTCTGCCATCTTCCCGATTATAGCAGCTAATCGAATTAAAACTTCCTTTCTTGACCCCTAACTTGTGATTGATCGATTGGCTTCAGATCGTGGTGAGCAGAGCCAGCCCATTGCTCGGTAACACTCCCCTCCCCCCCCACCCCCCCACCGCCCCGGCTCCCCCCCCCCCCAGACCCCGCACTCCCCCCCCCCCCCCCCCCCCCCCCCCCCCCCCGAGCTCCCATCCCTGTCTCTTCCCCTAACCTGCCTTTTCCTCCATCCAAGACTTCTGGGTTCCCTATGACCGGGTCTTCTCACAGGCCTAGAGAGACCCTGTGACCTGTCCCCCTCTCCTGTGTCCATTGCCTCTGCACAGTCAGTTCAGGGTGGTCCTCATACCAACAAGCTCTCCCCACAGGGGGCCTGGCTCAGGGACACTGCAGGAGCAGCTGACATCCTAGCCCAGGTCCCTCCTCCCTTCTCTCTCCTCCTGCCCAGAATTCAAGTCCCCCCTTCTCTCCTGGTTCGGCTGCCCCCAGCTCCCTGGTCACCATGCTGTGTGGACTCCTCATGCCCAGGACCTGGTGCTGTCAACCCTGTTTGTGCTCCTGAGCTGCAGGTGCTGGTGAGTGGACCTGGGTTGGACTTGGGGGCAACAGAGCTGGGGACAGCTTCTGTTCCAGGAAAGGTGGCCAGGAAGAGGCAGCCAGAGAGCACAGAGGTGAGAGATTGTAACTGAGTCTAACCTAAATATTCATTGTTTCTCGCAATTTCCACCTTTCACTTCCATGTCATTTGCTCCCATTCAAAAGAAATGGAACCTTAGAGAAACACAGAGGCCTTCCCAGAGTCTCCACCCCGGGCTCTGCCACCTTCTCCATCCTGAGAGCAAGGAGGGCAGGGGGGAGAGCTGAGAGTGGGCAGAAGGTGCAGGGGCAGGAAGGGGTGCAGCTGGACTGGGGAGAAGGTGTATGGAGGGGGGCAGCTGGAAGTAGATGAAAGGGAGGAGAAAGGGGAGAGGAGGGGCCGGTTCCAGGGACAGGGTAGGAGGGAGGGGCAGGGAAGAGGGTGGGGAAAGGATTCACTTCACTTTATGAATTCCCTCCTCATCCTCCCTCCCCAGGGTCATTAGGACACTGTGGGGACAGCAGTGATGCGCCTTTCTGATCGTGCCCACCCAGCCTGGCCCCGGGACTCTTGGGTGCCTTTAGCCTCATCCGTGGATCCGGGATGAATACCTGTTCTCCCCCTACCCAGCTATTGGGAGCCGCCCCTAACCACTGAACACCACAGCCCTGTGAGGAAACACGAGCGCCCAAGCGTGCTGGAGACAACCCCCGGCTCCGAGTTCAGCTGTGGTGACCCTTCACCCTGGTACTGAGCACTCTGCTTCCCCAGCCCTCGCCTCCCCGCAAACTGGGCACCCATGCGAGGTTTTTTTGCATCGGTCAACCCTCCCCTTTATCTGCCAGCTTTCCCTAACTCCGCCCCTGCTCCTTCTCTCCTGGGACTCCTGCTGTCTCTCACCTCCACCTCAGCGGGGCCCCACCTTTTCTCTGTTTCTTGCCTCTGTGCTGCCTGAGCACCCTGTGTGTGTGTGTGTTTCCTCTTGCCCTTAAATTCAAGCCCTTGGATTGAAACGTGCAAGGGGGAAGCTGAGCAAGATGGCACGTGGGGGACCTGTCCAGTGGCGCAGCAGTTAAGCTCACGCGCTCTACTTTAGCCCCATGGTTTCGCATCCGGATCCCAGGCATGGACCTAGGCACCGCTATGAAGCCATGCTGTGGCAGGTGTCCCATGTATGAAATAGGGGAGGATGGGCACAGATGTTAGCTCAGGGCCAATCTTCCTCAGCACACACACAAAAAGAGGAGGATGGGCAGTGGATGTCAGCTCAGAGCTAATTTTCCTCAAAAAGAAAAAAAAGATGGTATGTGAATCCTGCCAGTCTTCCCTCCTTCCACCCCAGATATCTTAAAATGAGATTAAAAAATGACTTAAAAATAAACCCTAGGGGCTGGCCCCAGGATGCAGCCGTTAAGTGTGCATGTTCTGCTTCCTTGGCCTGGGGTTCACCGGTTCAGATCCCGGGTGTGGACGTGGCACCGCTTGGCAAGCCATGCTGTGGTAGGCGTCCCACATAGAGAGTAGAGGAAGATTGGCACAGATGTTAGCTCAGGGCCAGCCTTCCTCAGCAAAAAAGAGGAGGATTGGCAGCGGATGTTAGCTCAGGGCTAATCTTCCTCAAAAATAAATAAATAAATAAATAAACCCTAAAAGTGAAAATAAGAAAAGCCATAATCAGCAGACCAGAAGCTGAGGAATTCCCAGAAGTTAAACAAAAAAATCAGAAGCAATTAAAATGGCAAGAGCTGATGACTCAGCAGCTCAAAACAGGAGCAGAAGACAATGACTGCAAAATGCATGGTGGACAGATAAGATCCGACAGCCAGGGTCCCTTATGCTGCTTGCTCGATATGTGAGGAGGTTCGCGGCCTAAACAGGAGTCAAGGTGAAGAACAATAATCGACTGTGGGTGAAAGATAAATGTTTTAGGTAACAGACAGGATATCACCTCCATAAAACAAAAAACGGCCAGAGAAATATTCAGAACATGTAACACCCCGTAAGGCCTGGACAGTGACCCCTCAGAATCTGCATCCGCCATTCAAACAACCGATACGGGGGTCCCAGGGCGTCCCAGCTGAACACCAGTCAGGACAAGGCCACCATCCAGAGAGCACAGGGCACTAAACACACCATTTTCTTTCCTTTTTTGGGGGATGGGGAGGTCAAAAAACAAGTTTCTCACCTGTATTTCAGCTCATGCCACACGACCGCCACCTGTCTGTGTGAGGCACCGTTTTTGCTTCATTTCTTTAATTTATTCTTTGTATCCCCATTTCCTATTCCCACTTACCTCCCCTTCAAGGCAACCCCTCCAGTGCATTTGTCATGTAACCTTGAATTTGAGTGTATCCTTGTAAAACATGAGATATTGTTTTCCGTGACTGTATTTGTCACTCCTGTATAAGAGATGATGATACACCTTCTTCGTAAGCTGGCTTCACTCGTTGCTGGGGCGCATGTCCGGAGCCTGCTGCTCTTCAGTGCTGCAGCCATCCCCTGTGTGCATGCATCCGCCGAAGCTCATCATTCAGAGCCCGGCCCGGATCTGTTGCTCTGCCTCCACTTCCCGCATTGCCAAAGATGCTGGGATGAGTATCCTCACTGTGTTCCTTCATGGAACCACGTGAAACTTCCTGTAGGATTTATACCTGGGTGGGACTACCTGGGCAGTAGGATCTCAGACATCTAATGAATGCTGACTTCTTGTGTCACCTGAATCACTAATCTAGAAACTAGAGACCATGTGCTTCCTGGTGTGATTCTATTGAAGTAGAGGGCAGCACCCATAGAACGTTTTTGAAAAAACAAAAACAAAACAGAGGTGAGAATAGATGAAGCTGGGTGCTGGTACATGGGGGTTAGATGTGTTATCATCTCTGCTTTTGTGTGTACTTGGAAATATTCATAGTAAAAATAATAAATGCATATAAACACTCATGTGTTGAAGGCGCGGCTAGTTGATTTTCAGTTATATTTGGCTGAGCCCAATCCTTTCTTGATTTATTCACCTTATCCAACTGCAGTGGATTTGGACGAATCCACATTTACAATACAGAAATGTGAGATTCATTTAAAGAACACTAGCAATGGGATAAAGGTGTACTGAACAAAAGTGCATCTTCATCCGTTCAGACACTAAGACCTAGCATTTAGCTATAACTTTTTAATATTTTATCTTAACTTCCTTGGTCTCAAAACTCTCTAATTCCCTTCACCACTATTTTTAAATTGGGATAAATTCTATGCTTTAAGCTGATGTTTAGAAGAGTTATTTGTCTTCAAAAGTTAAAAAATATTGTTACATCATCTTTTTACCTCCAGTACTGCTGTGTAAAATTCTGATATCAATCTGATTTTCGTTCCTTTTAGCTGGCCTGTTTTATCTCTCTGGAACATTTTAGAAATTTCTCTTTGAAATTTTTATTATAATCTGTCTTAATGTGAGGTATTTCCTTGTGCATTCTATTTGGAACTGTGTGGACACATTCAATCTGATGTCTTATATATTTCTTTGAATTCTCAGTATTATTTTTTCAAGTAGTTCCTTCTTTTTTTCTCCTTTTGTGACTTCTTTGAGGAGATGTTGTGTTTCTCTTTCTGTCCTCCATGCCTCTTAATCTTTCTCTTCTACTTTCTGTTACTTTATCCCTTCCCAATGCCTCTGGTAGTATTCCTTGATCCTGTCTTTCCCTCACCAATTCATTCCTTTGTTATTCATTCCATTCACTGAGTTCCTTATCTCAACAATTATTCTTTTCATAGATGAGATCTCTAATTTGTTCTTTTCCATTATTGCTTGCTCTGGTTTCATGCTTCAGATGTTGTCCCTTATCTCTCTGAGAATATTAGACTTAATTTAAATTATTCTCCCATTAGTTGTTCTTCCGCTGTAATAGATTGTTCAATTTGCTTCTCTGTAATAGATTCGTTTAACTTGTCATCCTTTTTTTATAGCACTTGGTAATTTTTCTCATGATCCCGTCTTTTATTCCCTTCTTCTTTGAAGATCAGTGGATCCCCATAGTTTCCACCACATCAGGCAGCCCCAGAGGAGAATAGAGGCGATGGGTTGCCAGAATCAGTCCAAATGTGTACAGACATTTGGTATATCACAAAGAGAGCCATCCACATCGGTGGGCTTATTTAACAAAGGGAAATGGAGCAGATTTAACTATTTGGAAAAAGTTATGTTTTACCCTCTCTTCATACTCTAAACTAAAATAAATTCTAAGTGGATTAAAGAGATAAATGTTAAATAAGAAAATATAAAAGAACTAAAAGAAAGAACCGTATATGGATCCAATGTCTGGTCGGGGCAGGCATATATAAGCAATACAACAGAGGCAGAAACCATAGAGAAAAAGGCTGGGAGATTTGCCAAAAATAAGAATTTTAAACTCTCTGTGTCAGAAAACACTATAAAGAGAATAAAAAAGCAAAGAATAAATAGAAAAGAGTTTTTTGCGATATTTATGTCAAGGAATTAAAAATTTTAATTATAAGGACTTCTTACAAATGAATAGGATAAAGATACATACCCTAAAAGGGACATGCATAAAGGAAATAAGGAGAGAGAGTGGGACATTACCTTTGCAATATTATCTGATATATTCATTGTTACTGACAACATGTGTCTCTGCCATTGAGGCTGAGGCGTCCAGGCCTCAGGGAGAAGGGAGACGCAGCCTAGAATAGGTCAATTAACAGTCAGGTGGCAATTTTTAAATATTTTTATTGTTGATACATAATTTCCATGCAATAAAATCCATGGACTTCAAGTGTACAGTTAAAGGAGTTGTGACAAATGAGTATACCCATGTAAACATGGCTGAAACCAACATAAAGAACACTGCCATCACCTGAGAGAGCTTCCTTCTGCCCTTTCCAGTCAATATCTCCCACCAGAGACCACTGCTGTTGTGGCTTCTATCACCTTAGATTACTTTTGCCTGTTCTAGAAGGTGCTAAAAATGGAGGCAGAGTATGTATTCTTCTACGGGTGGCTTCGCTTACTCAGCATGATGTTTTTTTGTTTTTTTTAAAGATTTTCTTTTTCTTTTTCTCCCCAAGGCCCCCCGGTACATAGTTGTGTATTTTAGTTGTGGGTCCTTCTAGTTGTGGCATGTGGGATGCCTCCTCAGCATGGCCTGATGAGCGGTGCCATGTCCATGCCCAGGATTTGAACCGGTGAAACCCTGGGCCGCCAAAGCAGAGCGCACGATCTTAACCACTTGGCTACGGGGCCAGCCCCAGCATGATGTTTTTATAGATCCATCCATTTTGCTGTGTGGATCCATGCTTTGTTCCTTTTTCATTCCTCAGTAGTATTCCATTGTATGATTATACTATAATTTGGTCATCTTGTTGGTAGACATTTGAATTGTTTGGCTATTATGAATAAAATCGCTATGGACATTTTTATGTCTTTTTGTGGACATGTATTTTCATCACTTAGGATAAATACCTCAGAGCGGTATTGCTGGGTCATAGGTTGAGCATGTGGTTAACTTTATAAGAAACTGCCAAACGACTTCCCAAAGTGGTCACACTGCTTCACATTCCCCTCAGCAACACAGAGAGTTCCAGCTGCTCTGCATCCTCCCTGGCATTTAGTTAGCATTGAAAGGCTTTTTAATTTTAGCTATTCTAGTGGGTATGAAGTGGTAGCTCATGGTGAGCATATCTTTTCATGTGCTTATGAGCTATTCATATAGTTTCTTTTTTTTTACAGTTGTAAATATTGTTTCTTTTTAAAAAAACTATTTTATTGGAGTCATATTGGCTTACAACATTGTGTAAATTTCAGGTGGATGTCACTATATTTCACTTTCTGTATAGGCTGCATCGTGTTCACTACCAACACTGCAGTTTTTATTTTTCACCATACATATGTGCCTCTATACCCCTTTTGCCCTCCACCCACCTCCTTCTTCTCTGGTAACCACTAATCTGTTCTCCTCATCTATGTGTTTGTTTATCTTCCACATATGAGTGAAATCATATGGTATTTGTTTTTCTCTGTCTGACTTATTTTGCTTAGCATAATACCCTCAAGGTCCATCCATGTTGTCACAAATGGCACAATTTTGTCTGTTTTATGGCTGAGTAGTATTTCATTATATATATATATCTCTTCCACATCTTCTTTAGCCTTCCATTTGTTGATGGGCATCTGGGTTGCTTCCACATCTTGTTTATCGTGAATAATGCTGCAATAAACATAGGGGTGCGTTTATCTTTTTGGATCACTGATTTCATTTTCTTTGGATAAATACTCAGTAGTGGGATAGCTGGATCGTATGGTAGTTCTATTTTTAATTTTTTGAGAGATCTCCATGCCGATTTCCCCAGTGGCTGCACCAGTTTGCATTCCCACCAGCAGCGCATAAGGGCTCCCTTTTCTCCACATCCTCTCCAACACTTGCTATTTCTTGTCTTGTTAAGAATAGCCATTCTGACGGGTGTGAGGTGCGTATTGCTTCTTTATCCTCTTTTGTGTCTGTCCAAGTCTTTGCCTATTTTTATTTTCAGCATTTGTCTTTTTATTTGTGAGTTGTTAGAGTTATTTATATATTCCTGATTCATGTCCTTTGTTTTATATATATATTACTATATATATAATATTTTCTCTCAGTCTGGAGCTTGGCTTTTCGTTTTCTTAGATAGGTGTTTTGATGGGCAAATTTTAAATTGTCATTAAGTCCATTTTATCAAAATTTAAAATTTTTGTGGTTAGTGTTTTTTGTGTCCTATCTAGGAATGCTTGTCTACCCCAAAGTCATGAAGATATTCTCCAATGTTTTATTCTAGAAGCTTTACAGTTTGGTTTATGATCCATTTTGAATTAATTTTCATATATTGTGTAAAGTAAGAGCTGAGGTTCACTTTTGTCCTAAAGGATCTCCAGTTTTTTAAGCATCCATTTTTTAAAAAAGACTTTTATTTTCTCATTTAATTACCTTAAGCAAAAATTGATTAACCATATATGTGGGCCTATTTCTGGACCCTCTGTTTTATCCCATTGATTGATTTGTCCTAACAGTAATACCACACTGTCTTGATTACTGTAGCTTCATAGCAAATATTTACATCAGATAATGTAAGTACATAGCTTTGTTTTTCTTTTTCAAGATTGTTTTGTCTATTCTATAATCTTTGCGCTTCCATATAAATTTTAGGATCATATTGTCAATTTCAACAAGAAAATCAGCTAGGAATTTGGGATGGTATTGAATTAATAGATGAATTTGGGGAGAACTGAACATTCCAATTGATGGACATGGCATATCTCATAATTTCTGTAGGTCTATTTAAACTTATCTCTGCAAGGTTTTATAGTGTTCAATGTAGATGTTTTGGATATTAAAAAAAATATTAGTAGATACATTATGGTTTTTATGCTATTTGCAATGGCATATTTTCAAATTCGATTCCCAATTATTTGTTGATAGTATGTAGAAACATAATTCGTAAATGCACTCTGACTTTAACAAATTTACTTGTTAGTGCCAATAATTTTTTGTAGGTTTCGTGAAGTTTTCCACATAAATGGCTATGTCATCTGCAAATAAAGGCTGTTTTCCTTCTTCCTTTGAATCTTTATATTTTTATTCTTTTCCTCGTCTTCTTGCAATGACTTGGACCTTCTGTAGAGTATTGAACAGAAGTGACAAGCGTGGGCTATCCTTGCTTTTTTTTTCAATCTTAAGGAAAATGCCGTCAATATTTTGCCATAAGTATCATGTCAGCGGTAGGTTTTGTGTAAACCCCCCTGTCAGAATGAGCAAGTTCTCTTCTATTCCTAGTTTGCTGAGGATTTTTATCATGAATGCAGGAGAGGGAGGCAGAGCAAATGCTTTTTCTGCATCTGTTGACGTAATCATGTACTTATTGTCCCTTATTCTGGTAATGTGGTGAGTTAGGTAGACTGACTTTCCAATGTTGAACATAAGATGCATTCCCCAGGTAAACACCACTTGGTCACGTTGTATTATAATTATTATATACATCAGTGGATTCGATTTGCTAATAGGTTGTATCTATGTTCACAAGGCATGCACATCTCTAATTTTCTTTTCCTGTAACATCCTTGTCAGGTTTTAGTATCAAGGATATTCTGACTTTGTAAAACAAGTTGGACTATGTCTCCCCCTTCTCTATTTTCTAAAATGGTTTCTGTAACATTGGTGTTATTTCTCTTAAAGTATTTGATACAGCTCCCCAGTGAAGTTGATGAAGAAAACTGGGCCTGGAGTTTTCTCTGTGCGAAGGTTTCATATTCAGTTTCTTTAATAAATATGAAGCTATCCGGATTTTTAATTTCTTCTTGTGTTCATTTTGGTAAGTTGTATGTTTCAATTACTTTGTCCATTTCACATGAGTTGTCAATTAATAAGCATAAAGATCTTCCTAAAATTCCATCCCTTTATATCTATAGGGATCTGTAGAAATGTCCCTGCTATCATTTGTGTTTTCTTTCTTTTTTCTTAATCAGTCTAGTTTAACAAATTTATTAATTTTTTTTTCAAAGAACAAACTTTTAGCTTTGTTAGTTTTCTCTGTGACTGGTCTTCTATTTCACTGATTTCCACTCACTTTTTATTTTTTACTTTTTTTCTATATATTTTCATTTAAAATTTGCTCTTCTTTTCAAGCTTCTTAATATGAAAGCTTAGAACATTGATTTTAAACCTTTTTACTCTTTTTCCCCCTTCCCTGCCCACTTTATTGAGATATAACTGATGTATAACATTGTGTAGATTTAAGGTGTACAATGTGTTGATTTGATATACTTAAATATTGCAAAATGATTACCAACATGGCATTAGCTAGCACCTCCATCCCATCACATAATAACCATTTCTTTTATGTGGTGAGAACATTTAAGATCTACTCTCTTCGCAACTTCTAAGTATATAATGCAGTAGCATTAGCTATAGGCACCATGCTGTAGATGAGATCCGCAGAACCTGTTCATCTTATAACCGGAAGTTTGTACCTTTGACCAACATCTCCCCATTTCCCGCATCCCCCAGACCCTGGTAAATACCACTCTACTCTCTGTTTCTATGAGTTTGGCTTTTTTAGGTTCCACATATAAGTGATATCATACACTATTTGTCTTTCTCTGTCTGACTTATTTCCCTTAGCATAATACCCTTAAGGAAATGTTTCTACTTTTCTAATACAAGCATTTAAACCTTATCTTTCTGTCTAAGGACAGCTTCATCTAGATCCTAAAAATTGTCACATATTGTGTTTACATTATCTTTAAATTCAAACTATATTTTAATTTCTCCTGTGATTTCTTCTTTGGCCCATGGGTTTATTTGGAAATAAATGTGTTGATTAATTTCAAGTGATTTAAGGGTCTTATAGATGTCATATTCCTTTTGATTTGTAATTTAATTGCATTGTGGTTATAGAACATACTTAATATGACTACAATATTTTAAAACATAAAACGTCATAAAATATGTACTTGAAAAGAATGTGTATTCTGTAGTTTTTAGGTGTAATGGTCTATAAATGTCAACTAGGTCAAGTTGATTGACAGTCTTGTTAAAATATTTTATATCTTACTGATTTTTTTTTTGTCTACGTGTTCTGCTCATTACCAATAGAAGAGTGTTAAACACTTCCAACTATGCTTATGGATTTGTTGTTCTAGCAGGAAGAGACTGTAAACCAAGAATTATGTATCTAGAAAACTATCCTTCTAAAATGAAGGAAAAATTAAAAGAGATCCAAGGGAATTCCATGCTAGCAGACTTGTCCTACAAGAAATACTAAAGGGAATCCACTAGGCTGAAATGAGACACTAGAAAATAACTCAAATCCACATGAAGAAATACAGAGCACTAGAAAGGTAATTACATAGGTAAATATAAAAGACAGTATAAATGCATTTTTTGGTTTATTACTCTTCTCCTACTTGATTAAAAGACAACTGCCCTTAGCAATAACTATAAAACTACGTGATGGGCTTATAATGTATAAAGATGTAAATTGTATGGCAATAATAGCAAAAAGGAGGGGAGAGGAAATGAAGCTATAGTGGAGCAAAAATTCTTAAGATGCCAGATGCAATACTAATACTAATTTTTTTTTTTAAATAATGAGAGAAAAAACAATATGGGCATTAAAATGGTACACAATAAGTATCTATTTAACATAAGAGAAGACAGTAATGGAGGAAGAGGGGAATAAAAATTATATAAGACATGTAGAAAAGAGCAAAATGGAAGACATAGATCCTAATTTATCAATAATTACATTAAATGTAAATGGATTAAACATTCCATTCAAAAAGCAGAGATTGGGGGCCGGACCAGTGGCATGGTGGTTGAGTTCATGTGCTCTGCTTTGGCGGCCCGGGGTTTGCAGGTTTGGCTCCCAGGTGTGGACCTACACACTGCTCATCAAGCCATGCTGTGGTGGCATCCCACATACAAAATAGAGGAGGAGTGGCACAGATATTAGTTTGATGACAATCTTCCTCAAGCAAAAAGAGGAAGAATGGCAACAGATGTTAGCTCAGGGCCAATCTTCCTCACCAAGAAAAAAAAAGTAGAGATTGGAAGAATGGAAAAAAGAACATGAGCCAACCATATGCTTTCTACATATGACACATTTTAGATCAAAGACACAATTAGATTACGTGTAAAAAGATGGAAAAAGTTATACAATGGAAACAGTAACCAACAGTAAAAGAAAGCTGGCATGGCTATATCAATATCAGATAAAATAAGTTTTAATATAAAAATTGTTATTAGAAACAAACAGGCATATTTCATAACAAGAGAGTTAATCTTTCAGGAAGATATATCAGTTATAAACACATATACACAGAACAACAGAGCTCCAAAATACATGAAGCAAAAACTGACAAAAATGAAGGGAGAAAGAGACAATAAACAACACTAATTGGAGACTTTAATATCCCACTTTCGATATGATAAAACGACTAGGCAGAAGATCAACAATGAAATAGAAGACTTGAACAACACTACAAACCAACTAGACCTAACAAACATCTATAAAATACTCTACCCCCAAATAGCAGAAAACAGACTCTTTTCCAGTGCCTGTGGCACAGGATTGATCATCTACTAGGTTATGAAACAAGCCTCAATAAATTTAAAAGGATTGAAATCATACAAAGTATGTTCTGACAAACAAAAACACAACACGCTAAAACTTGTAGGATGTCGCTAAATCAGTGCTTAGAAGGAAGTTTACAGCTGGAAATGTCCACATTATAAAAAGAAGAAAGATCTCAAATTGATTACCTAATTTTCCATTTTAAGCAACTAGAAAAAGGAAGTGAAAACTAAACCGAAATCAAGCTGAAGGAAGGAAACAAAGATTAGATAGGAAATAAGGGAAGTGGAAAATAAAGAAACAATAGAGAACATCAATGAAACCAAAAGTTGGTTCTTTAAAAAGATCAATAAAATTGACAAGTTTTTAGCTGGACTGGTCAAGAAAGAGAGAGAAGACTCAAATTACTAAATTCAAGGATGAGAGAGAGGTGGGCGTTACTACTGACCTTAGAGAAATAAAAAGGATTATAAAAGAATACTGTGAACAACTGTATGCCAAGATATTATCTAACTTGGATGAAATGGACAACTTAGTAGAAAGACACAAACGACTGAAATTTGACTCAAGAAAAACAGAAAATCTGAATAGACCTATAACAATAAAGAGATTGAATTAGTAATAGAAAGAAGTTCCCACTTGATGTCTTCACTGGTGAGTTCTATTCAATATTAAAGAACAGTTAATATGAATTCTTTACAAATTTTTCCAAAATAATAGAAGAGAAGAGAACATACCCCAACTCATTCTATGAGGCCACTATTACCCTGATATAAAACCAGACAAAGATGTCGTGAAAAAGAGAAAACCATAGACCAATATCTGTTATGAAAATACATATAAAAATCCTCAACAAAATACTAGCAACAAAATCCAGCAACACATAAAAAAGCATTATACACCATGACACATGGGATTTATCCCAGGAATGCAGGGTTGGTTCAACAGGTGAAAATCAATCAATGTAACAGGCCGTATAAATAGAATAGAGGAGAAAAACCACGTGATCATCTCAATAGATGCAAAAACAGCGTTTGATAAAATCCAGTATCCTATCATGATTTAAGAAAACCAAAACACTTAACAAATGAGGAATAGAAGGGAACTTCTTTAACCTGATAGAGGGATTTTCATAGAGGGCATCTATGAAAATCCCACAGATAATATGCTTAATGTTGAGAGACTGAAAGCTTTCCCCCTCAGATCAGGAACAAGACAAAGATGTATACTGCTATCTTTTCCCTTCAACATTGTACTGCAGGTTCCAGCTAGGGCAATTAATTAGGAAAAAATAAAAATAAAAGTCATCTAGACTGGAACAGAAGAAGTAAAACTATATTAGCAGAGGACATGGTCTTGTATATAAAAATCCTAAAAAATACACAAAAAACTATTGAAACCAATAAATAAGTTCAGCAAGATTGCAAGATACAAGGTCAATATACATCAATCAACTTGTATTTCTATACATTAGCAATGAACAATCTGAAATTAAGAAAGCAATTCCCTTACAATAGCATGAAAAGGAATAAAATAGGAATAAAATTAACAATAGAAGTTCAAGACTTGTACACTGAAAACTACAAAAGATTCTTGAAAGAAATGAAAGATCTAAATAAATGCATATTGTGTTTATGGATTAGAACACTTAATATTGTTAACATGACAACAGTCCCCAAATGGATCCACAGATTCAACACGATCCCTATAAAAATTGTAGGTGGCTCTGTTGCAGAAATTGACAAGCTGATCCTAAAATTCGTATGGAAATGCAAGGGATCCAGAACAGCCAAAGTAATCTTGAAAAAGAACAACAAAATTGGAGAACTCATAATTCCTGATTTCAAAGCTTACTACAAAATTACAGTAATCAAAACAGTGTGGTACTGGCTCCAAGCCAGACATATAGACCGATGGAACAGAATTCAGAGTCCAGAAATAAACCCTAACATTCGTGGTCAATTGATTTTTGACCATGGTGTAAAAAATTCAATGGGGAAGGAATTGTCATTTCAAGAAGTGGTTTGAACAGATTAGAACAACCGGATATCCATATGTAAAAGAATGAAGGTGAATCCATATCTCATCATACACAAAAATTGACTCAAAATAGACCAGAGACTTAAATGGAGGAGCTAAAACTGTAAAACTTTCAGAAGACAGAGGAGTAAATCTTTGTGACCTTAGGTTAGGCAATAGTTTCTTAAATATGACACTGAAAGCATAAGTGACAAAAGAGAAAAATAGATAAATTGGACTTCATCAAAATTAAAAACTTTGGTGCTGAAAAATGATACTATCATGAAAGTGAAAATGTAATCCGCAGAACTGGAGAATACGTTTGCAAATCATCTATCTCATATCTAGAATATATAAAGAACTCTTACAATTCAATAATAAAAATACAAATAGAGTTTTGGATCCAAAACAAGATGGAGCAGACTCACTTCTAAATAACAGCTAATTACTCAACGATGATAAAAGGACTCTAAAAGCAGGGCAGAGGAGGCAGCCGGCTAGAGACCTCAGGACTTGGGACACAACAACGTGGTCACTTCCTTGAGTTTCCTTTAATCCCTCATTTCCCTGGACTGGGTGCTGGAGAGGCCAGCACGTGGTCTGATCCACTAGCAGCAGCGACAGCAGCCGGGCCCTAGGTCGTCCCAGACCCGCCTCCATGACTAGGGCACCTGCACACATTTCCATATAGCTTCAGTGGCAGCAACAACAAAGCTCTTTGAAACTATAAAGAGTGTGTTCTCCAACCACAGTGGAATTAAATTAGAAATGAGTAACAGAAGGAAATTTCGGAACTGAAAAATACAATAACCAGAATAAAAAGCTCACTGAATGGATGCCGTAGGAGAGTGGCGATGACAGGACAGAGTTACTAAACTTGAAGACAGATCAATAGAACTTATTCCACCTGAGTAACAGAGAGCAAATAAACTGAAAAAACTTAGCAGAGCCTCAGTGATCGGTGGGACAATAACTAGAGAGCTAACATTTGCATCATCAGAGTCCCAGGAGAGGAGAAAGAGTGTGGGACTGAAAAGGTATTTGAAGAAATAAAGGCTTAAAACTCCCCAAATTTGGCAAAAGACACAAACCTACAGATTTAGGAAGCTGAGTGAGCTCCGAATAAGAATAAACCCAAAGGAACACCCACCAAGACATATCATAAATAAACTTCTAGAAACTAAAGGCAAAGAAAAAATCTTAAAAACAGGCAGACAGAAATGATGCATTACCTATAAAGGAACACCAATTCAAATTACAGAGAACTTCTCATCTTGAAACCATGGAAGCTAGAATGAAGTGATACGTTTTCCAAGTGCCAAAAAGACAAATAACCCAACTAAAAATTGGGCAAAGGATTTGAATAGACATTTATCTAAAGAAGCTATACAAATGGCCAAAAAGCACACGAAAAGATGCCCAACATCATCACTCATTAGGTAAGCAGAAATCAAAACCACAAAGAGATACAACTTCACATCCACCAGGATGGCTATAATCCAAAAGACAGACAAGTGACAAGTGTTGGAGAGACTGTAGAGAAATTAGAACTCTCACATTGGCGGTGAGCGTGTGGAATGGTGCAGCCATCTTGGAAAACTACAGGCAGTTCTTCAACATGGTAAGCACAGAATTGGCCTATGATGCAGCAATTCTACTCCTAGTTATATACCCAAGAGAAATAAAAAATATGTCCACACAAAAACTTGTGCTCAAATGTCTACAGTAGCATTGTTCATAATAGCCAAACAATGGAAACAAATAAAATGTCCATCGACCAATGAATGGATAAACAAAATGTATATCCACACAATGGAATCCTGTTCAGCTATTTAAAGGAGTTAAGTACTGCTATAACATGGATGAACCTTGAAAACACTATGGCAAATGAAAACAGCCAGTCACAAAGGACCATATATTGTATGATTATGCTTTTCTGAAATGTCCAGAATAGGCAAATCTATAAAGACAGAAAGTAGATGAGTGGTTGCCTGGGGCTGCAGTGGGAGGAGAGGCAGGAATGGGGCATGTAATAAGCTGAAAAACGGCCCCAAAGATATCTATGTCCTAGTCCCTGGGACCTGTGCATATTACCTCATATGGCAACAAAAGAGTCTTTGCAGATGTGATGAAGTTAGGAGTTTGAGGTGGAACGATTATCCTGGATTATGTGGCTGGACACTAAATGCAATTACACGTATCCTTATGAGAGGAAGGAAGAGGGACATTGGAACACCCACACAGGAGAAGGTGATGTGAAGATGGAGCAGAGAGAGATTTGAAGATGCTGGCCTGGAAGATGGGAGTAAAATAGTCACAAACCAAGGAATGCTGGCAACCACCTTATACTGGAAGAGTCAAGGAACCGATTCTTCCCTAGGGTCTCTGGAGAGATCGAAGCCTTGCCAATACCTTGATCTTGGTCCAGTGATACTGACTTAGGACCTCTGGCCTCCAGAACTGTGAGAGAATAAGTTTCTGTTGTTTTAAGCTACCAAGTTTGCAGTAATAGAAAACTCATACAGGGTGTGACTGCTAACGGTATGCGGTTTCATTCTGGAGAGATGTAATGTTCTAAAATTGGATTGTGGTGATGGTTGCCCAACTCATGAATATGCTAAAAATCACTGAATGTGCACTTTAAGTGGGTCAGTTTTTTACTATGTGAATTATATCTCAGTAAGGCTGTCAAAAAATCTTTATGACCTTGGGTTAAACAAAGATTTCTTAGCTATGACACAAAAAGTATGATCCATAAAAGATGATATATTAGACTCCACCAAAATTAAGAACTTTTGCATCTGAAGATACTAATAAGATACATACACCTCTATGTTCACTGCAGCATTATACACAATAGCCAAGACGTGGAAGCAACCTAGGTGCCCATCGAGGCACGAATGGATAAAGAAGATGTCGTATATATACACAATGGAATACCACTCAGCCATAAGAATTGATGAAATCCAGCCATTTGTGACAACATGGATGGACCTGGAGGGTATTATGCTGAGTGAAATTAGTCAGAGGGAGAAAGTCCAATAATGTATGATCTCACTCATAAGTAGAAGATAAAAACAATGACAAACAAACACATAGCAAAGGAGATTGGATTGGTGGTTACCATAGGGGAAAGGGGAAGGGCAAAATGGGTGATTAGGCTCACAGGTGAGGGGATGGAATATAATTAGTTTTTGGGTGGTGAACATGATGTAATCTATACAGAATTTGAAATATATTACGATGTACATCTGAAAGCTATATAATGTTATAATCCAATATTACTGCATTTAAAAAGATAAAAAGTATAAAAAAGGTGAACTACAGAATGGGAAAAATATTTGCAAAGCACCTATTTGATTAAGGACTTAGAATATACAAAGAGCTCTCAAAATTCGATAAAAAGAAAACAAACAAAAAATGAGGAAAAGATTTGAACAGACCCTACCTCAAAGAAGACATATTAATGGCAAATAAGCACATTAAAAAAGATGCTCAATATCATTAGTCATTAGAGAAATGTGAAATAAAACGACAGTGGATACTACTACACCCTATTAGAATGAGGGGGGAAAATACAACGCTGAAAAAAACCAAAATGCTAGCAGGCTAGGGAGCAACTGCAACATTGCTGGTAGAAATGCAAAATGGGGCAGCCACTTTGGAAAACAATTTGTCAGTTTCTTTAAAATTAAATATCACCTTACCATACAACCCAGCAACCCCACTCTAGGTATTGACCCAAGTGAAATGCGAAATTCTGTTCACACAGAAACCTGTGTACACATATTTGTAGTAGTTTTGTTTGGAATAATCCCAAACCGGAAACCAGCCTAAATGTCTCTCGACAGGGATATGGATGAAGAGTTGTGGTACATCCATACAATGGGACCTGACTGAGCAATCAAAGGAACAGAGTACCGACACACCCAACACACAACATCGCAAACGCATTATATTTAGTGAAAGAAGCCAACTCAGTATGCTACATACTGTACCATCCCATTTTTGTAACATTCTGGAAACAGTGAACCGTAGAGGGAAAAGAACAAGATCAGGGTTTTCCTGGAACTGAGGGTGGAGGGTGGGGATGATTATACTTTTGGGGGTAATGGAATGCTTTTATAGCTTGATTATGGTGGTGGTTACAAGTCACTAGGGGTTTGTCAAAGTCCCAGGACTTCCCACGGAAAAGGGTGAACTTTACTCTATGTAAATTAGACCTTAATTTTTGCATGGGAGAAATAAATATAAATAAACAAAAAATATAGTGCTGTGTTAAATTATTTTGTCCATAAAAGCCTAACGTATACAATTTTACAGGTTTTGCTAAATCCTTCCAAATTTTCCTCAAGAAATGCTGAGTCCAGTTTATACTTCCTCCATCGGTGGAATGAGAGCATTTGGGTTCTGGCCAACACAGCTGTCCCAGTGGTCGCACCTTCCACAGAGCCTCACTCGGTGCTGGGCACACTGTCGGAGCCTAATGGAAGCATGGATTCCAGGTACATGAAGTCCCCACGAGAGATCAGTGAGATGCTCCACTCCGGAAGCCATTTACTGTTCTGATGAAGCAAAGGAAGGAAGATACCATGTGTGTTCAGAGGAGAAATAGCCTCTGAACTCAGGGACCTGAGGACTGGGGCAGACACTGAAAAGGAAGAGCGAATAAGGAACTCATGATGTCTCCTGGGAGCTGAGAGGTCTGAAGAGACAACTGCACCTCATTCCTGTACCCCCAGAGCCTAGCACCACGCATAGCACATAAGCTTGTAGGAACGAACGAACGAACGAACGAACGAACGAATGAATGAATGTTAAGAGACTATGAAAGTTTGGGGTGAGCAAAGAAAAAGCTCCCTTGGTTTGGGATTTGGGGGTTCAAGCTCAGTTTAACACTGTGTCCATGCAAACTTGAGGACTTTTATACTCCGGGTCCCATCTAAGGAGAAGAAAGTTGGCCCAGGTGAGTGGGGGGTGGGGCACACACTGTTGTAGGGATCCACCTGGCTCCCTGTACCCCTAAGGAGCAGATGACACAGCTCCTGGATGTCAGAAGTCTATCCTGATTCTCAGCCCTGGGGACTAAGTGAAGGGTGGGGTCTTGGCCAACTGCTGGGTCATTTCATCTGGAGCTGGGCGGCTGTATAGGCAAGATAGGGTTGATTGAGAGGAAGTGGAGTGGGCATGCCTGTGTGCTGGCTGGGGGCCAGATCTAGGGGAAGAAGGGGATGGGGGCGTGGTTTCTGGAGAAGAGATGGGGGAGGGGAAGCATTGGTGTCGCTTTAGGAAGCCTGCAAGGGGGAGCAGGAGTCTAGAGAGAACTGCTGGGTGACTGGAGAAGACGGTAGGAGGGGCAGAGAGAGGGATAAAGATAAGGAGACATGCGGGAGCAAAAAGAAGAGGCAGCTCGGAGGCGTGTGCTGGCACATGTTTGTGTGTGTGTGTGTGTGTGAGAGAGAGAGAGAGAGAGAGAGCTCCTCCCTGAACATGAACTTGATGCTCTGAGTCTTACAATCTGCATCTGTTTTCCTCATCACTCTAACGGGGACACAAATAAGATCGCATGTGAGTGTGGAAGAGGTTATTTGTAAGTGAGCGTGAGTGACTGTTGGCAGCAGCCAGGAGTCTGGAAGAGAGAGAGGCAGGGCACCAGAATGAATGCATTCTGTGAGGATTGAATGAATGAATGTGAATTTATAAGATCCTCCTTGTGAATGTACGTCTGTGAAAAATGCAGGGTCCAAGATGTCCCACCCCAGCCCCATAGCTCCTACCCCCGGTTCTCTGGACCCAGAGGATTCCAAGGAGGTCTGTACCTGAGGTTCTAGAAACTTCACACCAGCCCCCTAGAATCCTCCACCTCAGACTAGGAGGCACCCCTATTGGACCAGTTTCCGGGAAGGAATCAGGAGAGGGTAGGGAGTCTTCTGACCCTGAGAGCCCTCCCCGGGCTGGGGGGCCCCAGACTGGGTGGAGCAGCCACACCTGCCTGAAGTTTCGAGGAAGAGGGCGGAAACGGCAGCCAGCACCGCCCTCTCGTAGCCTCTGCGGGCCCTGCGGTCTGCTGGTCACAGCGTGTTCCACAACTTCCTCACTTCCCTAAATGGGCAACTTCACTTTCAGAACCCAGGTCCTTCCCCGGCAGACCCAAGTGGCACGTCCTGCATAGGCCCCGGGGGACTGTAACCTTGGATCCCTGGGCTGTTCCGGCCCCCTGCTGGGCTTGTGACTGTCCCCAATGGATGGAGCCATGGCTCCCGCGTTCCTGCTGCTGCTGCTGCTGTGGCTCCAGGGCTGTGTCTCAGGTGAGAGGCGGGTTGTGCTGGCTCAGCGGGCAGGGAATGGCCTTTCCTTGGGCCTCCCTCCCTGTTTTTCCTTGCCCAATGATTTTAATGTTTCGTGGGGTTGGGGGTGGGGGAGAGGTTGGGGCTGACCTAGTACCTCCTTACCAGAGACCAGTGAGAAGTTCCATCTTAATATCTAGCCCCAGGCAAAGCTAATTTAGGCTCGCAAACTAAGATAAAGCTCTGGACCCTCTCCACGAGGGCCCTTTTATCTGCTAGGCTTCCTCAGGACCTCTGGCCGGGGACACTCCATCTCCTCACACAAAGAGCCCCTCGGCCTCTGTCAGGAAAGCCCTGTTGGGTTCTTACGGGAATCATTGCACCATGTGTGTGCACTTTGAACTTGCCACCCCTGTCCTGAAGGCCTCTCCTACCCCACAGCTGCTGAAGCTCCTTGAGGGGGCCTCACCCAATCCTGCCTCCTCCACTGCCATGGCAACCAAGTTCCCACTTCCTGTTCAGCGTCGGGCACCGCTTGTGAGAGGGGTGGAAGGTGGGCACAAACAAACATGGGACCTGGAGACCGTTTCCAAGGTCGCCCCACCCATGCATCTCCCCTGACCACAGAGAGGCCTCTCCCTCTGCCAGGGCAGAAGAGTGTCTCCTGTGCTGAGCAATCCCGGGGCCCCCCAGAAGTCCCACTGGCCAGATAATTGAGTTGGATCATTCTGTTTAGTTTGCGTGGGACAAAGTGACGCTCAGAGAGGGTGTTACCTTACTCTGAGCCTTGATGATGGTGGCAGCTGGGTTGGCAACTGAGGCAGACGTCTTGGGTGCCGGGCCCTTGGCTATCGGAGCTCTGGGTTCCACTGGAGAAATCTAGAGCTCCCTGCATTTGGGGAGCAGAAGCATGCATTGAGCACGTACTACAGTCACGGCACTGTCCTGGGGCAGAGATCTCACAGCCAACCTGAGACAGTTAGGGAAACAGAGATGCTAAGTGATCTGCTCACATGGTTCATCAGTGGTAGAGCCAGACTTTCCATCCCTGTTTATTTAGACTCCAAAATGTGTGCCCTCTACTCTGTGCTACTGGGGAGAAACGTGTGTGTGTGTGTTTGCAGAAGGCTCTGGGGTATTGGAGGAGTAAGTGCTGGGCTTGTGTGGGCAGAGGGGTGGGGGACCCCACAGCACCTTTCTCCCTCTCCTTGTCCCGATTCACCCCCTCCAGTCCTCGTTCTCCTCTCTCTCCACCACACCGTGGGTGAGGAAGTCCATGGACCCCATCTTCCTCCCAGACAGAGTGCGACGCATTGCAGGCGGACAGTGAACCGCTGGAGAATTCTTGGTTTGCACTCCATTGGGAGTTTACAGGCATGTTTGGGCAGAATTAATCTCTGGGTTTTATGTAACTAGAATATTTTTTTCTTTTTTTTCCAATTATTTTTATTGAAATCATAAAGGCTTATAACTGTGTCATTTGGGGTGTACATCATTTGTCAATTTCTGTATAGCCTGCATCGTGCTCACCACCAGCAGTCTAATTTTTTTCCATTGAGGATATTTTAAAATTAAACATCACCTAGAATGAACTAAGACAACTTGCTGTTTAAAAGATGACTACAGTGCCTACTTGTGAAATAACTACCCTTAATTTTTGCAGATCCTGGATTTTCTTATCTCCCTAAGTTGTAGTGCTCCGGCATTTTGTGATGTAATGACCTGTGTTTGTGTCTGTGCATCTGTCTCATTGAGGGCAGGACCTGCGTCTTTCCCACAAGACCCTGAAGACAGGGCTTACCACTCTCCCATCAGACTAGAAAATACCGTGAAGAAAGGCCTGTGTCTGCTGGAGTTTCCTCCATTGGACTAGGTGCTCCCTGAGGGCGATGCCTGGGTCTCCACCATCAGGCTGCGAGTTCCCTGAGGGCCAACCTTGTGTCTTCCTCATCCTGCTAGGACTCCCCAAGGACACAGGACTACTGTCTTCCCCGTCAGTCTGGAAACTCCTAGATGGCAGGGCTAATGTCTCCTCCAACAGACTGGGGAGCGCTCCTGCAGATGGGATGTTTCTCCCGCAATCTGAGTTCCACGACAGCAGGGCAATAGCCACCTGCTCTCCCTTCACCAGGAGCTTTGAGTTTCCAGATGCCACCTTGCTCCTCTCTCAACAAGTTGTGTCTCCCCAGGTGTCCCTGCCGAGGGCGTGTACTCCAAAGTGAGGCACCTGGAAGGGGAGACTCTGTCTGTGCAGTGCTCCTACAAGAACCGCAAAAACCGCGTGGAGGGCAAGGTGTGGTGCAAAATCAGGAGGAAGAAGTGTGAGCCTGGCTTCCCCCGTGGCTGGGTGCAGGGGCCACGCTACTTGCTGCAGGACGATGTCCAGGCCAAGGTGGTCAACATCACCATGGTGGCCCTCAGGCGCCAGGACTCGGGCCGGTACTGGTGCATGCGCAATAGCTCCGGGACCCTCTACCCTCTGATGGGCTTTCAGCTGGAAGTGTCTCCAGGTGAGCAGGGCTGCCGAGGCACTGGGATGGCGTGGGGGGGCAGGGAGGGGGCCTCCCTGCCCTGCATGCCGCTAACGGCAGATATAATGAGAATAATAATTCATTAATATAGAATAATAACCCAATAATAAACCAGTAGTATGCTGGTGCACAGTAGGGTTTCCACACTTCTTATGCAGTCATCTTCATGGGCATTACTGTCCCCATTTTACAGATGAAGAAAATGGGACCTAAGAAGCCCTATGTGGCTCTGATCTCGTCCAGGGACACAGAGCTAGCAAGTGGCAGAGACAAGATTCAAACTCAGGACTCTCTATGCTTTGTGTTAGTCAGTCATCTGTTTAAGATCTATTCATTGAGCCCTGATCATGGGCCAGGCACTCTTCTCGGCTCTGAGGATACAGTGGTGAGCAAAACCACAGTCCTGCTGTATGGGAGACGACAGGTAGCAGACAAACAATTGCAGATAACAGTAAACGTTCATAAGAAAATAAAAGAATGCGATGAACTAGAGAGTAACTCAATGGTGGGGGAGGTGCTGGAGCACCGGGATCAGAGAAGACCTGCCTGAGCAGATGACATCAAGCAGGACCCTGTGTGGTGAGAGCTTTCTAGCTCTGTCGAAATGTGGGTGCTTCAAAGGGCATTCCATGTGGGGAGAACTGCACGTGCAAAGGCCCTGAGGTGAGAAGGAGCTGGGCCTGTATAAAGAAGGCCTGTGTGGCTGGTTCCTATTGAGTGTAGGGCCAAGTGATAGGAGATGAGGTCGGAGAGTCAAACAGCAGCTCTAAAGTCCATCATATGGAGTTTGAGTTTTAATCTGAGTACAATAGGAAGCTACTGGAAAGTTTAGAGGGGTGTTTTGCATCTTGTCGTAAAATTAAAATGGCTGCTGCATGGAGGATGGATTGTGGAAGGGTAAGAGCATGGACAGAGAGACCATTGCGGGCATCCTGGCTGGAGATGACAGTGTCTTGGAGTAGGATGTGAGCACTGGAGGTGGATAGGCTCAAATCTATGTTGTTCAGACTTCCTGCCCACCCTGTACGTTTTGGAGGTAAGACAGGATTTGCTCATGAGGGAGGTGAGCAAAAGGGAGGAATCAGGATGACTCCACGGTTTTCTATTTCATCAGCACGGTGGGTGATGGGGCCATCCATCAGGTGAGGTAACCCTGAAAGAGGAGCTGGTTGGGAGGAGAAAAATCAAGAGCTGTATTTTGTCACATTAAGTTCAGGATGCCCCCTAGACCCCCAAGGGGAGCAATGAAGCAGGCAGTCGATGGATCAGCCTGGAGCTCGGGTGAGAGGTCAGAGCTGGGGATATATTTGAATGTATCTCTGTAAAGATAGTTTAAAGTCTGGGACTAGACAAATCTATAGAGATAGAAAGTAGATTAGAGGTTGCTTAGGGCTGGTGGGAAGGAGAGGGGGATAGAGGGGTGATAGCTAATGGGTGAAGAGTTTCTCTTTGAGATGATGAAAATACTCTAAAATTGACTGTGCGCACAGTTGCCTGACTACTAAAACCCAGTGAATTAGACACTATAGACGGGTGTGTTATATGGAATGTGAATAATATCTCAATAAAGCGGTTAAACATGAAGGAGATATAAAAGCTCTCCCTGGAGTGTAGAAAAAGAAGAGAGGAGGGCCAAGGACCGAGCCCCAAGCTCCTCCGACGTTTGTAAGACAGGAAAGGAGCCGGCGAAAGAGCCTGAAAGAAGCAGCCGATGATTGTGAAGTTTACGATCCTCCCTTCCCTGTTCCCCTAACCCACCCGCATCCCCCTCTCCTGCTGGGTCTGTCTGAACTCGGGCAACTGCTGTCTCTAAGATGTGGAGTCACTCCTTCCTCCCCCCTCCAGTTCTGGTTTGAGCCCCGGGAATTAGTGAAACCAGTTTATCGAAATCTTAATAGGTAGGGATACGAACAGGAGATGGTTTTATTTTTCTCTCATCATATCCACCCATTGTACCAGGTCAAATCTCACTGTCCGTCTCTTAACGATGATTTGGGAAGATGCCAACTTTGCAGACATTTTCAGCTATTGGGAAATGAAACATCCTCAGCCCAATTAAAAACTCAAATCTTCTAGCAATGTAGGCTCTTCCATTGCCCCTTGAAGACCAGGTTTTAGGGTCCACGGCACCTGAAGCGGGGAACGGGGGGTGGCTGCTGCCTAACTTCCCCTTTCATCTCGGGGGATGGGGAAGGGGGAAGGTCCCCTTGGTGGCCTCCTCCTGGTCCTCCTGCTCCCAACCGCCTGTGGTACTGAGGCAGGACAGAAGGAGAAGAAAAGTGTGACTTACTGACCCTTGCCAGCGTTCTCTCTTTTGGACG
The DNA here is from genome assembly GCF_041296265.1 of Equus caballus. Classification (NCBI taxonomy): domain Eukaryota; kingdom Metazoa; phylum Chordata; class Mammalia; order Perissodactyla; family Equidae; genus Equus; species Equus caballus. Next base: position 44,003,477 of record NC_091703.1, on the reverse strand, counting down.
TCACTCCTTTTCTGCCCAGCACTGTGAGAGCCACTATGAGGTGGGTGTCCAAATGCTGGCTCTCCCCAGGCACCCATGTGTGAGTTCTTTGAAGGGTCTTTGGGGGTCTCCCCACTGCTGAGCAGGACGGTGTGGAAGATCTGGCCGCAGGTCAGGCTCTTCCCTATCCCCACCCTCACCAATGCCACTTGTTCTGGGCCTTCCATGGTGACCATCTGGCCCTCAGGACCACATCCTTGCCATGCCCAGGCGTGGGATGCAGCAGCCCTCTCTCTCCCTCTCCCTGCTCCGATTGGCTTGTCCCTGCTGAGAGAGACCCAGCACTGCCCCCTAGACTGAGACCTCACAATGCCCACGAGTCCCTCCTCTTCCTCCATGCAAACGCCAGCCTTCCAGAAAACGGGATGGTAAAGGGCTGAGTTGATGGACAAGGGTATCAGGGCTGGTTTGGGTATCTCGTGTAAGCCCCCAGGGAAGGGTCTGACTCTGCTGCTTGCAGTGGTCTTTGGAATTTGGGCCTCTGACGTTTCGTTGTCCTCATCTCCAGATCCCAGCTGCCGATCATGGAGCAACTGGAAAAGTCCCTGTTCAACATCATATTAGAGAAATCTCTTTGACCCACAGGAATGAGGAGGGTCTGGCAGTGAGAGATGGGGAGAGGCAGGGGAGTGTCCTCTGGGCCCAGGTGGCTGACGGGGGAAGCTAAAGAAACCGTGAAGATCTCTTCCTTCTTTACTGTGCCTACTTCTCTCTGACATCATCTTCTGAACAAACACACATGTGGTCCCTCAGCAGAGCAGAATCCTAGGTCCAAGGTCAAGGATGGGAGATGAGGACAGGCCCTACCCCAGCATCCAGACAAGTGTGTGGGCTGCCAAGATCTGCTCCCAGCACCAAAGCCCCCAGCTCAGTCTAATGTTCCTCCCTGTCTGGTCCCTCAGCATCCACACCCAAGAGAAACACTCCTCCTACACAGCTGGCCAACATCTTCCAGAGTGGAATTGTTGTGACAACAGGCCAAGCCCCCACCTCAGGCTCTGACGCCCCTCTCACCACCAGTGTGACGGTGTTCACACCTGGACCCCTCACCTTGGCCAGACTCCTGCTCTCTGCTGCCTCAGGGACCATCAGACTGACCTCCATGACAGAACACAGCTTCATCAGCACCAGCCCTTCCACCACGGGGCCCCAGACAGTGACTGCATCTCCCAGGAATGCCACAGCTTCTTCTGACGGCCCAGCATCCACCTCCACCCAGGCTGGGCGCCTGCACGCCAGATTGCCCAGCACAAGAATGTGCCACACCAGCCAATCTCTCCTCAACAGACTATCCCCCATCAGGTACCTGTGGGTCCTGGGGTTGATTGCCATTTTACCAGATACGGCAACAGTTCTCGGTGCCTGAACGCATCTCAAGGTGCCAATATCATAGCAGACCTTTCCCTTTGGCCCCCAGGAAGTCAGTCTGGCCTGTGGCTGAATGGGAGACTGGGAGCTGAGATGGAGATGTGACATAAAGGATAGCAATGGGGAATGAGGGCAGGGGATGGCTGGGCACACGAGTCTGTGGATGGAGACGAGAGGCGAGGGACTGGACTAGGATGTGGCTTGGGGGGTGAAAAGTGGGAATCTTTCACTTTTAATTTAGGTTTTTCCAGAAGGAGATTCTGAGACCAGGATTTGTGTCCTATTTGGAACACTGGGAAGAGCGTGGGGAAGGGAAGGCAGCCAATGGAGCACTCAGTCAAGCCGGCTGCCACTCCAGAGCTCAGTCCACTGGAGAAACTCAGCTCCAGTGTCAAACTCCCACCTGAAGGGCAAGGGAGCTGGGGTATTTATACACCCACTCCTGACGGTCATCAGTAGAGGGTGCGAATGACAAGAGAAAGTCCTCAGCCCCCTCCCCCCAAAATGGAAGTGCTGAGGACCAGTGTACATGGAAGTGACAGAGGTGAGGGGATACAGGCAGGGCCCCTACAGCATCTGTCACAGAGGACAAAGGCAGGAGGGCCATCCTCAGTCACTGTGAGGAGAGCAGGAATCTTGGTCTTCCATCACAAGTGGGGTCTCTTAGAGTCCTTGTCCTCAGCGATAATGCAGGAGAGGCGCTAGAGTGGAGAGATGCTCCCCTCTCCCTGGAGACTTCGGGCCGACCTCTGAACGTCTCTCTTCCTTCTCCTATGGCTGGGTCCCCAAGGAAGGCCATCAGGGTTTCCCTGGTCTGACTCCTGTCGCCTGGCATGCAGAAAGATGTGGGTTGGGGTGGGGGAACTTGGTGCTCACCTCCTCCCCGCTCTGTCCCATCTCCTCCTCTCCTCAGGCACCAGGATCCTTATCCCACTGTGCTCGTTGGGGTGCTGACGGTCCTCCCAGTGGCTGTGATGCTGATCGTGGTCTATGGGTTCTGGAAGAGGAGACACATAGGCAGTGAGTAGAGGGCGGCCGGAAGCCCTCCCGACCCCCCGCCCCCACCCCCAGCCTCCCGCGGGCAGAGAACTGGGGGCGTGACATGCTTTCCAAAGCGCCCGACTGCACTCCGTCCCCAGGCGGTGTGTCCTTGCCTGTGTCCAGTCAGGACGACCGTGAGGCAGCCAGGCAAGGGAGGAGAGTGGCAGGCACAGCCTAACCCTCCGGGTTGACTTAGCAGGAGGTGGAGGGCGGAGCCAGAAGAGGGGCTGGACCGGCCCGGGAGCGCGCGGGCGGGGCGGGGCGAGCCGGAGCACCGCCCCTCTCCATCTCTCGCTCCGCATCCTCACAGGCTACAGCGTGTGCGGCGATCCCTCAAGATCCTGGAGGTACCCACCTGGAAGACCGGATCCTCCGTGGAAGACTACTTGGTTTGAGGCCACTTAGCTGTGGAGCAGGGAGCTTCTCCCAGAGGGGCCCCAGGAGGCCAGAGGAGGAGTGAAGAGGGGGCCTGTCTGGATCGGAGCCAGGTTGGGGGGCAAGGACTTGGGCAGCGCTGGACTCAGGCCTTCCCAGAACCGGAGGCTGCGCTTCACCCCCTCAGCTCCCCGGGCTGCCAGGAGGGGCCCAGGGAGGAGGGCACCAGGCAGGAAGTCCCAGAGAAAGCCATGAGGGGACTCTGCTCAGGTCACAGGCCCCCTGGCTCCTGCTGGATGGCAGAGAAGCCCAGTGGTGCCGATACAGACTAAGAACGTCAGCACCCGTCGGCCTCGGAAGCCCTAGTGTAGAGCTGAGGGGAGGGCAGGGGTGGACGCTGCCTTCTCCCCACCTGGGACCCTGTGTCCTCAGCTTCCCTCAAGCTTCCCTATGCGCTTGGAGAAGAAAGGGTCCCAGAGGCAGCCTATGTCCCAACGGCTGCGCCCTGGAGAAGAAGGAACAGTGATTAAGAGCTGGGGGTCCACAAAGGGGTCGGCAGCAGGAGACCCCAGAGCTGTCCAAGCCCCCCAACCCCCGGGCCATGCATCCTCTGACGGGCCCCTGAATGCGCCCCGCCCTGACTGCGGCGGCTTGTCCCTCAAGCCCTGGGAGCCAGCAGGACCCGCGCTCCCACTGCTGCCCCCTGCTGGCCGGCCCCTCCCGGGGCAGCTGTGAGCAGGCAGGCGAGAGCTGGTCTGCTGCAGGAACAGCCTGTGCAGAGGCTGAGCTCAGGGCTCTGTCCCCCAGATCCCCACCCAGGCTCCAGGTCTGAGCTCCCGGAGGGGACTGAGGGCCCTCCAGAGTCAGTCCCCGGGGGAGAGGCCACGGCTCAGAGACAGGGTAGATCCCCGCCCCCGGGACTCATTGTGCCCTGGGGAGAGAGGATCCACTTGTGACACAGCCAAGACAACTCAGAGCTGCCCACAGCCTGGAGGACTGCAGGGCCGGGAGGGGAGGGGGAGGATGGAGGCGAGGAGACTCAGCCAGGGACCCAGGGGCAGGAGGTGCCTGCTCCTGCCTCATCAGCTCGTGGCTCAGACTCAGCCTCTGAAGGCTGGAGAATATGGGCTGGATTCCTCCCCTGGAGGAACCTGTCCACCAGCCTGGAGCAACTGGAACATGCACCTGGGGAAATATGTGACATTTTCACTCTCGTCCCTGGGACAGGGACAGGGCCCTCCCAGGTGGGAGAACAAAGGTGACAGTCAGGAGAGTGACACAGCTGGGGCCTCGGTGGGCCGCCAGCACGGCTACTCCAAGGTGGATGTGGGGAGAGAGGAAGGGGCAGGGGGTAATCCTGGGGGGCAGCAGGGAGGAGGCACCCATTCCCTATGTCCAGGAGAGGGCACTAGAGGGGAGACACAGACTGAGGAACAGACCGACCTGGTGCCAGGGCGTGAGCATACACACACACACACACACAGTGACACCCATCTGTCTTCCCTATCAGGAGGGTGTGCCACGACCCTGGTGGATAACTAGGAGGCCACTTAACTCACCTGTGGGAAAAAAGCTCCCGGAGAGCCCCCTCCACTGTGACGCCACAACTGCACCCCGACAGCTCTGCCTCTTCTGAGAGCAGGATGTCGGTTGGGAGAGCGCTGCAGAGGGCTCAGGACTGGGACCCCGTGATGCCACCTGTCACTTGTGACCCTGTGCAAGTCACCACTGCTATTTGGTGTCATTTTTACTCTCTTGTGAAAAGGGAAACTAATTCCTACCTCTCAAGACTGTTTTCAGGATAAAACGAAATAATGTGAACCTTATACAACTAAGCAAACGCCTCATGGTTGTTGGTCCTCGAGTTCTTTTCCGGCTCTAATATTGTTGTCACATTCCACACTGAAGACCTTCAGACCCTATTTCTCTGTTTTGTCCTCGATTGGAAGTTGTTAGGGAGGGAGGAGGGGCACGTGGTCAGGCCCCAGGTGGTCAGGGCAGGACCCAGGCAGAGGCCTTCGGCTGCGCCCTGCTGTCAGGCCAGGTAGCTGTTAGGGACCAACCGTCCCTGTTTGCCCAGGAGGAGGGTTCCCGGAACCGGGGTAACCAGCACGAGCTGCTCAGCCATGGAGCCTGCGCCCATGTGACCTCCATGGCAGCAACACAGGGAGCCGAGAAGGAGGTTCAGACCCGGTACCCCGGCTCCCCAGCAACTATGGGCCTGGGTGGTGTCTTTGGACCTCCAGGCCTCCAGGACCTTTTGCCCCGAACTCCAGCCTCTCACTTAAGGGTGTTCTTACCCTTCTGCCTGGAGCTCCGGGAGGACCCAGATCCTCAGCAGATCCTGGCAGGGAGGTGCAGGGGTGGGGGTGGGGGGCATCAGACAGGCCACGGCGGCTGCCGCCTTTGGTGGGTGAGACAACAAAGCTTCCTGAGCAATAGGCTGAGACGATGGGACACACCTGTGAAGGCTTCCTGTCACGACCAAGAAAGGAACAAAGAAAGACAACCCAGCACCCACGGGATGTTTGCGCTGCGGAGCCTGGCAGGCCGATCTGTCACCACAGCAGACACACGCTCCCAACTGTGAGGCCAGCCAGTGAGCCTTAGGTTCATAGTTCTCCCGAATGCCTGCACAATGTGCTTTCCATCTAGATCACACTCGGTCAGTGGACACCAGGCTGTGCTGCCCAGCTCCTCCTGCAGGACTCGTGGACTGCTTGCCCCCGTCTTGGGAGCAGAGTGGAAGGCCTCCTCTGCCAGCCCTCCTTGGGGGCGGCTTCAGCTGCAGAGAGCAGCCTTGCCAAGGGCAGACCCTCTCCCAGGGCAGCCCACTGCCCCGACGCCCTGACCAATTGACACAGGGGTCTTAGACCCATCACCCACTGTCGCCCCATGCGAGTCCAGAAGGGTATCCTGGTACAGAACACCTCGCCAGGTAGCCTAGCTTCCTGTTGGCCTGGGGCAGCCCCACTTCTTCTTTTGCTGTCCTGGGTCCCCGGGCACTTTAACCCTCCTATGCTGATTTTCCTCTCACAGGCCGCAACACTGCATTTTACAGGGCTTTCCTTTGCTTTGTTGTTTTATCTATTAACTACAGACAGCCTGTGACAATTGTTTCTGCAGCTCATCTGATAACAATTATTTTTTAAAATGTGCTTGATTCGTGTGGTCTTTCAATAACTGTAACTATGGCCAGCCCTGGGGACACGGGGTGACCTGGGGGCGGAGGTGCCCCTTTCTCCTCCCCTCTCCTTCTGCACCTCTCTTCTCCTCCCCACCTCTGATGGTCGTGCCCCCAGCTTGGCTCTCCCCCACCCTTGCCAGGGACCTTCCCTACACCTCCATTGCTGAAAAAGACTCTCCATCTCCTTTCTCCTCTAGTCTCTGTGGAATTTCCCAATTCCCAGGTAGCCCTGGGCAGGAGGTTTCTGACCACTGGGGACCAGTGGGGCTCTGGGCTCTGGTCATCTGGGGAGGAAGGAGTAGAATAGAGGAGAGTAAGAGTGAGGAGAAATAGTCCTTTTTTTTTTTTTTTTTGATGAGGAAGACTGGCCCTGAGCTGTTGCCAATGTTCCTCTTTTTTTTTCTTTTTTTCCACAAAGCCCCAGGACTTAGTTGCATATCCTAGCTGTAGGTCATTCTAGTTCTTCTATGTGGGATGATGCCACAGCATGGCTTGATGAGCGGTGTGTAGGACCATGCGCAGGATCCGAACTGGCAAACCCCAGGCTGCCGAAGACAAGCTTGGGACCTTAACCACTCAGCTGTGGGGTGGCCCAGAAATAGTTCTTATTTCACCATAGTTTCCTCCTGGGCTTTCCCCACCCCAACCCCAGTGGGAGGGGGATGGCCTGACCAAGAGGAAGAGGCTGAAGAGAGCTGAGCAGTAGCTACAGAGTCCCCTAGAGTCTCAGTCCAGTCCCAGGCTGAGGTCTGTCCAGGCCCAGAGGTAGCATCTGCAGCTGGAGGGTCCAGCCTACAGGCCAAGACCTCCGCCTCCTCCCCAGGCATCCCACTGCCCCTCGGAGGCCTTTGCCTCCCTCAGCTCTTCTTCCCAGGCAGGCTGGGGTGGCTGCACCGAGTCCCCGGCTCTGGCTCCCTCTCCTTGGGGCTTCCCTGCTCCCTCGCTTCCCTCCCCTCACCCCAGCTCAACAAGAGAGCCCATGGCCTGGGAGGCCACACACCTGCTGTCACCTCTCCTGCTGGTGCTCCTGGCCTCAGGTGAGGGGCAGGTGAGGTGGGCAGAGGGAGGGGAACAGGGCAGGAGGAGGGGGAGATGGCTAGGTGAGGTGGGCATGAAGAGGGCCCTGTGGGGAAGGGCACAAGGCAGCTGGAGTTGTGGCCAGAGGCCGGTTTGAGGGCACCTTCTGAATGCAGACACACGGAGGGGGCTCCTGAGGATGGAGGCCCCATCTCATGGCTGTGCAGTGGCAGCTGGGGGGCTCCCTGACCTGAGGGTTTATTCTCAGGCTCCTGGGAACAGAAGCCAGAGATGCTGCATAAACTGGAGGGCGAGTCAATCACCGTGAGATGCCAGTACCAGTTCCAGCAAGGTTGGAACAAGATGAAACACTGGTGTAAGGTAATAAGAGAATATACTTGTGACATAATCGTCAGCAATGCCAGGATCCAGAAAGGGGCTCGACACTCCCTCCAGGATTATCCCAGGTCTGGCTTCTTTTCCGTCACCATGACTGAACTCAGGGTGGAGGACTCAGGAATCTATTGGTGTGGAATCGGAGAATCTTACAGGATCTTTGGTCTAAGAGCCATCCATCTGGTGGTATCTCAGGGTGAGTTTTTCCCTTCTTATCTGTGCTTCTCAGACTTTCTGAATCACAAGGTGTTAGAGCTGGAAAGAATCCTAAAAATCATTTCCTTCAACCTTCTCATACCCGAAAACTGGGGCCTCTCGGGGTTCAGGGCAGAACCAGCTCCAGAGCTCAGACCTGCTGGCTTTCGGCTGTTCTTCCTTCCCCATCGCACACATTTCCGTGAACATTTCTGTTGCTGCTGACAGAACTCCTCCGCTGATTTGTGGTAGCCATAAAGTTTCCTCAGGCTTCAGTGAGACTGGCTTAATGGTCCATCCCAGACATCCCTACCCCTGACCGAACCCCCAACCTTCTCTCAAAGGGCTGGGCTCAAGATGGGTCATGAGTAACTGGATGGGGGTCAAGAAATGGGGACAGACGGGAGATGGCCAGCTAGTGAGGCAGACATGAGACTTCGGGGATGAGGCTGGGAGGTGTGGTGGCCAAGGGCTCAGAGGGTCTGTGGCCTCACCCTGGACCTGCCCCTAATAGTTGAGAGACCTTAAGTCTCAGAATGGGAAGTTTGGGGTTACCCCTCTCCCGACGGCCGCACGTATTCCTCCCGAAAACTTCAGCATTGCCAAGTCCCCTGCGTTTCTCTATGACGGTCAGGGCTGGAACTGTGCCTTCCCGGCCCCTGGCCCTGCTGCCCAGCCTGCCCAGCCACTTGGTCAGCAGGGCACCTGGAGGATCCAGATCAGCTGCCCTGTCGTCCACCGCCCCACCTTGGCTCATTGCCCACTCTATGTAGGGCACGGGGCCAGGCTCTGAGAGGAGAATCAAAAACCTTGAGACCTCATGCTGTGCTGGAGGAGCCCACAGGCCAGCCAGGAGGACAGACACATCCATAAAGGACTGTGATGCAGGGTGGCAGGTGGCATAATGGAAGCATGTGGTATGGAGGCCAGTGAAGGGAGAGACCAGGTTGCTGGAGAAGGACAGAGGTTTGGACTCTCCTGGAGGACTTCCCAGAGGAGGTGACACCACATGGGCCTTGTTGGATGAGCAGGAATTTATCCAGGGGAGCAAGAAGGATTGGAAGGGAGGCATTAGAGATTGAAAGTGCATGACATGTTCAAAAATAATGAAAACAGAAGAGACTGCAGAATATATCCAATATACGAGTGACAGTGTGATACCTAATCGAAAGCCACATGCACTGTGGCACCTCCGCATGAAGGAAATCCAGCACGCCTCTGTGTGTGCAGGGCATACGGTGCTTCTCAGAGACCTCACCTGGTCCAGGGCCATGTGTGGGCTCCTCCTTCCCAGGCTTGGGGGCTAGAAGTGGGAAGCCCTGGCCTGGGGGCTAACAGACAGGAGTGCCCCCCTCATTGTCTCTTACAGCTTCAACCCTGCCCACCCCCAGGAGCACCAGGAGGACCACAGCCTGGACCTCTGCCATCAGCCCTGTCCTTGACAGGTACTGTCACCCCCTCCCCTGTCCTCTCAGAGCCCCATCCCCTCCTGCCCTTTGCCCACTCTGCCAAATGCCTCCATCTACCACGTTCCCACGGGCACCCAGCCCTTAAAGGATGAATGGGAATCAGACAGCTGCTTCCCGTCACTTCACCTCTTTGAGCCTCTGTTCTCTCATCTGCAAAATGGGGCCAATAACATTCCCAGCTTACGTTAGGGTTTCTTACCTTTCACACTGCTGATATTTGGGGCCGAATACTTCTCTGTCGTGAGGGGCTGTCCTGTGACTGTAGGATATTTAGCTGCCTCTAAATAGCCTCTACCCATTGGAGAGCAGTAGCCCAAACCTCCCCAGACCGCCCCGTTGTGGCAACCGTAGAGATCTCCAGACATCACCAAGTTCGCCTTGGGGACACAACTTCCCTGGTTGGGCACCACTGTTTTCCAGGGTTGTTGCGAAGATTAAATGAAATTGAGGATTCGAAGGGCCCTGTACTAGGCACGTGCACAAGGCTGCTTCTTTTTCCTCTTCCTCTCTTCTAGCCCTCCTCTCTCAGTACGAGAAGGGGAGCTGTCCCAGGGCCACCGGGGTCCAGGGAAAGGGCACACTGTGTAGTTGCTACAGCCCATGGCCTGATTTCCTCTACCCCTGTCTGAAGGTTTCCAGGCCCCCGCCCAGGACTGGCCTGATAGCTGTTTCTCTTCCTGCCTCCGCCCTCTCTCCACCCACCATCACTGTGGGTGTGAACCTTGGGCTCCTGCAAACCACAGCTCCCTCTTCCAGGCATGGCACCAGAAACCAGGTGGTGCTGGCCAAGGGAGCTGAAAGGTGTCCTAGAGCCACTGCCTCACCCCCTTTGACCCTTGACACCCCAGGCACCTTCCCGGGGAGCCTGCTATGGTATAAGAAAGACTACCTTTGTGCTCTTCCTTTGACTTAAAATGGGACCTGTTAAAATTCAGTGATTATGTGGCAGAGCTGTTTGCCAGATGACACCGGCATTCTCTGCATTAAGTGCAGCTCAGAACAAAGGGCTGAGGGTAAGGAGCTCAGACCAAGGACAGCTAGGGAAGGATCAGGCAAAGTGAGCACAGATCCCACAACAGGGGCCCAGAAGGCCAGTAGAGGGACGGCAGTCAGAAAGGGGGAAGGAGCAGACTGGAGACACGGTCAACATTCCCATCTTACAGGGAAGGAAACAAGCCGGAGATCGAAGGACACAGTGACACTGCATGGCTTATGGGGCAGAGCCCTTGACCATGAGGCTGCCCTGCGGCCAGCTCAGCAGGAAAGTCTGTCCCCAGGACAGGCATGGGGACGGGGTGGTGTCACAGCAGAAGGTTGGCTCTGACCTTCCTCACCTGGCTGGTCCTTATTCCAAAGCCCCACAGATAACTGGAACGTCATCTCGGGCGTGGTGGTGGCCGTCCTGCTGCTGGTGCTCACCCTCTTCCTGATCCTATACCTCAGGAAAGCCCGAGGAAGAGCCAGGAAAGGTAAACCCCCGCTGGCCAAGCAGACCAGCGAGTGCTTAGCCATGATAAAGCGCCCGCGAGCCATGGGGTCAAGGCTTATTGTGCCCATTTTTTTTACCAACAAGGAAACTGAGGCCAGAGGTGACGTGGCCAAGATCCCCTGGGCTCTCCAATGGCTCCGCTCCTGCTTTGCCAGGGCGGCAGGGCCCACAGTGCTGAGGACGGGCCAATTCTCTTTTAGTCTGACTTTCGAGGTCAGCTTGCCGAAAGCCACTTCATCTCAGTGCCAATTTGCCCAAGGCTGGTATTCTAGGACCCATTAGGGATCATCTATTTTACCATCTTTTTTTGGGGGGAGGGTGTGAGGAAGATTGGCTCTGAGCTAACATTTGTTGCCGATCTTCCTCTTTTTTTGCTTGAGGAAGATTAGCCCTGAGCCAACATCTGTGCCAGTCTCCCTTTATTTTTTTTTATTTATTTTTTTATTTTTTTTAAGATTTTATTTTTTCCTTTTTCTCCCCAAAGCCCCCCGGTACATAGTTGTGTATTCTTCGTTGTGGGTTCCTCTAGTTGTGGCATGTGGGACGCTGCCTCAGCGTGGTCTGACGAGCAGTGCCATGTCCGCGCCCAGGATTCGAACCAACGAAACACTGGGCCGCCTGCAGCGGAGCGCGCGAACTTAACCACTCAGCCACGGGGCCAGCCCCCTAGTCTCCCTTTATTTTTGTATGTGGGACGCGACCATGGCATGGCTGTTGAGTGGAGTAGGTCCACACCTGGGATCCAAACCCGCCAACCTGGGCCACCGAAGTAGAGCGTGTTGAAGTGTAACCACTATCCCCTGGGGCTAGCCCCTATTTTGCCATCTTTTCATAGTTATGGACTTTTTAACAACTCTATCTAAAGACCTTTCAGGTTACCAGTATTGTTTTTTAATTGTTGCTATCATTTTAACATTTTGTCTTCCTAAAAGCAGTTGGAAGACTTTTTAATCTTCTAAGTTTTAAGTTTCTAGCATTAATCACATGTAAAATCTACAGCATTTTGCACAAGATTTCTCAGATTAGTGCCTTTTGGTGATTCCTGCCTCGTTTCTGTTGGTCAGTCTGTCCAGCACGTAAGTGCTGGGTGTCTACTAACCACATAACCCAGGGATGTGTCTGTTGACAGCAAGATTGGAATGTGGGAGTGGGCGGGTCAGAGTTATACTGGACCTCATGGATTTTAATTTTTCAAGCTATAAAAATACTAAAGTAGTAGTGGATTGTGAAACTTTATTTATATATTTTTCAAACCACATAAAGTCGATTTAGTGGGTCACAATAGTATTTTTATAAAACAAAATTCAAAATTATTTGCACATTGGAAGGATAAGTATTTTTTTCATTGAACTTTTATTTTAGGAGTGTTTGTAGGTGTGTGTGAGAGAGAGAGTGAGTGTGTGTGTTTGTATATGTGGTAATAAGATAAAATGTTTTTCATTGTGGTTCCTGGTCCAAAAATTTTGAAAGACATTATATATAACTTCCCCAGCACATAGATTATACTTCACCTTGATGTTTAAATTTGGAACTTTCAGCGACCTGGAATTGATTGAGTTTACCGGTCTTAGACACATTAGCTTCAGGCAGTCAATGTGATTGCTCCCTGCATCCCTGGACACTCCTCTGTACTTTCCGCTTGGGATGTCCCCCGGCACCACGGCAGGTCTTGACCAAGCCCCTGCCCATCCCCATTAGGGATCTCCAGCCACCCCGTATTTCCATGGGAGGTGGGTAGGGAGAGGTCCCTCCCCCAACCTTGACTGTTTTCCTCACAGGTGAGGATGAATCCCACCACAACTATGACAACATTTCAGCCCAGGAGGCAGAGTGTCCTGTGCGTAGCAAGGACCCGTCACCAGGACAGAGGGAATCTCAGCTTTCCAGGGTAACTTGGTTGTCATCGTTGTTTTTATTTAACTTCCTGGCTTGTGTTTGCTCATAGTTTCTGTTTCCCCTGAACCTGGACTCACTCCTGACTCCTCACGCCCCTGCTGCCTCACTGACTGCGTCCTTTCCCTTATTTCCCAATTCAAATCATGTAGACAGAAAGAGAACTGACTGACTCAGCTTTTGACCATCACTCCCAGGAGTTACAGCTTTTCACGTGGGCCCATCTCGTGGGTCATTAGCCAGCTGATGGCTCGGCTGCCATTGGTCCAACGAGCTGCATGGAAGTCTCGCGTGATAAAAGACATGGCTCCCGAGGGTGCTTTCTCATTGGGGGCTGGAGACTGGGCTGTTTCCCTTGGGTAGGTCTGTCTTATTAAGGGGCTGAGACTCTTGAGATCACAGAATTGCAGGATTGGGAGGCTCTAAAGTCGTCTGGTCCAACCCTCTGTATGGCTGGAATCGACTCTACGAATGACATCTCTACCAAGAGCTCTTCCAGCTCAGCGCTACTCAAACTTGAGCGTGCACAAAAATCCCCCGGAGAGCTTGTTAAAATAGAATTTCCTGGCCCCCACTCCAGAGACCTTGCTTTAATAGATCTGGGGCGGAGCCTGAGACTGTGCATTTTCAACAACCTTCTGGGTGAGCTGCTGGTCCATGGGCCACACTCTAAATAGCCTTCCTTATTCTCAAGCATGCTCAGTGATGGCACCCTTGCTGACTTCTGCCATTCCCAGAGACTCTGCAGGATCCATATCCTGTCCCACACCTTAACCCTGTCCCTGCCCTCTACTCAGCTCTGGGACCCAGGGGGCCACTGACCACTCCCAGCTGTGATCCATACAATGAACACCTGTCTTCTTTGCTTCCCAGGGCTCCGATCAGCGGATGGGCTCCAGCGAGGACCCCGGGGCGATCTGCTATGCCTCACTTATCCACCTGAACCACCTCGGCCTTGAGGACTCCATCTATGTCAATACCGCCCCCAATCCGAAGCCCACGCCTGACCCCCTTCTGGCTGTGGAATATGCCAGCATCGCTAGAAACAGACCCCAGCCCTCCAAGTCCGCAGCCCTGGAGGGGGAACAGGACCTGAAGGCAGAATTCACTGGGCAGTGAGCACCTATCAAATGCCTGTGAGGCACAGGGCTGCTCGACCAGCAATGGGGTGACTTTAGTGTGGCACAGACGGTCCCAAACCTGCAAGAGGTCACCCCTTCCTGTAAAGGAGGTGAGGAAGGGGGAGCAAAGGAAGGAAAGTCCTGGTCACCCCAGAGGGGAGAAGCTTAAGTGTGAGGGCTTCAAGGGGCAGGCTGTGGGGACAACAAATGGGGTTTAGGGACACCTCCCCACTCGCCTCCCCCGGGTCTGGGACCCAGAGCCTCACCTCCCTCTCCAACACTCACTTCCTTCCTGATCAGGGGCTACGAAATCCTGACAGATTGTGCAAGTTCCTCTACTGGTGGCTGTCTCTGCGAGAGTCCCCTCCCTTAACTGTACTCTCAGGGCCTCTAAGCCAAGCTGGAAGGTTCCGTCTCTCCCAGCCCAGATCCCCCTCTCCTTCCTGGCCTCCCGATTCTAAATAATCCTCACTAAAGACCCTGCCAGGACATAGGCAGTGCCCACCACTCAGGGGTCACCCCTCATCCTGGGCCTTGCTGGGCTCTCACAGGGGAGCTTCCTTCCATCTGGCGCCCACATGGCTCCATCAGAACTGACTTGGGCTCCTCTGCCTCCGCGGAAACTATCCTCCACTCTGCTAACTGTGTCTCGGTCCAGCAGAGGAGGCTGCAGGACACCTCCTGCCTGGCTGAAGCATAATTTCACAGGGCCCTTCTGGAGACAGAAGGTAATGTGTGCCCCCAAGGAGCGACTCTGAACTCTGGGAACTCCAGGCCACGTGGGCAGGAGGCTTGTGTCCTGCCCCATCGTGGGCAAGGTTCCTTGGAATTGTGGATTCATCGTTTCTCAAGGGAGTGACATTACAGGTCATCGAATCCAACTGCCAATGGCATGTGAGAACCCCTCTGTGAAACCCCGGTGAGTCATGAAGTCTCTGCTACAACTGAAGGACAGGGGTCTCACCACCTCCTGCTCGGGCAGCTCGTTTGTGAATGTTTTTGTCAGACGGACCTTGCTTCCCCTCAGTGACAATGAGACATCAGCCTTGCCCACAGATGGGACCTGAGGGTCAGGTTGCGTCATGGCCAGAAAGAGAGTGAGGAGTTGGAGAGAAGGGTGGATGGTTTGAGGTCTGGCAGGCTTGTGTGCAAGGCTGAGGTCTTCCTCTGGGAAGAAAGTGGCAGGAAGTGCCTGTCACTTGTGACATCTCTGCTGCCATCATCCACCTCCCAGGTTCCTAGTGTTGAGGATTTGGTTCTGTCCCCAGTCTGTAGCTCCCTGGGGACACAACTGATGGGTGCAGACCTGCAGGACCAGACACTGGGGTGGAGGGAGGCGAGGAGCAGGGAGGGAGCAGGATGCTCTGAGCATCATCCTGGCTCCTCAGGGGTCTGTCCCAGCCTTCCTGCCTGAGTCCTTCTCCTTCCAGAGGCTGGGCAATTGCTGCACCCTGACCTCCCACCCAACTCGGTCTTGCTCTGAGAAGGTCATTGGCACTGACCTGTGCCCTCCTTTGACCTCTGGTTCTTCATAGTTCCAGGCATCTGACAGCACCTCCACTCTCGGTCTATATTTTAGCCTACCTGCCCACTGGGCAAGCCCGTCTTTATCATGTTCCCCCCAACTTGGACTTCCCGCCTGCATTGCTCTGGCTGCAGTACCAGGAGACATCCCAGGGGTCAGCTTCCTCGTGAACTGTTAAAACCCAAAGGATTTACTCAGCCTAGAGCTCCTGGGGTTATTTTCATTAGACAAGTACTTATGGGTGCCTCCTGACTGCCAGGCACTGCTCAGAATTGGGGATCAGAGGTTAACAGAGTAAGCCAGCATTGATGGAGTGCTTCTTCTGGGCCGCATTCCTCTACATGCATTAATGGCTCAAACATCCCTCTAAGTTAAGTACTTGCCTCCATTTTATAGATGGAGAAATTGAGGCATAGAGAGATTAAGTGATTTCCCAAAGTCACACAGCTAGTAGATGGTGGATCCTAGACCCTGAAGTGTTAACCACAATGATTCTTGGTCCCCGTTACTGTGAGGATCTCGTTGTTGTGTGTGTGTGTGTGTGTGTGTGTGTGTGTGTGCACGTGCACATGTGTGCATGTGTTGGATAGATGTATGAAAACCAATGACAGTACAAAGCAATATGGCTACAGCTAGAGGAATGCTCATGGTGCTAGGAGAGAATGGGCGGGATGCACGACCTTTTCTGATAGAAGCCCCAGGAGCCATGAGAGGATAGTAAGAGTGCAGTTGACTCGGCTAGGGAGTCCAAGGGAAGAGTTTCCCAGTTAACTGGGGGCCCCAGATAAGAGGACTTGAGCTCCTCCTGCCCGCCCTGGCCCAGGGAGAGGGCTGCCCCTTCGGCCACCAGCAGAGGCCTGGAGGCACCTGCCAGAGCTGTGGCCTCAGGGATGTACACCTTCCCCGCATCTCAGCACTGAGGCAGCCATGGCAACCAAGCCACCCCAAGACACGGGCCCCACAGGAGGGGGTGCTGCTCCTTGGCCTTTGGACGTCAGCAGGCTTTGGCCCCATTGCATATGCCTGAGCTCCCCACCCTTTGGGCACCATCCTTCTCCCTGAGGGCTGCCCACCCAGCACAACATGGGGCCTGCCTTCGCTTTGCCCCTCACGCTCTTAATGCACATGATGCTGTAGGTAAAGATTTTATCCATCGACTCGCCTATTTTATCTTTTGATTGTTGTTTTAAGCCACTAAGTTTGTGGATAGTTTTTCATGCGGCAATAAACAATCAAAACAAATAGCCAAGACAAATTTGAAGTTCAAAGCCATGGGGAAAGGAGATGACTTACCTGACCAGAACCCAAACCTCACTGTGAGGTTCTAACATCCTGGAATAGAAAGTCCGCCAGGGCCACTGAACCAAGAGGTGAGGAACAGACCCGTGTACAGAGGGAAACTTGGTATTTGCCAGGGCAGGCACTGGAGTCTCGGGGAAGAAGAGAATGTGTCATGGCACAAATGTCTACCCACACGGGGAAAAAGAAAATTAGATTCCTACCTCTGTCTTACGCGAAAATAAATTCCAGGTGGATTATAAACCTAGATGTCAATAACCAAACAATAAAATGTTTAGACAAAAACATAAGAGTTTTTATGACTTTAAGATACAGGAAGATTTCTGCAGCCAGACGTCATAAGCACCAATCAGAAAGGGGAAACGTGACATTTGACTGTATTAAGATGGAAACTTCAAGACAAAGGACGACACCAGAAATTAAGTGGAAGAATGAGCCACAGACAGGCAGATGGCATTTGTAATGCACGGGACTGATAAAGGATTAGTAGCCAGAATTTAAAAATCAATAAAAAAGGATAAGCCATTTTTAATTGGCAAATTATAGGTTAAAAAAAATCCCACACAGGGAAGTTGAAAGACACTAATGTTCAACGTCATTAGCCATCAAAGGAATTCAGATCTCAACTAGATACATTTATACTCAGTGTATCAGTAGGGAGCTTCAAATATGTCTGTAATGTTTTATTTTTTAAAAAACCCAAACATGTATACATATATATATATATATATATAACTCCTCTAGGACCTCAGAGCCCTCCGCTGGACTGTCTCCCTCTGGGCAGCAAATAAGAGAAGAGAGAACACTGAAGGTTGCACAGGCAGCTTTAAGGGCCAGGCCTGGGAGGAGCAAACTTCATTTCTTCCAGAACCCAGTCACTTGGCCGCTTCTCATGCAAGAGAGGCTGGATGAGACAGCCTGGCTGTGCTCTCAGAGGGAAATAGTTTGATGAACAACTATCTAGTCCCTTCCAAGAATCAAGACATGTGAAATAAGAGTTCTTAATGCTGTAAAGACATTCCATGCACATGAATTGAAAGAATAAACATAGTTAAAATGTCCATAATACCTAAAGCAATCTACAGATTCAATGCAATCCCAATCAGTATCCCAATGACATTCTTTACAGAAATAGAACAAAGAATCCTAAAATTCATATGGGGCAACAAAAGACCCCGAATTGCTAAAACAATCATGGGAAAAAAGAACAAAGCTGCAGGCATCACAATCCCTGACTTGAAAATATACTACAAAGCTATAGTAATCAACACAGCATGGTACTGGTACAAAAACAGGTGCAGAGATCAATGGAACAAAATGGAAAGCCCAGAAATAAAACCACACATCTATGGACAGCTAATCTTCGACAAAGGAGCTGAGGGCCTACAATGGAGGAAAGAAAGTCTTTTCAATAAACGGTGCTGGGAAAACTGGACAGCCACATGTGAAAGAATGAATATTGACCTTTCTTTTTCACCATTCACAATAATAAATTCAAAATGGATCAAGCACCTAAAGGTAAGACCTGAAACCATAAGGCTTCTAGAAGAAAATATAGGCAGTACACTATTTGACATTAGTATTAAAAGGACATTTTCGGATACCATGTCTTCTCAGACAAGGGAAACAATAGAAAGAATAAACAAATGGGACTTCATCAGACTAAAGAGCTTCTTCAAGGCAAGGGAAAACAGGATTGAAGCAAAGAAACAACTCACTAATTAGGAAAAAATATCTGCAAGTAATATATGCGACAAAAGGTTACTCTCCATAATATATAAAGAACTCACACAACTCAACAACAAAAAACCAAACAACCTGATCAAAAAGTGGGCAGGAGACATGAACAGACATTTCTCCAAAGAAGATATACAGATGGCCAATAGACACATGAAAAGATGTTCATCATCACTGATCATCAGGGAAATGCAAATCAAAACTATACTAAGATATCACCTTACACCCCTTAGAATGGCAAAAATAACCAACACAAAAAGCCACAAATGTTGGATAGGTTGTGGAGAAGAAGAAACCTTCATACACTGCTGGTGGGAATGCAAACTGGTGCAGCCACTATGGAAAACAGTATGGAGATTTCTCAAAAAATTAAAAATAGAAATACCATACGACCCAGCCATCCCACTACTGGGTATCTATCCAAAGAACTTGAAGTCAGCAATTCCAAAAGTCCCATGCACCCCTATGTTCATCGCAGCATTATTTACAATAGCCAAGACATAGAAGCAATCTAAGTGCCCATCAACTGATGATTGGATAAAGAAGATATGGTATATATATACAATGGAATACCACTCAGCCATAAAAAAAGAATAAAATCATCCCATTCACAACAACATGGATGGGCCTTGAGGGTATTATGTTAAGTGAAATAAGCCAGATAGAGAAGGACAATCTCTGTATGACTCCACTCATGTGTGGAAGTTAAACATGTAGACAAAGAGGACAGATTAGTGGCTTCCAGGGAAGGGGGGTAGGGGTGGGCACAGAGGGTGAAGTGGTGCACCTACAACACGACTGACAAACAATAATGTGCAACTGAAAGTTCACAAGGTTGTAAACTATCATAATCTCAATAAAAATTAAAAATAAAAAGTTCTTACTGCAAATTCTAAGTCTTGGGGCAACTTCCCTAGGGTTCAGAAGTTTGGCCTGTCTTCTCTTTGCTAACTGCTACCACCTCTTCTCCTGCGTGAGCTTCTTTCTCTCCGGAATCCTTGCTGGATTTCTGAGAACAAGTCCCTTCTTCCACCTCCTGCAGCTGACACATGTGTAACCAGCATACAAGCTGGACATCTTGATGTTTCTGTCTTTTAAGGAGTTTCGTTAGAGGAAATCCAGGCTGACACCAAAAGAAGGTCATCAAAATCATCTGAAACTTTCCTGTGTCCCTCAGGGAGACACACAAGAGCACATTTTCAAAGTCCGCATTTATCTGGCTGGCAATACCTGGCAGCTACCTTCTCACTCACATCCCCCAACCACATCTCTCCTTGAGCCAGTCTTCCTGGCTCGTTAGTCCTTTGTCACCCACCAGTGGTCATTAGAGTCTGCCCTGAAGAAGCCATGTCCCCTCAGCCAAAAACTTAGGAAGTACGGATCCTCCATATCCCTCTGGTCCCTGATATTTCAGGTCTTGTCTTTTAGGAGTCGAGATATTCGAGGTTGTGGGGATGGTTTGGAGATGCGGGGCAGGAGGTACTAAAGGTGGCTTCTTTAGACCGTAGCCTTGGAGCACAAAGGGAGAGGACCGCAGGCTGGAACTTACTACAGCTAGTGACGTATTGAGATCTGCTTCCGAAGGCTCCACAAAACATTAATGTTTTAAGAGATGTTGGTGAGTGTCACGTGAAAATAATCCATGCTAGTAATGTATTTTCTCCATATATTTTAATATAAGGAAAGGTAAGTTGTGCTTGACACAATTTGCAAGAGTCGGTTCTTAGAAACTCTCAATCTCCATTAATAGGAGGCTGATTAAATAAATCATGCTATACTCACACCAAAGAATATTATGTAGACATTACAAAAAGCGAAGTGAAACTCTGTTTGATATGGAAAGATGTTCTGGGGATGCAGTAAATGAAAGAATGCAGCCCACAAAATAATGCACCCAGCATGAGCTCGTTTGTGTTTGTGTCCCTATGTGTGACCAGAGGAAAAAGACTAGATGAACATACACCAATGTATTACTAGCGATGATCTCTGGGGCATGGATTAGAGGAGTAAAGGAAAATTCCGCTCCATAAAATCCTTAAGGACTGGCTCTGGAGCAGACCACTCAGATCTCAAGCTAACTTCCACCTTGTACTAGCTGTGTGATCCTGGGCAGGATGTTAATTTCTCTGGATCTCAGTTGCCTGGAAAAATATTGCCTACTTCCTAGGTGATGATGTAACACGCATAAAGTATTTAAAACAATCCTAGCACAAAGTAAGTTCTCAATACATGCCAGTGTGTGCTAAGTGGTGGAATTATAGACAGCATGCACCTTTCTAGAATGAACTTTTACATCTTTGTCACATAAAAATTAATTACATATTTGTCACAAAAAATACAGTTTTTAAAAGATTTAGGAATTGCTGAACACATTTTCTATAGTTTTCTTGGAATAGACATAATCTCTCTTTTAGCTGTGCCCCGCCTCAGTGTGGCAGGTGATCCAGGGGGAAATTGCCTGTGGCTTGAAGCTACAGTGTTTCAACTGCACAAGAAGAATTTACCAAGTAGCTGTTGGTATCATTGAGGTACGTCATCTACTTAACAAGCACTGCTAATCTTGAGTCTTACCATTTCAATTCTAGGTCTTTAAAAACTATCTCATTTTTCTAAATTACGTTTTATAGATTCTGCTTAAAAGTTTTGGGGAAATTGATTAAATTTTGCAGCAACAGATTTGTCTTTAGGACTATTTTGCTTTCTGCTCTAATTCAAGCACAAATGATAACTCCAGAGCCCTTGCTGATGTCTCAGGAACTTAGAGTAATTTTTTTTTTTTTTTGAGGAAGATTAGCCCTGAACTAACTGCTGCCAATCTTCCTCTTTTTGCTGAGGAAGACTGGCCCTGAGCTAACATCCGTGTCCATCTTCCTCCACTTTATACGTGGGATGCCTACCACAGCATGGTGAGCCTAGCGGTGTCATATCCGCCGCACCCGGGATCTGAACCAGCAAACCTGGGGCCGCCGAGAAGCGGAATGTGCGAACTCAAACACTGCCCCACCAGGCCAGCCTCTAGAGTAATTTTAAAAGGGTTTCATGGCCAGATGATGTTAAGATGCATATTGGTTTTGGGATTTATTTCCTTGTCGATCCTCAATTGCCCAGTGTGCTCTGGGTATAGAGGAAAGGACCTGTGACCTCGCTCAGGCCAGGGCATTACAGGGAAACAGTGCCACCATGTGGCGTCCACTCAGTGCTGGGGGTGGGAATCAGTCCCTCCCTGGAGGAAGTTTTCTTCCTCTTAAGAAAGGCTGCAATTCTCTAATAATCCTCTTTCATTTCTAAGGCTTAGGCTTCTGGCCATAGCAAGACCAATCTTCAGTTGGCAGATCTCTGTGGTCAAAGCCTGGGCGCCCATCTCCACTCTGAGGGGCATCCTGACTTGTCAACTCACACTCAGACCGGAACCCAAATGTGCTTTTCTGGCCTTCACTCCTTAAACCTAGGATATTGACCTTCCAGAATCCAGGAGCTACAGATTTACAATATCAACATCACTTCCTCGTCCAAAATCAAAGAGGCAGTGCCTCTTTTGTTTATTGTGCCTTCCCAGTACCTAGCAGGGTGCCTGGCACATGGCAGGTGCTTAGAAAATATTTGTGGAATAAGCGAATGTGCCCCTGGGAAGAGTGCTCCAGGCTCTTCCCTTCCTCCTCTAAGCATGAAAGGAATGCTAAGACAGAGCGGGTATTTGTAGGGCAAATTCCGTTCCAGGAACGGATGGCACACACACAAAAGGGTTCAATTGCTGATCATTTTAACAGGGTTCTGTACAGAGGGGTGGGTAAGGATAAGGGAACCAGCCAGGGGTGGTGATGTATCCAAACACAGGGAGCTGTTAACATTCCCAGGCTGAAAGAACAGAGAGAACTGTGTTACTGGAGCCACGTGAGAGCTGGTGGCGTGGAAGAGGGCTCTGTGGCCACAGAGGAAAGCAGCCACTGTCCGAACCACCGCAGGGGTGGAGCGAGTAGGAGACTTCTCCTACCCCCTTACTTCTCCTAGCCTCCGAACTCCGGCCAACATCTCCCTTTGACTAGACCCAGCAGTAAGCCAGTGGGCTGGGAGCCCGAACGGTGGAGTCCGGAGGGGTCAGTCTCCCAGGGACAGAGCAGGACGGAGCAGGGACAGCACGGGTGGGGGTGGGTGACTGGCACAGTGGTCAAGGAGGTCAAAGCAGCAGAAGGGCCAAGGAGGGGAGGCTGGGAGGAGGCCATTCGTGACTTCTAGAGATCAGACTCAAAGGAGCAGGTGAAGAGTGTGAGTAGCAAAGCCATCCCTAAAAAGCAAAAAAAACAAAAGAAATATGTGATAATGAAAGGGCAGCAATTGAAGGGGAAGCAGAGACAAGGGAGGGGTTTTTGGAACAGGTGCAACTGTGCCCAGGTGAACATGGAGGGGAACACGCGGGTGGGGAGGTAGGACTCGAAGACATTGGAAGAGACAGGACGTGGGTGAGAAAGCAAGTTCCTGGGGATCATCCAGGGCAGAGAAAGACAGCAGTCATCTTGGAAAAGAAAAATGGAATTCTGGGATGGAGGTAGGGCAGAGGAAGAAAGGAAGATTTTGGAGAGAAAGGTACTTAAGAGGGAGGAAAATAATACCAACCACTTTTTTTTTCTTGCTGAGGAAGACTGGCCCTGAGCTAACATCCGTGCCCATCTTCCTCTGCTTTGTATGTGGAACACCTACCACAGCATGGCCTGCCAAGCGGTGTCATGTCTGCACCCAGGATCCCAACTGGCGAACCCCGGGCTGCTGAAGGGGAATGTGCGAACTTAACCACTGAGCCACTGGGCCAGCCTCTCAACCACTTTTTTTATGAGCACTTGACAATATGCTGTAGCTTTACATATCCAGGTAGTGAAGCCAGCCTAGAGAGTGAAGAAACCTGTCCAAGGCCACAGAGCTAGGAAAGAACAGAGCTGGGCTTAAACACAGATCTGCAAGGAGCCAAGGTTTGTGTGATTGACCCCTACTCTGCGGTTCCGGTGTCTGTCCCACTCCGCCATCACATCCCTACACTTTCCCCCAGGTGCAGACTAGGTGTTCTCCACAACCCTGGCCAGACTCTGGACCAGTGCTGATCCAATCCAGCAGAGGGTGAGGTTCCCTATGCTTCTGACTCAGCCCCACGATGCCGGTGATGCCTGAGCCAGGGTCAGTGCCTGGGTCCCTGTCTCTCATCTCCTGTGTCAGCACCTAGAGCTTCCCTTTGGGTCTGCCATCTTGCATCACCACGGCTGCGCCCACCAACTGCTACTAGACTGGCCTGCTGTGTGCCTGCCTTAGACCTAATCCAGTTCCCCTGTGTATGTGCACACACACATACACAGACACACACACTCTCTCTCTCAGTTCTGGGGAAGTGTCCTGCCCCGAAGAGGGGAGTCATGGGCCCTGGACAGGGGCTGAGATCCTCAACTCAGAAAATATGCGATGTAAAGATTGGGAGAACCACCTCAGCTGGATGTGCCAGAGAGTGATGGTACAGATACAAGGAGGTGAGAAGAAGGTCAATCTGTGAGGGGTCAGAGGTGAGAGAGAGGTTGGGGCTTGGAGGCAGGGGTTTGGACCCAGGAAGATGAGATCAAGTAAAAGCAGGACAGGACCAAAAAGGGAACTGAGAAAGGCAGGTCCTAAGTGGCTGCTTATCAGCAAATGACATTTGTAGGCTCTGATGTTTGCAGTTGGTGGCCCAGCCAAGGGTGGGTTGGACACCATCGATTACTCTCTGCAGCCCACTTCTCAGGTGGGGCAGGGCCAGTTGGGCTGACACTGTACCCTGATAGAATTGGAGCTGCTCCAGCTTTGAGAGGCCCACTCCCGTGCTAGCCACACTGTGCCCCAGCCTAGCACAGGTCTGGGTGCTGGCTATGGGCCTTACCAGACTCCGGTGCTTCTCTAGCAGCTCAGGCTGGCCAGAGCGGGGATGGAGGATAACAGAGGATCTCAAAGAGGGTGAGGATGCTCACATCTGACTGCCTAGGTTTGCTCCTAGGAAAGAAGGAGAGGCGGGGAGAAGTGTGTGTTTGAGGAGGGTGACGATTGGAACAGCTGTTATAGGGGTTCACTACTCCAGGCATTCCGAAAAGGATTGCCCAGCAGCTGTGAAGTTTCAGCTGAAGTCAGACATCAGGAGTATGTCATGTGTCCAGTCGTACTTCTGGTCTGGGGCTTCCCCGGCAACGGCCACTATCATATCCAGGAACACTGAGGCTCCAAGAGACCTGAGTTCTCTAGTGCAGTGACCAGCACAGACGGGGTGGTTGAACGAATGCATACATCGGCGAAAGACGGGGCTCAGATGTAATGAGAGAGGGAAAAGGATCTCTGTGCCCAAATGTGAGCTGGCAGGTCTCTTTGAACTCAGACTTAACAAAGAGAAAGGAAAGACCCCATGCTTGGGTGTGGGGCAGTGCAGAAATACTCCTGTGCTCAGATATGAGGATCAGGGAGTTGAACCACAAATTAGCGCAAGCATTTGATATGCATGCGCTGTGAGGAATCGGTAATGATTTCTTGGTGCCCGCCCTTTGCTATGAGGCTTGGAGGAATTAAAAGACCCTTTCCTCAGGTGGGAAGGAGGTGGGAAGAAGCGGTCAGAATGGAGCATAAATGGGCCAGAAAGTAAGGTAAAGATTCATGAGACTTCTGAGTTCTGCTTCTGCCTAAGACACAGAAAGCTAGAAACATTTAAAATAGCACCCAAATCCTACTTAGGTGGAAATACTTGGATAGAAATTGAGCAAAATATGTGCAAGATTTGTATGCTGAAAAGCACAAAACATTGGTGAGAGAAACCATAGAAGAAACAAATCAATGGAGAGCTAAACTGTGTGCGTGGACTGGAAGATTTGATTGTGTTCAGATGTTTAGTTTCCCCCAAACTGAGCTACAGATTCAACGTATCCCCAATCAAAGCCCAGCAGACTTTTTTGGGGGGTGGCGGGTAGGTATAAATTGACCAGCTGATTCTAAAATTTACTTGGCAAAGCAAAGTAACTAGAAGAGCAAAACATTTTTAAAAAGAAAAATGTAGTTGGATTATCCACACTACCTGATTTCAAGAGTTATTCTAAAGCTACAGAAAGTCTTCAAGATGGTGTGACATTGGTGGAAGGAGGGACATATAGATGGACCATAATGGATAGTCAAGAAATAGACCTGTATGTCAATTGATTTTCCTCAAAGATATCAAGGCAATTTAATGGAGAAAAGATAGTCTTCCCAAAAAAGGATGCGGGCACAGTTGGACGTCCATAGGCAAAAAAAGAACCACAAATTATGTCTTCCACCACATGCAAAAATTAACTCGAAATGGATCATAGGCCAAAATGTAAAACCTAAGACTAAAAAATTTCTAACAAAAAATATAGGAGAAAATCTTTGTGACTTTGAGGTAGGCAAAATTTTCTTAGTAGAACAGAAAAAGCACAAATCCTAAATGAAAAATCAATAAATTGGACTTCATCAGCGTTAAAATCTTTTATCCTCTGAAAGACACTGTTAGGAAATGATAGAACAAGCTACTGACTGGAAGAAAATATTTGCAAGTCTCATATCTGAAAAAGGACTTGTATCCAGAATCTTTGAAGAATTCTCACAACTCCATAATGATGAGAATAGCAAACAACAAAAAAAGGACAAAAGATGTCAACTAATACTTCGCCAAAGAAGATACGCAGATGGTAAGGAAACGATGAAAAGATGTTCAACATCATTGCTCATTAGGAAAATAAAATTAAAGCTATTATAAGATGTCGCCATAAACCTATCAAAATGGCTCCCAAAAAACCGTGACAATGCTGAGTCTTGGCAAGGATGCAGAAATGATACAGCCACTTTGCAAAAGAGTGTGGCAGCTTTCATAAAGTTAAACATATACCTACCGCATAACCTATCAGTCTCACTCCTAGGATTCCATCCAACGGAAATGAAAACATATGTCCACACAAAATATATGTACATGAATGTTTATAGTGGCTTTATTCACAATTGCCCGAAGCTGGAAAGAACTCAAATGTTTGTCAGCTGGTGAATGGATAGACCACCTGTGGTTCATCCATACGATGACATACTATTCAGCAATAAGAAGGAATGCATTACTGAGAAGCGCAACCTCACACATGTTGAACCCATCACGCTAAGTGAAGGAAGCCAGACTCAGAAGGCTGCATGCTGCGTGATGCCACATATACACCGTGCCAGAAAGCGCAGGAAGCTACAGGAACGGAAGTTAGGTCAGTAGTTGCCGGGGCCTGGATTAGCAAAGAAGGGACTGGCGAACAGGGGCACGAGGGGACTTTTTTGGGCTGATAGAAGTGTTCAGTATTTTGATTGCAGCGGTTGTTACATAGATGTATGAGTTTATAAAAATCCATAGAACGGGACACCCTAGCGGGATGAATTTTTGTGTACATAAATGATATGCCAATAATCCTGACTTTATAAAGAAAGACCTAGAAGGGTATCTATAGAGCGATCAGGTGGCCTCAGAGCCCTCAGTTCCCAGGCCCCTAGGTCAGGGCTTGGCGGTCAGCTCTCTAAGTGGAGGACTGTCTGGTGTCGCCATGAAGTCCCCATCTCCAAGCACATTCCCTGAACATGTGGCATGTGCACAGTAAATATGGGTAAAGAAGTGACTAGAAGAACAAATCAGTGAAGGCTGGCAGGAAACCCGAGCAGACTGATCATCCTCAGGCCCTGGGGGCTCCTCCAGCCTCTGCTGCTACTCCCCCAGCACAACTCAATTTCCTGCCCCTGGGAATCGCTTCCCCTCCCCCCACCCCATCCCTGACTGGATCGCTGTGTGCCTTTGCACATGCAGGTCCCTGTGCCTCAGTCACTCTTCACAGGACCCGCACCTGTGGAAAAAGCACACCCCACCCCCAGAACTCCAGGACATGTCCTGTCTTTTCCCGTCCTATAGGATGGTCAGGAGTTCAAGGTGTGTGTGTGTGTGCACAAAATAATGCCCGTGTGAGCGTGTGCACACAGGAGGTGCCCAAGTGTGCAAAGGAGGCTAAACGTGGGCCGGAGATTCCGGGGAGAAAATTCTCCCTCTCACAGAAGGCCCATTCTCCCTTTCCCCTGCTAACTAGGACAATAGTACTAGTTAATATTTATTGAGTGCTTACTGTGCGTCAGGCCTTGTTCTAAAGCACTTTGTCTGTAGAAATCCATGTTATCCTCCCAATGACACAACGCACTATTGTTATTCCCATTTCACAGATAGGGGAACTGAGACACAGAGAGTTTACAAATGTGTGGTCACACACACAGGAAGCAAGGAAGGAGGGACTGGAAGCCACAAAGTCTGGCTCCAGAGCTGTGTTCCTTTTTTTTTTTTTTTTTTGAGGAAGATTAGCCCTGAGCTAACATCTGCTGCCAATCCTCCTCTTTTTTTTTTTTTTTGGCTGAGGAAGACTGGCCCTGAGCTAACATCCGTGCCCATCTTTCTCTACTTTATATGTTGGACGTCTGCCACAGCACGGCTTGCCAAGCAGTGCCGTGTCCACACCCAGGATCTGAACCAGCGAACCCTGGGCCGCTGAAGCGGAACATGTGCACTTAATGGCTGCACCACAGGGCCGGCCCCCAGAGCTATGTTCTTTAATTGCTGCCACATTGCAGGGATGCCAGCCCAGAAGGAAGGACTGGAAGGGACTGTGTGCGAGTCCTGGCCTCCAAGAGGAGCTGCTGTTCTCCATCCCTTGCAAGGCTGGAGCCAGAGGATGGCAGGCTCTGCAGCTGGAGGAAGGTCTGAACATGGCTGTGAGGACAGGGATCCCTGGGCTGGACTCTGCGAGGAGGCAGAGCTGCCTCGGACCCTGACCAGCCCCAGCCATGTGGGGTGACTCTGGCTGGCATGGGCAGGAGGGCAGGCTGGCCTCTCAGAGGTCTGGGATCCTCAGCCGCCTGCTGCCAGCCTGCAGTGGCCGGCTCCTCCTCTCGCCTCCTCCCCCACCCTCACACCCCCTCCCTGGATCATAAAGCCAGACCCCAGTCCTGACTCTTGCTCAATCCTCGGGAGCCAGTTCCTGTGGGCAGCGCCTGACCCTCTCCTTTCTGCAGGCAAGGGAAAGACGAGATCTTGCACAAGGATCGGCAGGCGCAGGGTGACATGGAGCCTCTCCCGCTGCTCATCCTGCTCTCTGTTGCAGGTAGGCTCCCCTCCCTCTGCCATTGATGCCTTCTTTCCTTTCCCTTCCTTCAGTTTAGAGCGGGTGGGTGGGTAGGGAGTGCCGAGCCGCACCAGGAAGGCGGTTGAAATCCACGGCGTGTTCTGCACCCTTCTCTCCCCCATCCCAGCCCACATTCTTCATGCTCCCTCCCTCCCAGTGTCAGAACCCACCATCAGACTCCTCATGCTTGTGGAGGCATGAAAATGTTCTTATGGCATCTCAGGCACTAGCCACAGTTGGAGAAGTTTTGGGGGGCATTGGTTAGAGCCCCTAAAATTATGAACCACTTGAGCATAAGACCAGCCCCAGAGGAGCAGCAGGGTGTGAGGGAGGAACGGCAGGAGGCGAGAACCTGGGATGGGTGTCTGCATCTCCGGGGTGCCCCCTCCTGTACTGAAGGCCCTCTTGTCCTCAGCCCTGGATGGGAGGTGACGGGACTGGAGTGTTCTGTCACTGAGTTGGGGGGATTGACACTCCAGATTCTCACACACAACTGCTTCCTCCCACTGGGGGAGGGGGCCGCCTGCTTCCCCGGAGCAATAGGAAACCAGGGTGAGAGGAGAGACGGTCCCAGTGGAGTCTTGCTCCTGCAGCTTCTCAGCTGGGGGTGGAGTGGGGAGGGTGGGGGGTGTCAGAGGCAGAGGGATGGACAGGATGACACGTGGAGGGGGCACAGCTCATCAGGTCTGTCTGGTTCCAAAAGGCAGGCACCGGCGCCCTGATGCTATCTTCAAAGTTTCTGTCACCATGTGGTTGAAGATGGGATGAAGGGAGAACCAAGAGAGGGCAAGCCGAGGCAGAGGGTCCGGGGGACTGCCCTGCAGCCCCTGCCCAGGCAGTAGGCTGGCGCTCTAAGCCCATCTCCCCACCCCAGGAGGGTCCCCAAAATAGCAGGCTCATGTCTCCCCAAAAATAGCTCTGAGACGAGTCCCTCCTGAAAGGGGAACAAAGCCACAGAAATAGGGAAGCTGGAAGCTAAAGGTCAGGGAAGAGGAGAATGCCGAGCTGGTTCCAGCGTGGGCAGCTGCAGAG
This sequence comes from Equus caballus, assembly GCF_041296265.1. Classification (NCBI taxonomy): domain Eukaryota; kingdom Metazoa; phylum Chordata; class Mammalia; order Perissodactyla; family Equidae; genus Equus; species Equus caballus. Next base: position 43,974,104 of record NC_091703.1, on the reverse strand, counting down.
GAAGCAAGCATGGCCGGGCAGGGAGAGGGTGCCCAGCCCAGCCCCCTGGAACCAGCCCTGGGCCTGAAAGGGTCACTGGCCATGCTCTCTTGAGATGGACGAGGGAGAGCAGGGGTCTTGGTCGCACATGACAAGGAGAAGATGTGCAGAATAGAACCAGAGGGAACTTCAAGACAAGTGTCTCTGGAAATAGGACCAGAGAGGGTGGGTTACTTCTCCAAAGGTATCCAGCAAGTCCAGTAGTGATCAAGCCAGACCCAGGACCCGGGTTTCCTGGTTCCCCATTTCCCACAAACACACGCCGGAGCTGGGCCACCTTCTCCCAACTTGTGTGAGAACCTGAGCTCTTGAAGGGCAGGATTTCTGCCCCTTCTGCCCCGAGTGGGTGTTCAAGAAACACTTGCTAAATGAATGAAGGCGTGAATGAATGTCTTCCCCCAGAGCTGTCCCGAGGCCACAACACCACGGTGTTCCAGGGCACGGCAGGCCGGTCCCTGAAGGTCTCCTGCCCCTACAACTCCTTGATGCACTGGGGGAGACGCAAAGCCTGGTGTCGCCAGCTGGGTGAAGATGGCCCGTGCCAGCAGGTGGTCAGTACCCACAGCTTGTGGCTGCTGTCCTTCCTGAAGAGGCGGAATGGGAGCACAGTCATCACCGACGATGCCCTGGGTGGCATACTCACCATCACACTGCGGAATCTTCAAGCCCACGACGCTGGCTTCTACCAGTGTCAGAGCCTCCATGGTGGCGAGGCTGACACCCTCAGGAAGGTCCTGGTGGAGGTGCTGGCTGGTGAGTGGGCAGCTGACACCTCTGGCCCACCCCTGGGCTGGGGCTCATGTCTTTGGTGTCTGTGCATAGCACTATCCTCTGGGCTTTGGGGGACCCTGGGAAAACCCACAGTGTGAATCTTGTTCCCCAACTCGTGGCCACCATGGATGGTTATGCAGGTTGCTCACTGCACATGGGGGCCACGGGGCAGCCCTGATGCCTCTCCAGGCTGTGCTCCCTGGTGCAGGACAGCGTCCGTTGCAGGAAGGGTACTATTCTTGAATTTGCACAAGGCACCATATGAGCTAGCTGTGGTCCTGCTTCTCCAAACGGCTTTATCTACTTGGCATCCAGTTAGGATGGACACTGTAGGTGGTCCTCAAGGAGTAAGAGGAGATTCATTTATTCCATCCACTCGACCCAACCACCCGACCAACCCACCAACATAAATTAAGCACCCACCTGGTATAGAAAACCGACCCCAGAAAGGCACACTGCTTGTGACCCTGGGCGATGCACCTCACCTCTCTGGGCCTCTGTTTCCTCATCTTCAAGTGGAGATGATGGTGTCTGTCCTGCTGACCCCACAGGGCTCCTGGGAGGCACAAATGAGATGAGAGAGTTAAAAGTCCTTGGGGGTAAGTGACGGCCCGTGCCCCAGCCTCCTGCTGCTGAACTGACTTGGGATCCTCATTCCAGGCTTGACTGGGTGAGACAGGGCGGCAGTGGAGTCCTCCCCACCCCTGAGCTTTGCACAGAGGATGCCCTCCAGGGAAGCCCTCTGCCTGCATCTCCAGAGCGTGATTGTGACCCAAAGGAGAACAAACGTGGGGCTATGTATCCCTTGTCTGACTCGACTCTCTCTCAACCCCTCCCCCCCAATATGGCCCCTTATCATGGAAATGAGGGTCAGAGTAGCTTTTGTCTAAGGTGGGGAGGGTAGGGGAGACCGCCTGCCCAAGACCCAAACCCACCTCCACCACTTTTCTAAGTAGGAAATGGGAATAGGGGATGAGGAGACATGAATTTTCAGCCCTATCAGGGTCTAAGGCTCAGCCAACTCCCAAGAGGGTGGCAGTAAAATCATCATCATCATCATCATCATCATCATCCATAGTTGGTAGGCAGCTTGATAGTTCACAGGACTTTCAAATACATCCATCATTCCATTTGATCTTCCCAAAGACCCTGAGCGACGGGAGGGTGGGAGGTGCACTTTCTGACCTCCTAGGAGGTGCTGGGCACTGTCGGATGCCCCCACGGAATCCTGTGACACTATGATTAAGGAGGTGTTCCCAATCACTCCACTTTACAGGTGAGGAAAGTGAGGCTCAGCGAGGTTAACAGCTTGATCCGTACGGGACCAGAGTCCGGGGGCCTCACCCCCGAGAAGTGTTCTGTCTTCTGCAGCGGGCTGCCTCAAGGAGAAATTCACAGGCTCTGTCTCCCACAGACCCCCTGGATCACCAGGAGCCTGGAGATCTCTGGATCCCCAAGGAGTCTGAGAGCTTCGAGGATGCCCAGGTGGAGCACAGCATCTCCAGGTACAGGAAGGGGTCTTTCCTGAGACCCCTGGGCAGGCTTCCACCTTGCGTAGCCTGGGCATGGGTGGAGGCTGGGGGTCCCAGAACTACAAATTCTAAGGCAATTAGAGCCTGAAAGGGCCTGGATAGGATCTTGTCTAAATGCTCCTCCGACCAGCCAGTGGGTGTTGGTATGACCGTGCCAGTTGTTACAATATTGCAATTCTTCCATGACAGTTTGGAAGTAGTGGCTGCTCCAAGACTCCGGAACGGTCAGCCTCCTAGCTCTCCCCTGGCAGCCCTTGGACATCCCCACAATTCAGCAACAATGAAACTTGTAGTATTTTAGTATAAACCTAGGACCCCAGATCCCGGCTCCTTTGGTAGGACCAGAATCAGCTCTGACTGGTTCATGCCTGTGTCCTGGCGTTTAAACATTGTTTATAACCATGGAGTGCACATGTGCACATACACATGCATGCATACACACACCCCACACCACCCCATCACGTATGACAGAAGACTACAGCGAGGGAAGGTGATGTGTTTAAACGCACTCAGCAGGCAGATCCATGCCTAGAACTCAGGTCTCCTGTCCACAGGCTCCCCCAAGCCCCACAAGACCCTGTGCCAGGGATGGTGCTGGGTGGGGAGGTACCCTGAGTCCCTGGATGCTTCTGGTGTCTCCCCATTGCTTCTCCAAGAGCAGATTCCAGTCTGTAGGCCATCTCGAGGCCTCCCACATGCCCTCCTTGTTTCTCCAAGGAGCCTCGTGGAAGAGGAGATCCCCTCCCTACCCACTTCCATCCTTCTCCTCTTGGCCTGCATCTTTCTCAGCAAGCTTCTAGCAGCCAGTGCCATCTGGGCTGCGGCCTGGCATGGGCAGAAACAGGAGACACCCCCGGCCAGTGAGCCAGACCGTGGCCATGACCCAGGTTACCAGCTCCACACCCTGACAGGTAAGCTTGGAGAGCACAGCGGTGGTTGGGGGTGGACCGGGCAGGGATGGAGGGTGGGGCTGAGAGTGAGTACTCGGTCTGTTGCAGGGGAAAGAGACACATGAGAGAAGAGGACCCCACATGGAAGGAGAGGTCTGGGAGAGGTCTGCAGAGACCACCGCAGTCTGCACACTCACCTCTGGGCCATCAACACTCCTGGTTTTGCTTTGGCAAAAGGCTACTCTGCCTGTCTTCTCCTGGACCCTGGAAGCAGGGATGCATATGTGCACATGTGTGTATGTGCGTGCATGTGTGTGCCTGGAAGGTGGAAAGGACATCTATCAACTTCTAGACGTTGGACATTAAACACTCTCACAAATAAATCCAAGAGACCGTGTTTACGTGGATGGTTTGGGGCATCACAAAGGCTTTCTCTGGCTAGGAGACAGAATTTGGATGAGGGCAAGATCAAAGGTCTGGCTCCTGAGGCCTAGGGTCTTAGGATACCACGTCTCTCCATCCTCACAGGCTCCACATCGGCCAATCTTTCTATTCTTCTCTCTCCCTTCCCTAGAGCTAATCACCAAGCCCAGCCTCTTCCTCTTGAATTTCTCCAGTATCTAGGCTTCATCTCCTCTTGCTTCCTGTCCATCAGTTCCCCAAGATTGTTGCTGGCCTCCCTCCGCCCCCCGCCACCCCCAAATCCATCCAATTCCCAGCTGACTCATCCATCCGTCTCCCTGGAGCTTTGCTTTCATCATGTTACTTCCCCTCCAGAGAAACGACCAGGGCTTAAGTTACACAGTGCAGCGTACCCGAGCTGGGAGCTCCTGGTCCAAGCCCCTCACTGTGCAGAAGGGAAACTGAGGCCTAAAAGGGAAAGGATTTACCTGAAGTCCCCAGTAGAGGGTGGAAATTCAAATTTCACTTGGCGTTCAAGGTGGCCTTCCCTCTAGCTCAATCCTACGCACGTATTTATTTCTTTATTCGACAGATATTCCCTGTGCCACGCACTAGTCTAGGTGTTGGGGACACAACAGTGAACAAATCAGGCAAAGATTTCTGTCCACACAGAGCAATGTCTTGGCGGGAGGAGAGGAAGACAGACGAACACAATAAATCAGTCAGTCAGATGGTTGGAGCCTGGGGAATTCAGAAGGGATGGGGGTGAAGCAATTCTAAAGGGTGGTCAGAAGTCCCACTTAAGAAATACTTGGGGGAGGCGAGGAAGTGAACCACGAGCACAGCACGGGGAGAGCATTCAGGACGGGGGGACAGCCAGGGCAGCTCAGGGCAGCTCAGGGCAGCTCCGTTCTCTTTTCAATACACACTCAGCACCAGGGCTAAGAGTGAAGGATGGAGACCTCCCCAGGTGGGCGGCCAGGAAGAGGAGGAAACGAGTTGACCGCAACCTGGGCTCTCTGTCCTGGGTTTCAGAGAGCTGGGAGGCCAGGAGCCCTTCTGGCCATGGCTGCATGTGGCTGCTTTGCCCTCTAACCTGGCCGTGGGCACCTGGGGTTTTGAATGGTTGGGAAAGAGCCCCTGATGCAGCCCTGAGTTCCAGCCTCACATCGACACATCACTCCCCCGGCCCCAGCCCTGCCCCCACCCTGACTTGCCCACCTCCCTGAGGCTGCTCTGCTGGCCCTGCCCCGGAGCTCCAGGACTCTGGTCTAATCTATTTCCCTGGCCTTCCTGACTCGGTGGCGCGTGATACTTCCTCATTGTGTCCCCGGGCAGGGTCTAGGCACCAAGACTGAGCTGAGCCCTAACTGAGCTGGCTCCACCTCCCTCCTGCCCCGTCTGGTGCCCAGGGCTGATGAGGTGGCAGAGGAGGCGCCCGGGGGTGCCTGGCAGTGGAGCGCGGCTGGAACTTTCCTCCTCTTGGGCACTCGGCCTTTTCTCTTTCCTGCTCTGCCATGTCGGAAACATCCACCTCTGGATTTGGATTGCCATCAGGATTCCCCTGCCTCGCATCCCAATGTGGGGATCCATTGGGCTGAATGGCACACTGGGGGCACACTGGACCGAAGGGAGTCAGATATTTTGGTTTCAAACTTCAGCTTTGCCTCCTACTAAGAAACGTTAAGCAAGTTCCTTAACTCCTCTGAGTCTCAGGGTCCTCTCTTATTAAACAAAACAAAACAACCCTACTTCACTGGGTTTCTGTGAGGTTGAAAGAAATACCGTTAGTGACAGTCCCTGGCCCACTGTCTGGCTGTAGGTACTCCATAAACACTGGCCTTTCTTCCTCTTCTCTAACGCCCAACATTATGACACCTCCCTGGAGGCCAGGCTCCTGCTGGTCACCTCTGTCCTGGGTCCCCAGCAGAGGACTGAATCCATTTTAGGCATTCGGTTAAATATTGCAGACAGGTCTCATCTTCACACACCACTCCCGGGAGGCTTGTTAATGTGAAAATAACTTTCTTGTAAGGAAATCAAAGAAAGCCTGATACGTGTTGGCAGGACAGAGAGAAGTACTTCCACATCACCCACCACGATGACCCACCCATCCAGTTAGCCCGAGACTTCGCCAGTGTTAGCACTGAAAGTCCCATGTCCCAGGAAAATCCTCAGTCCTGGGCCAATAGGAACTGCTGGTCACCCTATCACCACTTGCACCAGGCTCAGTTTACCACACCAGCCACCTTTCTCAGGCTCCTGCTCCAAGTTTCCCATTCTTGACTCCCTTGCTCCCGAAGGAAGATAAAGGCAGAGAGAGGGAAGGAAGGGAGAGCGCAGGGGAGAGGGAGGAGGGAGGGCGGCTGTCCAGGTCGGGGCAATGTGCCCTCCCCGCCACCCCCTACTTGCCTGCTCTTGTCTCTCCGAGCTCCAGTGCTCCCCCTGCTTTCCCAGGTCAGGAGGTTTATTACTCACTGTCTGCGCAGGATCCCCAACCCCAATTCTACACAGGGGGATGTGAATGAGGGCCAGATGTTTCCTGGACAGGCGGTCGGTTTGAGTCATGGGAAAGGAACCCCAAATTATGAGACTTAGAGCTTATATAGCACGTCTGGCCTACTGGCCTATCTTCCTCTTTAGAGAGAGAGAGAGAGACCTTTAGTCTAGAGCATGAACAGATCTCATGGGGGCGGTGGGAGTGGGGGAGGCATGGATGTAAGCAGAGCTCTCTGGAGCTGATACACCATGTCTAGCACCTGAGGCACATTTGCTGTTCAGTCACCCTGGAACCAAGCAGAAATGTGAAAATCTTCACGGAGAATTATCTCCCAACAGAGAGGAGAGTGTATTCATGAAACAAAAATAATACGCTGTAAATAAGAAGTGCTTGGAGAATAAGAAATCCTGTAAATTAAAAACACTAAGGAGGGGGTTGGCCCTGTGGGCGAGTGGTTAAGTTTGCATGCTCCGCTTTGGCAGCCCAGGGTTTCACCGGTTTGAATCCTGGGCGGGGACATGGCACCACTCATCAGGCCATGTTGAGGCAGCATCCCACATGCCACAACAAGAAGGACCCACAACTGAAAAATATATACAACTATTTACTGGGGGGCTTTGGGGGAGAAAAAGGAAAAATCAAATCTTTAAAAAAAAACCACTAAGGAAAAAAATTTAAAAGACAATGATAGAAAGGACAGAAGAAAAAGATAAGGATCCCTTCTAGAAATCAAAACAAAATGGACAGAAAGATGGAAAATGGGAGCAAAAAGGTATGAAAATGAGGTGAATACCTGAGGGTCAATTCTCCACTAATCAAGGAATTCCAGAAGAACAGAGAGGGAGAAAAAGAAAACGGAGAAGTAATTATTGAAGAAATAATGCAATTCCCAGAACTGGAGAATACGGGTCCACACTGAAAGGGTCTGGAGAGCACCCAGCCCAGCAAATGAAGACAGGCCGGTCCACGGCACACCGTCGAGGTGGGACTTCGTGCTGCGAGGGTGTGCTGCAGGAGAAGGACCATCTCCTGACAGCCTGGGCGGGGCACTCGCACAGAACCTGGAATCAGAATGGCCTTGGACTGTGGGTGGGAAACTTGACACCCCTCCTTCACAGCTCTGCGTCCTCAGATTCCACACAGGGAGGACCCTGAAGATCACCTTCCCTCTTTCTCTATTGCTCTCTGGTGGCTGCCATCCTCCTCCCTCCTTATCCCTTAGCTGGGCCCAGCCGGCTGCCTTTCCTCAGGCCTTCTCCCCTGCCTTGTCCACCCCCACCCTCGAGGTCAGTTCCTGAGCACTGAGCCAACCAGGAATTGGAAAGGCTTGTCATACCCAACCATGGAGGGGCCCACCAGTGCCTGCCTCCCACCCCTTGGTCACTGACAGCCCCACGTGACAGTCTGAGGCAGATGTTTCCTGCCCCCAGGGCATTGCTGTGTCAGTGTCCAGGCAAGCCCCGGAGCTGACATCTCCCTGCCCAGCCATGGGCCCCCACCTGCTCCTGCTGCTGCTCCCGGGACTAGCAGGTAAGGTTCAGACGGAGCTGCACTCTGGGCCCAAAGACTTCGCTTCGTGCCCAAGAATGATTGGCGTTACTGTGGCAGCAGCAACACGTGTGGGGCCTAGAAGGTGGGCCTCCAGGTCCCCGTGCCCTTGTGCTAGTGGTGGGCTGGGAGGTGCCCCCAGGTCCTGCCCAGCATTTCCATGTCCTTTCTTTCCCTAGGCCAGGGCTCGGCTGACAGCCTCCCTGAGAAACTGCAGGCACCTGTGGGGGGCTCCATTCTGGTGCAGTGCCATTACCGACCCCAGGACATCAAGGCTCGGAAGGTGTGGTGTCGGTTCGGGCCAGAGGGGTGCCAGCCCTTGGTGACCTCGGCTGTGGATCGCAGAGCCCCAGGGCACAGGCGCACGTTTCTCACCGACATGGGGAGCGGCCTGCTCCAGGTGGAGATGGTTACCCTGCGGGAGGAGGATGTGGGGGAGTACGGCTGCGTGGTGGAGGGAACGGCCGGGCCCCAGACGGTGCACAGAGTCGCTCTGGAGGTGCTCCCTGCGGGTGAGTTATCCTAGGCCGGCCACTGCCCCTCTGACCCGCCCTCCCCGCTCCCCGCCTGCTGCTCTTGGGTCCTTGTGAGGTGGGGGTCACTGGGGGAGGAACTGGGGGGAGATATCGTTTTGACAGCTCTTCAGGGAACGGAAACCAAACCGGGTGAGGAGTGTGAGATAAATGAGCCAATCAGCAATCCCCTCCCCTCGGCCCCGGGCGGGTCTCCCCGTGGAAGGCGTATCCTCCTCCCTCACTGTGGCCGTGGCCGCCTCCTCCAGCATTTTCACCATGCTTGAAGCTACTTTTTCTTTTCCTGGAAATGTTTGAAACCAAGTTTTAATTCTGGAATTAATTTTTTTGTATCTTCCAGATTTTTATTCCTGTAATAATGGGTTTGATGGCTTAAAAATTACTGAATTCGTATCTGATTTAATTTTATAAGTCTTCACTGAGTATCTAGCGTGCCCCTCACCTCCAGGCAGGGTACAGTCAGTGCCTGAACTACTTCAACTCATTCCATTTTGAAAACCGGAAAAGTGTCATTAACATTTAAGCCAATATTCTCAACCCTATTTTTAGTATAGAAAGCACTTTGGGGAGTGGCACAGTGGTTAAGTGCACATGCTTTGGCGGCCTGGGGTTCGCAGGTTCAGATCCTGGGTGCGGACATGGCACCGCTTGGCAAGCCATGCTGTGGCAGGCGTCCCACATATAAAGTAGAGGAAGATGGGCACGGATGTTAGCTCAGGGCCAGTCTTCCTCAGCAAAAAAAAAAAAAAAAAAGAGGAGTATTGGCAGCTGATGTTAGGTCAGGGCTAACCTTCCTCAAAAAAAAAAAAAGGAAGCACTTTATTTCTGCAGGCTTCATTTTCACAGTCTACAAATTTCTTATGTCTAAGCATTTATTAAAAGAAAATTTTAAAATAGTAAAAAAGTTTTTTTCAGAAAAATAAGGTGCAGAAAAAAAACATTCTAGAGGGAAATGGTCAGCTACCTGCAGGAGCAGAGACCATTGCTAACTTTCTCTGTTGGATGGTGACAATTTTTCATTCTAAGGTCTTCCTTTTCTCAAGTAATTTGTGCCCAATCCTCAATTAATGAAATGAGAAAGGCACTTCCCTTCTCTTGGTTTCTTTTCCATCTGTTCCTTGTGAGGATGGACTAAATTGTAATGGGATCCCTCTCATCTCGAGACCACGATTATTATTTCGTATTATAAATACACTCCTGTTAATCCCAGTCATCCTTTGTTCTTCTTTCCCGACCCTCTAAAGTCCAGGAACTCCAGGTTATACCTCCCTAAAGAGCAGATTGTGACGAGATGCACTGGGAGGAGGGGGCAGGGAGACGGGTCCCTGCAGTGGGGTAGGTGCTGGGGACCCCAACAGCTGCAGATGATGGTTGTTCAGGCAGATGGATGGAGCATGGTATCCAGGGAGGATGTGGGTGGCAGCTCAGGCAAGCGTTTAGCTTCGGAGAGTTTCATCCAAAGTGGCTTAAAAGGCACCGGGAGGGCAGGACAAATGCAGCAGGATTGGGGCCTCAGCAGGTTCAGTTCCCGGTTTGGCGTGGAGTGGGGCGTAAGAATGATGAGTCTCTAAGAACAAGGCAAGGCCCCCATCCCAGGGGGTCTAGAAGGACTGGCCAGATTCCCGAGACAGATCCTCAGGCCCAGAGAAAGCAACCCTGGGCCCACCAGCCAGAGGTCGAGTGTGTTGTAGGGATGATGGAAGCCTTGTTATGAAACTGAGTTTCGGGGTCCAAGCAAGGCTCTCAGCAAGGGTCGGGATGACCCCAGAGTTCCTTAGATCCTGAGCTCAGGATGGGGCTCAACCAGCCTGCAGGGGGTTCACATGGTTGCAGGTGCGTGGAGAGGCCTGACAGGCTGTGCTGGGGAGACCAGTTGATGAGAGCCAGGTGCAAGGTCGCCACAGAGGATGAGAGTGGAGAAACCTATTCTGGGGTGGGGAGTGGAGGTGGGCACAGATTACCCGGTTGGTGTTTCCACACGTGTGAGCAGCCTGATAGGACCAGAGGGGTGCAGGGAAGCAGATGAAGGAGAAGAAATGCAGGGGGAAGAGGGCGGGGGCTAGTGGTAGAGGGGAAAGTGGGCATATTCACAATCAGGTAAAGACATAAAGAGCGCCATTCCGTGACCCCCAGAATGAGAGGCCCCTGAGGAATATCCTAAGGCCCCCTTCTTTGAACTTCTTACTGGGGACCTCTCCTTGGTCAGGTCCACTCCCCATCCCTCAGACCTCAACGGGCCCTTGAACCCTGCCCCACTGGGTATGTGCTCATTAAATATTTGCATGTAACGCAGCTCCTGGCCTCGGTGGGGAGGAGGAAGAGAACTATAAGGCTGGCAGCCTGGCTGACGGCCCCTCCTCAGACCCTGCAGGCCGCGCCAGCCCTCCGGAACCCAGCCAGGATAAGAGGTACTGACTAGAACTGTATTTGGGGGCCCGGGAAAGGGCGGTTCTGAAGACACGCCTTGTTTAGAGCCCCAGACTAAATCAAAGGGAAACTTTATCATTCCTTCCTTGCCTGGGGACCTTCTGATCAGGTGTAGACAGACAGACAGACATACCTGTCTTATCCCAGTTCAGCAATGGTCCCTTCCTTCTGGTGGGTCTTCAGCCAGGATACCCTGATAGTGTATCTCTCTTCTGCCCTCCTCATTCCATGCCCCAAACCTCCTTCTCCCAACAATGGCTCACCAAGAACTGCACCTTTTGCCACTGCTGCAGGATTCTTGGTGGGCAGCTCCCGCCGGGTTCAGGGCTAAGCTCACCTATCCGTTTGTGTCCCTCAGCATCCCCTTGATCTGGGGCGCTGTGCTCCTGCTGGCCCTGCTGGTGGCGGCGGCGGTGCTATTTGCTGTGATGGCCAAAAGGAAAGGTAGGTGGCTGTCCACCTGCCCATCCCAGCATGGCCCTGGTGGTCCTGTGTCAACCAGTCTTGCAGATGAGGCCGGCAACCTAGGTCTGCTCCCCTACAGTTGGGCTTGTCTGGGCTTTGGCAAGGGCCCCAGACCCTAGAATTCATGTGACTGAGGGGTGGGGGTGAGGAAGGAGATTCAGGGGGAGCAGGCCTGGGGAAAGACAAGGATTGGAAAGGGTGGGGCAGTGGGATTGAGGACAGGTGACTGGAGAAGGTGGGGAAAGGGTTTCAGGAGCTGGACTGAGTGCTGAGGCAGGTTGAAGCGAGCTGCAGGAGCAGGAAGTGGGTGGGAGAGTTAGGGCAGGCTAGGGAGGGGGAGGGGCGGGGGGGCGTAAATGTTTGCTGGTGGGAGTCGGGGCGGGGGTGAGTCTGGACCAGGAAAGAGGTTTCAGAAAGGAGTGAGGGGATGGGCTTTGAGCTGGCATAGGAAGCAGACTGTCCTGCTGTCCTCTGTCCTGCCAGGGAACAGGCGTGGTGCCTGTGGCCGATTCCAGAACAGCGGAGTTCCAGGCACGGTAAGAGGTCTCTGTTGGCCCCCAGCCAGATTCTGCAGACCCTCCATCTGCCAGGCTCACTGAGGAGCTCCAGGAGGATGGGGTGGAGGAAAGACTTGGACCAGTCAGGGTCCAAACTCCCTTCCTAAATTCTGTAAACTTGGCATCAGTGGCCTCCCACCTTCCCACCTTCCCAGATTAGGAGAGGAACTTGGGGCTTCAAAATCTTCAGAGTGAAGCCCTCTCACCCACTGACATCCTCAGGATTTGGGAGACAGAGCCACTGTGGTCCTGGGCTTCCCACCAAAGGGAACTGGGGCCGAGGGAGGGTTCTCTCTTTGCCTGACGTGCCTGCTTTTGTTCCAGACCCCCTCCTCAGTGGTCCACCACATCAGTGACTCTGAACTGGCTGTCAGTTTGCCATCGGACGTACCATATGTTAGGCTCGACTCACCACCTTCCTTCGACAATACCACCTACACCAGCCTACCTCTTGATCCCCCATCAGGGAAATCCCCACTCCCAGCCCCATCCTCATTGCCCGCTCTGCCTCCTAAGGTCCTGACCTGCTCCAAGCCTGTGACATATGCCACAGTCATCTTCCCTGGAGGGGACCAGGGTGGAGAAGCCTCCTGTGAGCCAGCCCAGGATCTACCTAATAGCCAGACTCCCCCCAGCTAAGCTGCTCACCACCCTGTATGCTCACAGAGACCTCCCCGGGTTCAGTGCATCCATCCAGCCAGCCCATGCCCTAGATCCTTAGCATGTCACAGCAACTAGGGACTAGGATCTAATCTACTGTCTTGTCTTTTCTGACCTGGAAAGTGATGCTTGCTTATGATTGAGGTGTTTCGGGAAAGCCCCCCATGCTGGTTCCTCTGCCATTACACCATTGGGCTAAATAAATTCTACATTATGATATATGAGCTCTTGATGGTTGAGGGGCAAGGAAAAGGCTCGAGTCTGACTATTCAGGTGGTCTGTGAACTGAAAAGACTCTGGTCCAGAGTTTGTGCCCTAAGATCTCTTGCCTGTGCTGCCAGTGGGGAAGTGGTTTCACTCCGTCAGGATACTGCAGCGCAGTTTAAGGGGCACCGAGAAGGCTTCTTCACAAGTATTCCCATGATAGCTGAAAGGACAGATTCATTTGTTTGAGTCTAGGACCTCTTCTGCCGTCTGCTCTACACCTTCTAAACAAGTGGCTATGACGCGACAGCATATGGTGGGAGGAGGGGGATAGTGACTAGTTAAAGAAGACTCAGGACAGATGGGGTGTGAGAGATGCGGCTGAAGAGAAACAGGATTAAGGACAGAAACTGAAATATGCGCCAAGGCTATTCCTCGGCAGGACAAAGGATTTTCAAACACCAGGAGACATCAGTTTTACCAGAACTGGCTCTTCTCAATGCGGTGGCCATCTAGCATCACTGTTCCCTTTGGCCTGAACTCTGGAGCCTGGGGGTGAGGGAAGGGGAATGAACTTATGTGGCCATGGCTAAGCATAAATGAAAGCTGTCCAGGCTGGGGGTGGGCAGCCTTTGTCTATGCCAGGACTTCTTCTGAAACTGTTCAATTTGAAAGTATTGCCCATATTGAGATGGGAGGATGAGGATGCTCAGGAACCCAGTCATCTTAAAATCACGGAGAGCTAGGCATAAAGGGCTTTCACCCTCTGGAGGGGTCCTAAGCTTGGTCCACGCACCTCAGGAGAAGGGACAGGCAGGGGCTGTGCCCTAGGCCCCAGCTGAGTTAAGCCTGCTGATGCTATTTTCAGGGAGCTCTGGCAGGATGTTCCGAGCTTCCCCGAAGAGTCTCAGCCTGTGACAGAACCTAAATTTACTTCTGTCCCCTGTGCAATCAGCTAAGCCTCCTTTTCCCTGGCTAAGACCACTGGGGACTTCCTGGTCGGGAGGGGAGGTGGGGGTGGGGGGAGAATGCAGGGGAAGCGCCGAATAAAATCTAAAGAGAACCCCTCTGGGAACAACTTACCCTGGTCTGAATGTATTTTTAACTTTTTAGGACCTGACAGAAGTAAAAGTATATTTAATGGCACAAAGGAAGATACTAAGGAAGATAATCAGTTGGCTGGTGGAGAAAAGGGAAGGAGGAAAGGGAAATATATTAATTCCATCATTGCTCATGGTAGAATGTCTGAGAATACTGTCAAATGACAAAACTAAAACAATTTAGTAATGCGTTTGATGTCTTTTATTCAAGGGAAAACAGTCCATGGATTGGGGGAGCGCAGTGCCTCACAAGCGGTGGAGCCCTCTTCCCAGGGAATTGGGGCAAGAGTAAGTTTTTATGGAGCGTTAGAAGAGGCAACTCGGACACAGGGCATGACGGGCTGGGGGTCAGGGATTTCCTTCTAAGGCTGGCACATCCTGTTTTCTAGCGTACGGTAACGCTGCTAAAGCTGAGTTGGAGGATTGTGATCATGATATTTTAGGTTTCCTTCACGGGTGTTTCTGTAAGTGCAGGCTTAGATTTAGATTTAGATCTTAGGGTTAGATTTCTGATGGGGGCTAGGCCACTGGAGTGGCCTCCATTTTCTGGGTCCTGATATAGGAGTTAACTTTATTAATACAACCAAAGTCATAGTTTATAAAAGCAACTTCTAAGATGAAAATACTGACCTTCTAAATTTTATAATAAACACACATGAACAGGGCAAAGAAAATGCAGGCAACATCATGAGACAGTTGCTGCCTATCAGAACCTTTGGAATTCAGCTTAAGAAGTTCTCAGAGGAAAATTCACATATTAAACAAGAATTACGCTTTTTTTTTTTTTTTTTTTGAGGAAGATTAGCCCTGAGCTAACTACTGCCAATCCTCCTCTTTTCGCTGAGGAAGACTGGCCCTGAGCTAACATCCATGCCCATCTTCCTCTACTTTATAAGTGGGATACCTACCACAGCATGGTTTTTGCCAAGCAGTGCCATGTCCGCACCCGGGATCAGAACCAGCGAACCCTGGGCCACCGAGAATCAGAACGTGCGAACTTAACCACTGTACTACTGGGCCGGCCCCAGAATTAAGCATCTTAAGATGTAAATATGTGGAAAAGATATGCCACTTTCATGGATCAGAAAACTTAATACTGTTAAGATAGCAGTTCTCCCCAAATTGATTTATAGATTCAACACAATCCCTATCAAAATTAAAGCTGTCCTTTTTCTAGAAATTGACAAGCTGACCCTAAAATTCATATGGAAATGCAAGGGACTCAGAATAGCCAAAACAATCTTGAAAAAGAATAATAAAGTTGGAGGACTCCCACTTCCTGATTTTAACACTTACTACAAAGCTACCATGATCAAGACTGTGTATACTGGCATAAGGACAGACATATAGTCCAATGGAATAGAATTGACAGTTCAGAAATAAACTCCTACATCTAATAAAGCCATACATCAACAAGAGTGTCAAGTCATTTAAATGGGGGAAAGAATAGTCTTTAACAAATGGTGCTGAGACAATCGGATATCCACTTGCAAATGAACGAATTTGGAAACCTAACTCACACTATATGCAAAAACTAACTCAAAATGAATCAAAGGCCCAGATATAAGAGCTAAAACTATAAAACTCTTAGAAGAAAAGAGAAGAGCTAATTTTTGTGACCTCAGCATAGGTAATGGTTTCTAAGGTATGACACTTAAAGCACAAGCAACCAAGGGAAAAAACCAGATAAATCAGATTTCATCAAAACTAAATAGTTTTGTGCTGCAAAATGATACTGCCAGACTCTTTACATAATGAGGGAAAGTATTTGTAAACCAAACCTGATAAGGGTCTAGTACCCGGAATATATAAAAAACTCTTCAAGCTCAACAACAAAAAGGCAAATAGCCCAATAAAAAATGGGCTGATGATTGTAAGATATTTCTCCAAGAAGATATAGAAGTGGCCAATAAGCTGATAAAAAAATGCTCAGCATCATTAGTTATTAAGGAAATGCAAATCAACACCACAATGAGATACCACTTCACACCCACTACAATGTCTATAGTCAAAAAGACAAACAATAACAAGTGTTGGGGAGGATGTGGAAAATTGGAACCCTCACACATTGCTGGTGGGAATGTAAAATGGTACAGCAACTTTGGAGAAGAGTTTGACAATTCCTTAAAAAGTTAAACAAAGAATTTCTGTATGACCCAAAAATTCCTTTCCTAGGTATATAGCCAAGAGAACTGAAAACATATGTTCATACTAAAACTTGTACACAAATGTTTAGTAGCATTATTCATAATAGTTAAAAAATGGAAACAATCCAAAAGTCCATCAGCTGATGAATAGATAAAATGTAGCATATCCTTACAATGAAATATTATTCAGCCATAAAAAGGAATGTTACAACAGGGATGAACTTTGAAAAGATTATGCTAAGTAAAAGAAGCCAGACACAAAAAGCCATATGTTTTGATTCCATTTATATGAAATATCCAGAATAGGCAAATCTATAGAGACAGAAATAGATTAGCAGTTACTAGGGGTTGGGGGAAAGGGACTGGCGAGAGCCTGCTAATGGGCACAGAGTTCCTTTTTGGGGTGATAAAAATATTCTGGAGGGGCTGGCCCAGTGGCACAGCAGTTAAGTTCACCAGCTCCATTTCAGTGGCCCGGGGTTCACCGGTTCGGATCCCGGGTGCAGACCTACACACCACTTATCAAGCCATGCTGTGGCAGGCGTCCCACATATAAAGTAGAGGAAGATGGGCACAGATGTTAGCTCAGGGCCAGTCTTCCTCAGCAAAAAAAGAGGAAGATTGGCAGGAGATGTTAGTTCAGGGCTAATCTTCCTCATAAAAAAAAAACAAATTCTGGAATTAGATAGCCGTGATGGTTGCACAACTTGTTGGTATACTAAAAGCCACTGAACCTTAAAAGGGTGAATTTTATCTCAATTTTAAAAATTGCCAAAAGGAAAATAATCACCAAAAAAAAAAAAAAAAGGAAGGAGCAACACAGAAAGTCTACTTAGTACCATTTACGGGAAAGAAGGATGCAGTAAATACATACTACTGCTTGCACGTGCATAGAATATTGCAACAATACACAAGGAAGTGGTAACAGATCAGCTCTGGGGAAGGGAACTGGTTGCTGGAGGACAGGAATGGGAAAGACTCTCACTGTTATACACTTTTGCTCCTTTTGAATTTTATACCACATAAATGTATTACCTATTTTTAAATATGAAAATTAAATTGATAATAACAGCTGACATTTACTGAGCGCTTCCTCTGTGCTAGGTACTGTTCTGAGTGCTTTATATTTATTTAATCTTCACAATGACATTCTTTTGTTCTATTTCTATCCTCATTTACGGAAAAGGAAATTGAAGCATAAATAAGATAAATTACATGCCCAAAAGAACACAGCTAGTAAGCAGCAGAGTTGGAATTTGAGCCCAGGTTGTCTGGCTCCAGAGTCCTTGCTCCTGACCACTACTCTATATTTAAAGGAGGGGTGGAGGAAGAGCTCAGGGTAGGTGGGTGAGGAGGAGAAAGGAAGGAGGGGGTATGAGACGGAGGAATGGACGGGGTGGAGCGGGCAGTAGAGGGAGAGGAGGAAGGGTAACGAGAGGAGGGAGAGGAGGGGAGGAGGGAATGTACAGACTAGACGGGATGATGCAGAGGGCAAATACAGGCCTCCTTTTCCCAAACGTCTCCCTGCCCGGCCTTCCAGTGTTGAAGCATCCTGGGTACAGGATAGCCTACTAGAGGCTGGGTCCCATGAAAGCCTGTGCAGCCTGGTGGTAAAGACCATAAACTCTGGAATCAAATTTAAGTTAGAATCCCAGCTCCACAATTTTGTGGCTGTGTTTCTTGAGGTAAAACCTTTCTAAGCTTCAGTTTCTTCATCTCTAATACAGGATAACTTTGTACTTGTGTCACAGAGTTAATATAAGGATTTAAAGACTGCATTTTAAGCACTTAGTGCCTGGCACAGAGGAAGTGAACACTAAATGGTGGCTATCATAACATTAGCTAACTGACTACGAATGCCAGATAACTGAGTTGTAAAGTGTAAAATCCATGGGAAGATTATGCTCTGTGGAAGAAAGACTATCAAACAGATAAAGGCCAAAGATGGCAGCTCCAAAAAGGGAGAACAAAAAGAAGAGAGCTGGAGTCATATACTCTCTGGCACTTAGACACATGGAAATTCATGTGGGAATTCACGTGGGAATGCCCAAATCACACAGTGCAAAGGAGAAACAATTCCCACAGCCCTCTGTAGCTCTCAAAAGACACTCTGACTTCTTCGGAGCCCATTACCACACCTGTGCCCAAAGAGGGCCACACCAAAGCACTTGCACTGCGGCCTGCCTTAAGTATCGACAACCTCGTCATTAGGGCTGAGTTTCCGTCTGCTGATGGATCCCACCTTACTTAAGATGGGATCCATTCACCTCAAAGCTTCCCGGGCCTCTGGTCCACCTCTGGTTCTCATTTCTCCACAGTTGTGCTAATGACTTGGGAGTTAAGAAAGATCTAAGTCTCACGCTTCAGAAACACAGGCTTTTATTTTGACAAAGATATAGACAGTGGTGACTGTAAAAGGCTAGCATAGTTAATATGTACACTATACAGTATCTTAAAAAGGAGAACTTGGGGCATTTTCTTTGTCTTCTATACAATAAGAGAATCATGATCCCTTCAGATGATTTTTTGTTGTTGTTTTAACATATACATTCTTGAATTTCTTCTTCATCCTTATTCTCCTTGACATCAGCCACTCTGTCAAATCCTGAACGCAGGAACGTAAAGAATATCACAAACACAAAGAATTACAAATTACAAATTTAACTCATGGCCCTGAAAAAGGAGATTTGCTGAGCCCTGAGGCAAGGAGCTATATTCTTTCCTCTCTTTTTCTTGCCCACATCCTAACATTTACCTTCACAGACATTACATTGTGATATCTAGGGCCTTCTTTCTCCTTTAGTGACCATCCAGCCACTCCAAGGGAACAATCTTATTGTTGAAGCTGGGACCAAGGAGGAACTTTCTACACCTAAGGATTATAGATACTGAAACAAAGAGCTGGGAAAAGGCTGTTATGCTGTTTAACAATATAAGGGATCCTTGTCTGTCTAGGCTGGATCTAGCACTAGTGAGAGGATGATAATTACCTCTGGAGCAAGGACTAAGTCCATATACCTGTGTGTCCTTACTTTGAAGGGTTGCGCCTCCCTACTTTGGAGGTGCAGCCTTCAACTGCTTGTGAGTAAGATTCTGAGACTGTTCTCAGACAAGGGTTCCAGGAAAGACTGCTTACTCTGTATTCCTAAATTTCCTTCAAAGGAGATGTCTTCCTCCAGGACGTCTCCCTCTATCCAAATCCTGGTGAAGCAGGTGTCAAAAGGTCCTATGATGTTGGTCATGGACATGGATTCTCTCTTTCCATATCTCATTACAGAGGCTTTAAGCTCAGAGACCCACTGGTGATAGACAGGGCAGGTCACACATCGAGAGAAGAACTCCTTAAAGTACTGAAAGGAAAGGAGGGTCCATTACCCCAGGGGTTAGTACTCTCTTCCCTCCGCTCCACTCCACCAGAACTTACAGCAGTCCCCACTCAGCATACTCACTCAGGGCTGGGGGAACAGGGAGGAGCTACTGATGGCAAAGGGGCTCAGAAAGCTGGTTTGAGATACAGAGGAACTGGAATGTCTTAGACTCAGAAGACAGGGCTGTAGGGAGATGTGTCAAATTACAGACTGAGCCAGAGTGGGTCCATTGAGAAGGACTAAATGTCAACATTTTAATGGTATTGGGTAGTAGCTGCGGAGAGGCAGAAAGCTAAGGAATCCAGTCCTGACCTACATCCAAGAATATCTGGGAGGGCACAGGAGGTAGGTGGAAAGACTTTCTAGGTGGAGAGAAAAAGGTTCAAGGAGTAAAAAGAGACAGAGGCAGCAAGGAGAAGAGTAAGGGAGAGACGCAGGTGGCAGAAAGAGTGCCACGGGGCCAAACTGTAACTTAGGCATTAGCTGAAGGACAGTGGAGAAGCAGGCACCTTAAGGGTGTGGCTATGAGTCTCTGGGGGAATACGCATGAAGACACCCTCTGGCATTTTCTGTAACATGAGCACGTGGCACTCCAGGAATCGAACAAAGCCGTGTGAACCAAACAGTGAGGCATTGGTTCTTTTCACCAACTGGCGAGCCTTGGAGAAGTGGTGCTCAAATAGGTTCCACTGCGAGCCCTGGGCAAACCTGGAGGGAAAGAATCGCAGCTCTCAGCTCTGTCCCCTGCTTACCAACCATGGCTTTTCACAGAACCATCATTTCTCTATGGTTCTAAGACCTCCTGGACAGTCAGAATTGTGATGCTGGAAAGTGGCCAAGGCTACTAACTCACATGCAAGGAGACTTAAAAGCAGACCAATGATCTTCAGCCTTGCCGTGGGTCATCCAGCATTTCAATATAACCCTAAACCTGACCCTCAACATACAGGCCCAAACCTGTTACAGGACAAGAAGAACCCTTCCGATAAGATGGGGGGAACGGGAGGTGAATGGTCTTTAGAGGTGGGTTAGAGATGTGGAATAGTCCTGCCTGGAGGGGTAAACGGCGATTGCTTAAATGACTTCATGGTGTCCTTAAATTTCTACCCTTGCCCACAGTTCCTGAGTAAGATTCTGGTACCCCATATTACCACATGGCCAGAGAGGAGTGGACCCCCAGCATGACATTGCTCTGCGAGGTTAGAACGCAGCTGTGCTCATAGTGTTGAATGAAACGCAGACACTCCCCAAAAGGACGACACAGCAATCCTGTGGACAAAGAGGGTAACCAGGCTAGCATGAGTTGTCCATGTAGGAACTGGTACAGAAGGTGTGTGGTACAGGGGAGGAGACAATACCTGAGAGGCGGACACCCCTGAATCACAACATGGTTCCTAGACTTTAAGGCCGGGGGCTAGAAGCAGAGACCATGCCCGAGGGACAGTTTCATGATCGCCTGTGTTCCAAATCTGGGGCCCCACCTGAAGTCTGAATACCTTAGGAGTGCAGCAGAGCCCTGCGCAGGATTTACCTTTTCCATAGAGCAGCAGATCTAAGCAAGCAGAATAGAAGCAGGCCAGGCCAAGGACATCATGACCCCGGGAAATGAGCGCCCACTGACTCTCCAGCACATGGACACACAGATCAAATCTGCCAAAAGACAGAGCTACTGGGACCAGCGAGGGAGTAGGAAGGATGGTGCAGGAGAGGGGGGGATCTTACGCCATCAAAGCAGCCTAACAGCCCCTAGATCTCCTCTCCACAGCTCTATAGAGAGCATCTGGGCCTGGGTTCAGACTTATCTCTTAGGAAACGAAGTGGGAAAATGCCTCTGAGACAGTTTCCAGGGTCTTGAGCTACTGAAAGTCCCTACCTCTCTAGAGAAAAATGAAAAAAAGAAAACAAAACAGGAATATGTAGCAGCTCAGACACTGTATTTCCACTCCTGACCTCCCCTCCACACTTAAGACAATGCTTCCTGGCGTGACTAGAGAAGAGACAGCTCTGCCTGTGGAAATGGAACAGCATCTCCCTCACCACTCCAAATTTCTCCGGGAAATCATACCCTCCCCTCTTAGGCAACAAATAAAAATGAAAGAAAATGATCTTAATACTTCTTCTTCAGAAAAGCAGATCTGAAGAGAACTGAGAGAACCAGATTCTCTAGAGCTGGTTTCTTGAGGTGTCTGCATATCTCATGAGCTTGAAAACCTAAGGAGGTTAAAGAGTATTGTGTGAGGTCTAGCTGTGAACCTGGCCTCTCTAAAAGCCCTGGGCCCACAGCCCCGAGTGCCATTACCCAACTTGATGGAGAAGTCAAGATGGCCGAGGCAGAGCTTGGTGTAGGCCAAGGCCTGCATGAGCTGGGCTGTGGCCAACAACCCCTCCCTGGAGAACCAACACAGGCTGCTTTTCTGAATGGCCATCTGCTCACAGTGCAGCCACTTCTCCCTGTCACCCATGTTCTGGGAGAACTGGGAGAGGGCCACGTAGGCAGAGACAACCTGCGGGGCAAAAACACGGGGAAGAATATTCCAACTGTACATTCACGCCACATTTCCACAGTGTCCCCTCCTGCCTAAGTGCCCACTCTGGTACCTTGCTGCTCACTCAGTCAGGACTCCTGGTGTCCTTACCTCTCGTCTCCTCTCTGGCTATGAAAACATGCCCCTTCTCGCCCCGACACTTCTAATTTGACCATTCTCACTGCCTGTTCTTTAAACAAACCACTTTCTCCACCTGCTGCTCTTCTTTTTCTCCAACCCAAGACTTTCCCCTTCAAAACATTGACCAAATCTCTTCTGTGTTTTCTCTAAGGCCTCTGATTCTTGCTCCTTAGAAAAGTGCTGCCTAGATCTCTCTTATAACCATGTGCACCTCTGACATAGTTGATGACTTTCTTCTTGAAACTCTGTCTTCACCAGGTGACTATGACACACCACATCTCTTGGATTTCCTCCTGTCTCTCTGGCAACTTCTCAGTTTCTTTTCCTGGTTTCTCCTATGACCCTGACCTCTTAACACTGGAGCTGTTAACTCAGTCCTTGGACCTTTTCTCATCCCCTTGGTGATCTCACCAGTTTCATGGCTTTAAATGCCACCTATACACTGATGACTCCCACATTCTATTTCCAGCCCATACCTCTCCTGTGGACCCCATACGGTACATTCAACTGCCTACTCAACATTTCCAGCTTGATGTCTAATAGGTATCTTAAATCAAACATGTCCAAAACCTGGCTCCCAATCTTTCTCCAAACCTGTTCCTTCTGCAGACTTCTGCAAGCTGATTAAGAGCATCTCTATCCCTCTAGAAGTCCAGGTTGCAAATCTTGGGATTATCCTTGGCTCTCTTCTTTCTCTCACATCCCACAACTCATCCATGAGTGAATCCTACTGGCTCTCTTTTGACAGAAGACACTCCTCCCCACTTCGTCTGCCACCACAGTCCAAGCCAACCATCTCTTGCCTGTATTATGGCAATAGCCTCCTAACTGGTCTCCCTGCTTCCTCTCTTGCCCCTTTCAGTTTATTCTCAATACAGCAGCCAGAATGATCTTATTAAAATAGAAGTAGACCCGGTTACTCTTCTTCTCAGCACCCACCAATGACTTCCCATCTTTTTTAGAATAAAAGTCAAAACCCCTACCATGGCCTACGAGGCCTGCACTATCTGCCACCCACACCTCCCTAGACTCTCTGACTCCTCTCTCCTCCCCTCCAGCCACACTGGCCTCCTCACTGTTCCTCAAACACAGAGGGCACGCTTTGTGCATTCTCTGTGCCCTCTGCCTGAACACTTCTCCCAGATAGCCATGAGGCTTACTTTTTTGCCTCCTTCAGATACTTGCCCAAATGTCACCTGCTCAGTGAAGCTTTCCCTGACCCCCCTTGTTTAAACCTGCACCTCCCAGCCCCCAGAACCCCATGTCCCCTGCCTCCGCTTCATTTTTCTCCATTGCATTAATCATCACCTAACAGACTAGATAGTTCACTTATCTATTATCTGTTTCCCTGGAACCAAATCAGTGCCTGACACATAATAGGTGTTCATCAAGTATTTGTTGAACAAATGGATAAAAGAGAGAGAGAGAGATGGACAGTACAATTAGGAAGACACATTCTTTCCCTTCCTTCTTTTTTCCTAAGTCAGCAATTCTAATCCTTTTTTAGATTATGGACTTCTTTGAGAATCTGATGAAAGCAATGACCCCTTCCCTACCTCCCATTAGCGCCCAAATGCTCTTTTGACCATGCACACAAAATGCTAGATTCAGTTCAAGGAGTGCTCAGTTAGCCTCACACCTGGAAACCCATTTATAAACCTCAAATTAAGAAACTCTGTTCACACACACGATCAGTGGTGTCCCTTAAATCTGGTTTATTTTGGAACCATGCTAAAACCAGGAACTAGGCAGGGTCTCTCTCCCTCGCATTCTACATTTCCGAGTGAGGCCCAGAGGTAAAGCCAGGACTTGCTTACCTGGGCTTCATTTGCAAACTCCTCAGCTGAATTCTTCTGCATAAGAGTGGCCAGGCATGCAAACCTGCGGCTGCTGGCTGTGGCCTCCAGGTTATAGAGCTGCCAGAGCAGGGAGAGGCAGTGTACCCGCTGCTGCAGGATGGCCAACTTTTTCTTACTGTCGTGAAGCACAGGGTGGTTAGCATACCCTTATTCTTCACCAGTACCCAACTGCCCCTCCCCACAGGAAATCCAAGTCTACTCATCATGGGGCCATCTACAGACTTGCCAACTCAGAAATGTTCCTGGAATCCCACTACTTCTAACCCCACAGGCCTTTTTAATTCATCCCTCTTGACCAGGAAACGTTCAAGAGGTTTTTTAAAAAGATTCATTCTTTGAATTGCTATTTTGGTTGAATGAATTTCCCGCAAATTATTACAGCTCAAAAACTAGGTAGCAATTTAATATTTTATATATATAAATAATATATAATTATTAAATAATATATATAAATATATATCTCAGAGAAATAATATTAAATTGCTACCTAGATACATATACATATACACACATACATATGTGTGTGTTTATACACATTGTGTCTTTATTTGAAAGAGACAGGGTAACATCACACTCCAGAAACAAAAGAAGTCCTCTGCTACATTCTCCTACGTTTAACTGGCTGGGAGAGTAAGGTGGAAGAACTAGAACTATCTGTTATTTGCTTGAAAAGAGGAGTCTTAGGTCAATATAGGCAAAACTCCAGGCTGGGTCCTAGTTTAGTTCTCTATGGCCCTAAAGTAGACCAGGGCAACTTAGCCAGGCTTCTCACTTCTCACTAGGGTTGTTTGGAGGTTGGCTCAGGGAACAGGAATGCCAATATTTTTCCAGGAATGTTTGGAAAAGGACACCAAACCAGGTACAAGGAAAATTCCTTTTCAGCAGTCGAAGGGCTTGCCTAGCCAATTTTTTGGCCAAGGTGATCTGTCCCATGTTGAAACAGACCTGGAGATGGGAAAATGAGAAACAGTAATGTAAATGTGGGAAGAGTACTATGGACAAGGTTCTAGATATAGCACACCAGCTCTTTTATTTTGGGAGGTGTTCTTGGGGCCACTGAGGTGCTAGAGTGGGCTGAGGTGGAGCAGAGCCTGGCAACACTAACAAGCACCAGTAGGGCCTGAGCAAGTAAGGGAGAGAGAAAATAGGATTACAGAGAAAGTACCCTCCTTTGTCATTTCCCATGCATTTGTCAGCGAGCAGTAGAAGAAGGCTGTGATTTAGAAAGTGATGCTGCTAGAGTGAGATGGGATTGTCATTTGGGCAGAGATTCAGATGCTTCAGATGGAACAGAAAGCATCTGGAATGTTACCAAATTCCGTATCTCTCTTCCTAAATAGGTTGCACCACCATAGTGCATGCGGGAGTAGGAGCTGGGGAACTACCTTGAAGTTATCATACCTTCACATTCTAAGGCTAAACCCTCCAAGAAAGTAATAAAGTCTATGGTGATTCCAGAAGAATCTTGGGAAGACTGCACAATAACTTCTTACAAAAGGAAAGAAATAATTATTTAACTTTGCTCCAAAGACCTCTTGGTTGAAACACAAATAACACAACACTGTGGACAACTCAAATATTTTCTTTGGCATTCAAAGGCATTATACACATTAGGTTGCAGCTCTAACAAAACATTCCCCATGATATTAGAGAATCATTATTTATAAGTTGATAATTACTCCAACACATTTTGTTCTGTTGGATTTAATAGTAATAAGGCTGGGAGAAGTTGCTGAGCTGTCCTGAGTTACTGATACACAATAAATAAGTTATATGCCTTTGAAATGAATGTCATGGCATGCTTTCCCCAGAGTTTCTATTTGTTATACAAATCTCATTCCCTGAGGAAATTTGTTATAAATGATATAGAATGATCTACAAGGTATATTATTATTATTATTTTAAAAAGCAAGATGTAGAATGGAGTATAGAGAGCTCCTGTTTGTGTATAAAAAAGGAAGGGGGAGACTATACACATTTATGTATGCTGAGCTCCTCTAGTAGAATATAGAAGGATACATAACTCTGGGGAGGGGACACAATGGCTGAGTGATGGATGGTGTGGGGGAGACTTTCAACTGTATGTTCCTTCTTTCCCCCTAGCTTTATTGAGATATATTTGATACATAGCACTGTTTAAGTTTTAGGTATACAACATAATGATTCAACGTGTATATATTGCAAAAGGATCACAATAAGTTTAGTTAATATCCGTCACCACACATAGTTACAGGGGTTTTTTGTTGAGATGAGAACTTTTAAGATCTACTCTCTTAGCATCTTTCAAATATACAATACAGTATTTTTAACTATGGTCACCATGCTGTACATTGCATCTCCAGGACTTATTTATCTTATAAATGGAAGTTTGTACCTTTTGACCACCTTCACCCATTTTGCCCACCCCCCCACCCTCCTGAAATTAGTTTATATATACTCAAATGAGAAAAGGACATGAATAGGCAATTCACAGAAAAATAAATGACCAACAAACATATGAAAATAATGTACCTTATTAATTAAGAAATACACATTAAAATACAATGTAACTTTCATTTATGGATTAACAAGTTTAAAAATGACTGATAATATCTGATGGTAAGAATGTGAAGAAATGGAAAAACTTGAATTGATAGAATATTTTTGGTGGACAATCTGGCAATATATTTATTAAGTGTGAAATCATTCATATCTTCTGTCTTAGCATTTCCACCTCTGGAAATTTCTCTGACAGAAATACTCTGACAAGGAAAGAAAGAGATATTTACAAGAATATTCATTGTAGCAATATTATAATAACCAAAAATTAGAGATAACCTACATGCACATGAAGAAGGGAATGATTAAGTGAACTTTGATATATGCATACAATGGAGTACTTGGCAGCTGTAACTGTGACTGGAAGTACATCAATATGCAAATATGTTCAATCTGTACTATTAAGAATAAGGAGCTGGCCCAGTGGCGCAGCGGTTAAGTTTTCACGTTCTGCTTCTCGGCGGCCCGGGGTTCACCGGTTCGGATCCCGGGTACGGACATGGCACCATTTGGCACACCATGCTGTGGTAGGCGTCCCACATATAAAGTAGAGGAAGATTGGCACGGATGTTAGCTCAGGGCCAGGCTTCCTCAGCGAAAAAGAGGAGGACTGGCAGTAGTTAGCTCAGGGCTAATCTTCCTCAAAAAAAAAAATAAATAAATAAAAATAAAAGTCAGCTGCAGAAGAAAGAGAACATAGACTAAGATTCTATTTTAAGAATAAGAGAAAACAATAATGCTATGACTATGTGTGTATGGCTAGTGAAATCTGCACCAAATTATTAACTCTGTTGGGGTGGCATGGGATTAGCTGGTGCTCTTTCACTTTCTACTATTGTATAGTATTATGTTTTGAATTTGATAACCTTTTATCACATTATCACACCTATAATCTCACACAAAAAATGAAGAGATTTTAAAAGAAATAATGGGGTAACCCTCAAGGAGCAATAACTCAAATTTCAAGGTCACCGCCTGTCCTCACCTCTGACCGAAGAGAGCAGAAAGCGGCCTCCTCAAACTGACAGATCTTCACCTTGTGCTTTTTCAAAAATGAGAATGCTGAGCGTTGGCCCAGAAGACTGCTTGCCTTCCTCAGATAAAAGAAGGCCTCCAAACAAGATGAGGGGCGGAGAAATGGGATTAGGATTTGGGTGATGCTAGGGGTGCGATAAGGGCAAAGTCTGGAGTAAGCTTGTGACGAGGGTCAGGATCTGAATGTGAATGAGGGTTGGATCTGAAGTTAGAAACGGGGAGCCGGACTGCGCGTGGGAGGCAGGGGCAGGGCCAGCAGTGGGCGGCGCTCTGACACTACCACACTCCCATTTCATGTTTTCTCCTACACCCCTTCCAGCTCCTTTCCCTCTCCTACTTTCCTCCACTTTTCACTCCAGGTTACTTGATAGTAAGAAATCCCAACCAAATTCCCCAAGTAAAAGGGCTCAGCTCAGGGGCAGAGGGCAGAGCTTGCTCACCATGTAATTGTCTGACAGGTCCAAGGAGGCAGCGGCAGCCTCCAGCAGGTAATAAAATGCACAAGTGGTTTCTCCGATGATCAGGCAGTGCTGGGTGAGGGGTGACAGCACCAATTTCAGGATTTCCTCACAGTGACAGGGCTTCATGGTCAATACATCCTTCTCGGGGCTGCCCTGAGCCAGCTTCCTGTTTACTTGATCCAGGAACTCTTCCTCAGTTCTTTGTGGAGAGAAGATGAAGAACTGAGCGTGGCTACAAAGTAGCCACTCTTGTCAGGTCTCAAAGCCACTTTTTCCAGGAAGCTTTCCTTTATAATTCATTAATTCTATGTCTATCCTTCTCCTCCATCACTCCGTAAGTTTTTGAAAGTCAGGGACTTGATCTATAATGGCAAAGCCCTATTAGGGATTTTAAAAACCTAAAGAATCTAAGTACGTCACAAACTAAATAGGGAAACAACCACACCTGAAGAGTAAACTAACAATGAGTTGAATAAAAACATAAAAATGATACAAAGCAGTAAGTAATAATACATTTATCTATTAGCATATTTGAACTTTGTCACAGCACATCCGAATATTACTTTACACAAACACCACCATCTTATCCTAACCCTGTCATTCAGGCAGGCAAAAATTACCTTTTACAGATGAGGAAATTGAGGCTCAGAGATGCTTAAGTGACTTATATATGACCTCACAGCTACTGAGTAGAACCAGAAATAGAGCTCACCTCTCTGACTACTAGACCAGTGCACTGTCCACAGGCAACATGAATTCAAGAGGTCAGATCTCTGTGAGATAGACCGACTGAAAAAAGTGGAACTTGAGGAGGGCTTTGAAGGATGATAAACATTCTGATAAGTGGAAGGATGTGGAGGCCACTTAGTATTTATAAAATGGAGAATTGTATAAGCAAAGACACACAGGTGATTGTGGAGGTGATTCATGTCAAATACAGATTTTTCTTTGAAAACTGTAGGAAATCAGGCTGGATAAATGAGATAGGAATCTGTAGCGTGGCTGGTAGACTCAAGGTAGGGACATTTAAAATTGATGGGATGGGCATTAGAAAGCCAGGAGGTACATGGTTAGGAAATGTAAATTCGCTTTAATATCTTCTGAGGTCAAAAATAATTGAGAAGGCAAATTTATAGCTGAAAAGATCTGCTATGTGTACAATGCATTTGACAGCTACTAAATAAAGTTTTTCTTAACCACTAAGAAATAATTTCCCTACAAAGAATAAAAAATTGCCTTTCCAAATCTCTGTTAACCTGAATTTTGGGCTGAGTATAAGAGTCACTACTCTTGGGTGGTCAGATGGCTTCCTGGTCTGCAGGTGAGGTGAATGCCCCAGTTTAATGGTCATCTGTGTCTCACTTTCTGGCCCCCTCCATGCCCACTCTCAGCATCTCCATCTACCTGCAGTGTTCACTTGTGAAGACCTCCTGACTTCTGGATGGTTTTGTCTGGAACTGAAAACTATCTGTAGGTAGAAAAATATGATTATCTTTAATTATCCATGTTTGTATTAACTGAGGACATTTTAAATTCCTGATTACCTTTCTTCTGCAGCTTAGTTCATGACCTAATTGCCTCCCCCATTAAAAAATGACAAGTTTAGGTTAATATCAGCCTACACACAAAATTAGGATGGTAGATTGCAAATTCCTTAATGGCAACTTTTTGTGATTCAAATAGTAACTCCTTTCCTTCTCAAACCACCCAAACCAGTTTCTAATTCTCTTCACTAAAGAAATGAATACAGAAAGTGTTCATTTGGTTTGATGGCTACTTCTAACAGTACAAATCCCTGAATACATTTGGATCAGGTTTATGACAGATGAGAGTGAACCACAGAGCCTAAATCCTAGTGAAGAAAATCGTGAGGGCACAAGATGCCACAGTGCACTAGAGTGACAGTGGCCAGCAGAGGTTTTCAGCTTTACCTAGTTGGCCTTGAATAGCCTTTATCCTCCAGATAAGACTCTCCTCTGCAGCTGCCTTCTTACAGATCAAAAAGCAAAGATTGGGAATGATGTGGAGATGGTACCTCTTAGGGCTTAAAAGCATGGTGGTGGGAGTGAAGAGGAGTCTAAGAGAACTGTTATAGGGAGGATTTGTGTTAAGTAAAAGGACAGGCTCTCTGATTTGTTAATGATCAAAAACGGTAAGGTAAAGTAAGGCTAAGCTAACTAAGGAAAGTGGAGTTTGGCAGCATTACTGCAATGTACAGTTCCCAGGGGCATCACATCACAGCCGGAGTGAACAGCAGCCTCCAGATTTGTGCAGTTCTGCGTGGCCATGCACTGAGGCCTTGGGTCTGGGAAGCCTCCTCAGGGGTTCAGCTGTGTGAGGACGGTCTTGAGCCTCTCGTGTATATTGACCACACTGTCTAATCTAAAGCTGACAGTGATCTCTCAAAAGCAAAAGGCCACATAGGAAATATGAATGATAGCGTAATTTCTTCACAATACCAGACCAGGACATTCACTGTTATTTTTCTCTTCACCTTCCAAAAGTACAAAAGCTCAAATGCCTATAGAGTGCATCAGTCAATGACCAATTTCTCCAAGTCACTGGTCCACCTTCACAGGGTTATCAGAATGTTACACCTAGAGATGGTATTGGGATCACAGATCAATTCCTTCACTTTAGTCCTTTACTATCAACAATTCACTATCTCTCCAGTATCCCTCGCCCCGACCCAACACCAACTTCTCTCCTATCAAAGTAGAAAAAGAGAAGATTTGGTTGGGTCTTGACAGCTGTCTTCAAATATGAAAGAAGGCACAACGAAAAATGGGTGAAGTCACAAGAAAGTAGATTTCACCTTGATGAAAGAAGATTTCTAACAGCTCTTGACAATGAAATGGACTATCTTGCAAGGTAAGCTAACGGAAGATGTTAAAACAAAGAGGGTGAACTCTTACCTGGGATGTGGTAGAAGGGATACAGGCTTCGGGTAACATCTGTCCACTATTCCAAGCTTCTTCAAGTAGCTAACTCCTACTTATCCGTCAAGTCTCACTTCTGGCATTCTCCTTCAAGGGAGTCCTCTCCTACTCATTCCTCAGGCTGGACTAATGACCCTTCTGTAGATACCCCAAACCCTATGCATGCTATTTTCATTGCCTTTACCATGCCATATTGGGATTCTCTATTTATATGTCTGTATCACACCAAAAACCTGTTAATTTCAGGTACCAAGGCTTATTCATTTTTGTATGCTTAACTCCTAGTTGCAACATCTGATACACAGAAAAGCTCCATATATATGTACTGAGCTGAATAATTATAATAATAATTAAAAAATAACTCAAATGAATTGAGCACTAACCATGTACCTGGCACTATTCAAAGCACATTATACATTTTAACTCATTAATCTTTACAACTCTATAAAGTTGGTATTATTTTCCTCAATTAATTGAGGTTAAGTAACTTGCCCAAGATTGCCAACCAAAGCAAGTATGATCTCTAAAGTTCCTTTTAACTCTGAGATTGCATTTTTTTCATTTCTGATACTTTAGGGATAAATGGCTTTCCACTTATTTTTCTCCCTTAATCTGATTTCACCTTTGGATGAAGAGCTCCAAGTCTATGAAGAAAGAGAAGTGAAGTGCTGCCCACATGTCCTCCCTCTGCCCCCTGGGTTTACCTTGGGGAGAAGGCAGCTGCAATTTCTCTGTGATCACTTGTGTTAGTACTGAGCCAGTATCTTTGTAACTACAGAACCGGGAGGTCCCACTGGAGCTTTTAGTAGGACAGATGACAAAACGGTGGAAGGAGACAAAGTCCCCCCCATGACAGCTCCCACAGCGGCAGGCCAAATCTTGGAGAAAGCAGGCACATTCAAGGTGCAGGGCTATCTGTTGTGCTTTGGGCCACAGCTCCCAAGCAGCTTCCCTTAATAGAGGCACTCCAAATTCTAGCAACTCAGTCTGAGGTAGGGAGAGTTCCTTTTGTAGCCTGAGGGGAAAGCCAGGATCTGAAACATAGGAAAATCTAGGTGAAAGTCTCCCTTAAAGTTTTTTTATGCTACCATGTAGCAAACTCCCAAGCATATGCTGCTAGTTTTTAAGAAAATTTTATTTATTTACAAATTCCATTTGGTATTACTGCCTCCTTTGTATAAAGAATTTTACACCAATCAGAGTGATATTGACCACATCTAGCACAAAGTACAACAGGGAAGAAATGATCAGTGGTATAGAAGTACACTGAATAGATTTCTTAGTTGTTCCTCCTAATTGAACTTTTTACTACAAATTGTTATAAATGTCAAATCATCAGAAATGCTCTGTTCAAAAATAAGGCCCAAACACACTTCAAAATCAAAGAGAAATTATTTGTGCATTACATGTGTTTTGGGTAGTCTATGCCACAATTTTTCTTTCATGTGGAGAATTTGAGATTGCAAGCTATTTAATGTATATCTTGCTTTGCTCATGTATGTTTCAATACCACATGTATTTATCTTCCTTGCGATTTTCTAAAAATAGGAAGTTTATCCTTTTTTGCTTATTATTTATACCCAGAAGCCAATAAAAGATTATGGCAATATTTTTGAACCAAAAATCAAAACACAAATACTTAACACATGGGGTTAACAAGGAACTAGAATTCTTGAAATTAAGACAATTCTGAAAAATATAGGCTATTCATTCACTATAACCATGGCTCCTTCATGATTAAAATAATAATTTTTTCCCCATTTTTCAGCCATAGGCTTTAAGAGACTGGCCCTTGATATACAGCTACTCCCACCCAAGGCTCTCTGCTCAGGCCTGAGAACAAAGGAGGAGCTCTTCCTTACCTGACTTTTCCTTCTCTTTGGTTTGTTTAATAATCTCAATAGAGGAAGGCTCTAAAATTGGCTCAGCAGGAAGCTCCTGGCTCTGGGTGAGCCAACGGAGCACGTGCATATCCACAAGAGCCCTCAGCACCTGAAGCAGCTTATTTTCATCCCAGCCAGGCAGGAGGTGCTGCAGCAGATCTACGTGGATGGAGTGACCAACGACTGCAGCACACTTAACCAGCAACTGTTCCTCTGGGCTTAACTGATCCAGTTGGTTTACTGCTATTTCTGCAAAAAAAAAAAAAAAAAATCAGCAATGAACAAGCTTTCTACAAACATAGGATACACTGTGTTGATAATCTGTTCATTTAAAGAAAAAAAAAAAAAGGCTTGCTTTTTGTCCATCCCTTTTCCACTCAGCCAAACCTCTTAAACTCCATGCCCTCATTTGTCTTCATTCTCCATTCATGGTTCAACCAACAACAATCAGGTTTTCACCATACCACTGAAACTGTTCTCCCCATGGTCACCAAAACCTTTTGTTGCTAGACCCAAAGCCATGCTCTGAATCACTCAGCTATACTAACAATCCTTCCCATCTTCATGACTACTAAGTACCCAGACCCTTTTCTTCTTACTTTTAGCTAAACACGGAGGCCAGGCTTCCTGGTCCCAAATCTCTAATAATTGTAAAGATCTTAATTAATTCCATTTTTTAGTAAATCTCTCCATATTCTGACCCATTCATTAAAGCAGTCAATATTGAACTAGTAAGTCACCAAGCCCAAAATCCCGGAGTAATTCTAAACCTTTTCCTTTCCCTCACAACCAACTGGTTGCCTACTCATCCTCCTTCTAAATGTTCTTGAATATGTTTCCTCCTAAGCAATTCTAGCATAAGCAGTCATTTTCACCTGATCACTATAATACCTTGTTTTGAATATCCTCTCATTCTTATCTCAATAACATATTAACTAGTGGTAGAATTATATATCTAAAGTACAAATATAGTCATGTCAGTCCCCTTCTTAAATACTTTTATAACTTACATGGCCTTTCACAGTCTAGCTTTGGCCTCTTCCTTTAGACCAAGGATTGCTGACTGAGCTATTCATTTTAGCTTTATGAGTGAACAAATTCTTTTTGCCTTCCCTGATGATAGTGCTGACCTTGGGTTAACTTTCTGTTTCCCAGGATCCTGATAAAATAAGAATGTCAGCCAAATTACCAGGTAACATTGTTTATGCTAAGAATGATCCCTAATTAGAATTTGAATTCGGACTAGGAAAACTTGAATGAACTATAAATACCTGGTGGTAAGCCACAGCTTTGGGCTTCCTTGGGTGTAGTAATGCTTGTAACAGTTTACCTCCCTTGCAGGGCTTGGAAACTATGTCTATGGGGTTGTTATAAGAGATACCAGTTGCTAGTTGGGAGATGGGGCTTCTAAGTACCATCATGGTATCATTCCATCACATCTAAGCCATTCCTTTAGCCTCCAGAGAATAGTAGTGAAAACTGCTGGTTACCAGCTGCTGTTCTGCTGGCATGCTGTGTTTCCTAACCCATATGCTTCTAAGTCAGTAAAGCCAATGCCAAGTGTAGCCTATCATAGTTATAGGAGTATCAACTGTCTAGATAAACCTAAAACCTCCAGAGTGAAAAGCTTACAATAGCTAACATTCATGGAATATTTATTATGTACCAATTTAATCCTCAACTAACTCCAGAGAGGTAAGGACCATCATTATCCTCATTTGAGTGATGAAAGATTAAGGCTTAGATAAGTTTACGTACGGTTTCAGAGCCATTAAGTGGAGGAGCCAATGGTACCCAGATTTTTCTGACTGCGGGGAGCTGACTCTTAACTACCAAAGTGTTCTGTACTGTTATTTCATATGCATGTCTTATATTCTCAACAAGACCACACTTGATTTGAAGGTGTGCTTATTCATCATCATATCCCTCAAGAGGGCTTTGATATAGTACCCTGCCCACCAAACACTTGAATAGAACATTAAAAAAAGAATTCCTGATCTCTAAAAAGAAAAATATCCCCTACCTAATTATGCCTACCCAATTCTGATGGTTTCTTTATTCTCTCTCCCTTTAGCCATTATAAACTTACTTTGTACTCTTTTTATTAAACTCCTGTCTCTTCTCTAGCATCATGGATTTTCTTAAATCTCAGCAACATTATCTCCCTTCCTTACCGTCTCCTTCAGCACAGGAATATGTACAAAGGGAAACTCTGGACAAAATTTTTATTAAATAACTAGAACACTTTTCCAGGTCATCAGTCAGCCTCAAAGAGAACATTACTCAAGTAGCATTACAAGTCTCTAAAGGGCTCTTTGGGAGGTACCAGAACTTATTTCTGGAAGGCAGATTTCTTTCTTAGAAGAAAATGAAGCTAGCATGATAATGAGAGATCTATACTCAATCACCCAGCAAATTACTAAGTGTAATGACATCTGTAATTAATTCACTTGAGGTCTTTAAGGGACCTGCCTTTTAACAATGGTGGGAGAAGCACTGTATCCAAGTTCACATCATCCTTGACTGTGCAGACATAAAGTTCCTGGTCTTCTTCAGAGGTGGCAGGAGAAATACTGTACATTGTGGATTTCATAGCAGTGGCTGTAGAAAAAGAACATTTTGAATCAGGAAAATGCTATGTTCAGTGACTTTAGTTTTAAAGGCACAAAAATACAAGAATTTAGTCAAGAAACTAAAAGGATGAAGATGAATGGAACATCTCATGTTTAAAGTGGTTTACCCCACCCACCCTGCCTGTTCTCTAATTTTCTCTTAGAAACTAACAACATTTTCTGTACTATATGGTATCCAACATGCTCACTCTTCCTGTTTACCTTCCAATAGCCCTTGCTTCTATTACATCACAGCTCTAGGATACCTTTCTGGATTTATACATACTTCTACGTTTTTCCTCCTTTCCCACCCTCCTCCCTTCTCCCACCCCTCAACCAGATCCTCAGGTCATCCTCATCAGTAATATGGAATTCTTTGTTGGACTCTCATGTTTATAAATCCTATTTTCCTATCCCTACCTCCTGGGCTGCTCAGAAAGGAACTATGGTAGACTGATTGACTCAATTTAAGTTATGTGAGGCAGGTATTTAGGTTTTCACTATAGTTGTGTATTATTTGTATAGTGTGCTTAGCCAGGAAGGCCTCATCGTGCCTATAATGTCAGCAGGGAATAGGCATGTGCCTCATGAGGGCCAAGTGATGCCATGCTGAAGAATGAACCTCAGCAGCTGGACCAGGGTAAAACCCTGGGAAGCTAAGCTTACCTGAGAGGCTCTCCCACTTGCTGTTCTCCTCCTCTTCCTTTTGTAGGTCATGAAACAGCAATATGTCCTTAGAGAGAAGGTCCTGGCAAAGGACCTCACAGTAGAGGGGGTTTCCAAAGCACCTGTGGAGAAGGTAGCTGTAGAGAGGTAAGTAGGGGACTACCAAGTAAAGAAGTCGACTTGAAGAGAGCCAAGCATAAGAGTATTTCATACTGAGGAATATTTTTTCTTTTTGTTAAAAGTCAGTTCTTGCTGATACATACTAACAGAGGGAAGCAGGAGAAGAGAAATGTAAAAAAACATATTTTCTGATTGGCTTTGAAATGTTATTTTGGCAGTAACTTTCCTTTCTTAACCATTTTGCTTCTACTGATGTTAAAAGGAACTAACATCCCCTTGTTAAAGGGCCTGGCAGAAACTGGCCTGACCACATATAACTGATTCATTAAGTCCTAACTGTCCTGTGAAAACTTGGGTGGATAGCCCAGTGACATAGCCCCTTTCTGGTTTATGAGGAGACTGTCTACCCTTAAACCTAGTCTTGGGCCTCACCATGGTTACTAACGCCATTCTCTCCCCCAACTCGGTAAGTGAGACCTGAGCCTTCTCACTTATATTATGGCACTGGCTCCTCCCTTAATGAAGCACCCAGCTAGTCCTAGCCACTCACATCTGCAGCTCTTGGGGGATGCTCACCACACCCAGTTCCCAACATGCCATTCTCAACAGTGAGGTCGCTGCCAACTTCGAAATGGGCACAAGGACAGCCTGAGGGCTCTGCAGGAAGTGCTGGGCCCAGCCACACAGGGTGAAGGGAAGGGTCAATGTCATCACCATGATGATGGGCACACTGGAGAGCAACGTTCCCCAAAACTCCCAGGAAGCTGCATCCATATATTGGGCCTCATCAATGAGGAAAATCAGTGGTGTTTCCCTCACTGCCTGGAAATAACAGCAAAGAAACAATGACAACCTCTGATTAGAAATGAAGTCACCTGATTTTCAAGTCTACCATGAATTTCCCATCAACAACTTAAATAAAATGTCAACACGGGCTGGGGTTTTCGGAGTAAAATGTTTCCTAAGTCCAAGTAATATTCTACTTTATAAATACAAAATATGGCCTGTATATCTAATTCCTAAAGAAATATACCAAGTTTCTTTGGACAAGAAAATACTCTAATGAAAAATGAAATAAGCCTCAACATGTTCTCCAGATCAAACTTGAAGCTTTCAAATATTTCATTTGGGCAAAGGCTTCAAAGTGTGTGGGAATTCACAATACTTTAAACCAGTGATTTCAAAACCAGGCTGCACATCAGAATCACCTGGCAGTACTTGCTGAAACCACCAAGTACCAGGACCCACTCATGTAGACTTTAAAAATATGTGTTCACTTTTATCCACATTCCCCAGTCCTATTCTACTTCCACTGCTGCAGGTAACCATTCTAATGTATTTATCATTTAACCTTTTGTTTGTATTGTGTTCTTATAAAACATGCATCATTGTTTTATCAAGTAAATTGTTTTTATGTAAATGCTACCGTATTACAGATCTCATTATTCCTCTCTCTTTATATTCAGGACTAACTTCTGCATTATACTTCATAGTGTTCATCCATGAGTTCATGCCAGCACTTCCTTAGCCTCCACAAACAAACACTGCAGTGAACACACTCCCTGGGATATATATCCAGGAGTGGAACTGCTGGGTCTAGAGGATGCGTGTTATTAAAATTTGACTACTTATTTCTAGATTGCTTTCCAGAATGGCTATATCAGTTTCTGCTCACACAGATTTTTGATTCCATAATCCTGGGAGGGGGCCTGAGTATCTGTATTTTTAATAAATAGTAGGTAAAATAGCTATCTACCTGCATTTAGAAACCACTGTTTTAAATTACGTTACTAAAATTTCATTAAGAAACAGGATCAGTAAAGGGCAAAGGCTTTTTCTTGTATGTGGTGTTGTAGGATGGATTCAAGGTTAAAGATAGATACAAACAATGAAGATATCAACAAGAGGCAGGACAAGAAATACCTAAGTCAAGGTGTGATGTTGACAGCTTAAAAACAGCATAAAGCATCTCCACATACTAAGAGTAAATGGTATGTAGCAAAAGTACCCACCTTCTGAAGTACTTGAAAAAAACATGCTTTAACTTTCTTTTGTCTGGCCAGGTCATCCATGTGTGAAACTTCGAAGGATAAGGGAAACTGACCAGGAAAATTATTCATGTATTAGCATTCAAAACAACAGCCTAATAAAAATACATAGGTTCTCCAGAGGAAATAGCAAGTGATTCTATTTCGAGTGAGAATGGGTTTCTATAGGATTGGGCACAAGGTTACAAATGCCAATCCAACATCAATATATAGTTCACAGGGGAGACTGAAAGTCCACTGACCATTAGAGATAGCTCCTTTCCATATTAGACTCTGGCAAACCCTTACGGGGTCATGACCAAGGAGTAAAGTAACAGGTCAGGCTTGGTACTGTCACTTAGGACAGCTGCGGTAGCCTAGTTATGCCACGTACACCAGGATGAATGTGTGCTTGAGACTCATCAGAAAGAACTGCAATGGACATCTCCTAACATTGTTTCCTGTACTAGGGTGAGGCACATGAGCTACCATGGTCCTGAGAGCCAAAGTGAGGTTACTCCTTAACCACTTTGGCAAAGGCCAGAGCCCAGGGGAAGGCATGTCTTAAAACAGGGCTATGCTGAGGGATTGGACAAATTTTCCATTTCTCTATTTTCCATTAAATGCAATGCCTGGCAGGCTGGGTAGATTAGGAGAAGTGATGGAGGATGAATAAATGGAATTGTGGACCAGAGAATCTCAGCCTGCTCGCTATTGGGTACCATATAAATCCTAAACTACTGGAAGCTTTTGAGATAGATTCAGGCAGTGCTGGATAGATTCAGCACTTTCACTTTTACAACGCAATCTCTTATATACTATCTCCTCTAAAATTCATGCTAAAACCATATAAAGTACTATAATTGTCATTTCACAGGTGAAAAAATTGATGCTCAGAGAGGCTAAGTGATTTGTTCCAGGACATAAGACTAGAAAGTGTAAAAGTCAGTCCTAGAATCCACTCTCCCCAAAAAGGAGAAAGCCTGGGTTTTGGTGCCAAAGGGATTTCAAATTTCAGCTCTGTCATTGCTAACTATATGTTCTTAGACTATCTATATGGCCTAAGTGTATTAGATTAGAAGATGATTCAAGGTCCAACTATCTGCCAAAAACACCATCAGTAATCCAATTAAAAAACCCACTACCTTCATTACCTTCACAAAGAAGAGGTCATTAAACAGGCAATGAAGTGGTTCCTGCACCATCCCCTGGAGCTGTTTGTGTAGGCACTCTTGCCGGTAATAGGCTGGGCATGTATCAATCTCGAAGAAGATGGCCATGAGGGTCTGGACGGCATAGAAGCACTGTGTGGAATCTGCTTCCTTCAGCTTCAATGGCAATACCCTGGTGAACGTTACTATAGTCACTGGGAGTCCCCTGACGCACAGAGGGTCACTCACTCCACTAGCCAAAGGATACCGAATCTAATGATACAAGAATCTCACCAATAAGGTAAAGGAGCCCCAAGAGAAGTAGACTCCTAAGTCAGAAAGCAAGAGTCTTTACCTGTACCCTTCCTTCTGGGCCAGGAAGTTTATTTCAGCTAACAGCTGACTTTTTCCATAGCCTTTTCCACCTTCATACAGAACTGCTTGTCCTTTCTTCTGGTGCAAACATCTCTGCTGGGCCATTTGGAAGGCTTCCAGTTCTTTCTCCCGGTCTGTAGAGAGACAAGGAGCACCTAATACTCCTGTGTTTTTTAGTAGACACTATTTATTTGAATTAATTTGCAAAGGTAAGTCTCAGAATGGCTTTTTCACCCGGATCCTTGGCAGAATCCCATTCTTCGATGAGATTTCACATCTCTTTCCAGAAAATCAACTCTGGACTATACAGAGATGTATACTGGGCTTGGGGCTTACTCTACAGCCTAGGTAATACCATTCAGAACAATTAGGTACCGCATGGACCTGGGGGCTACTGTATCTTCTTAGCTTTTTGTAAAAATTTTCATAATAACAATTTAGTCTTCAAAGTCTGTCACTGCTATGTAAAGATAATGGACTAATAGATACAGATAAATATAAAGATAGGGAATATATAGTGTGGGTGGCAACAGTCTTGAGGCCATTTTCACTATGTAAGGATGAGGAATTTCCCTCTAAAGATGATCCACAAGAAGCTGGTCAAATCTCAATAGCTGAACTCTGACTTACAAAGATTCTTACTAAATGGTGGTACTTCTCAGGAAAAGTGATAGGACTCTACTTGAAATTTGAACATT
Source organism: Equus caballus (assembly GCF_041296265.1). Lineage (NCBI taxonomy): Eukaryota > Metazoa > Chordata > Mammalia > Perissodactyla > Equidae > Equus > Equus caballus. The sequence continues at coordinate 43,933,931 of NC_091703.1, read as the reverse complement.
CAACATGGAAAAGCAATGGCAAGTCGTCTTCAAAACTAATATAAATTCACTAAGAAGGCTGCTTTCTGTTTTTTAATAGAAGCTTAGAAGCATTTACTCTTCCATTTTGGTTTTTTTAAAATCAAATTTAACCATCTACAGCTGAAAAAATATGATTTAAGGTAGAAAAGAAAACTCACCTAACAAAAGGTGATTTTTATTTCTCTCTCTGGCCAAATGTCTCTTCCCAAACATTCTGGGAAAAAAGACAAAGGGAAATGTGTCTATTAAAAATAGATTAGCATAGATAGATAATATATATCCAAATAGAGGAAAAGTTGTCCTCATAAAGCAAGTACTTTCAGATAACTGAAGAGATACAGAGTTCTGTATAAAAGAGTTTTAAAAAAGCTAAAATTTTGGGGGAGGTTGGAGAGGAGAAGTACTTTTGATTGTTCCAGGCCCAGGGAAGTAAATAAATTGTGAAGTGCACAAAGAAAAAGAATATCTAGATTAGTGACTGATTGCTATTCTCTTCCTGTTTGATAGCAAGAAGTTTACTAAAGAACTAGCTGAGAGCTAAAGATCTCAGACACTAAACCCTCCTCTTACTACATGTTTCTAATTTCATACAATCAAACACTGATTATTCCTACGCCCTGATGCTGTAAAAGAAATGGGGATGAATTATCACACAATGACACTCACATACATCTTCTATGGCCCAGGTATTCATACATCTTCCCTGGGTTGGAGATGTTTTTCATCATTTTCTCTGGGAGTTTCTTGAAGTTGTAAGCAGGTAGCATGGATCTTAGATATGTTACCTCATCACAGGACACCAAACCTGGATAAGCAGTTATCATTCTGGCCACAAGGCTGACTTTTGGGCCAATAACTGTGTCAGGGAGACAGAAACAAAAGGATGGAGAATTTTTGGACCACTTCTTCCACCTTCACCCACTAAGTCACAGAGTTAACAGTTCAATGTCCTATTCTACCTGTATATTCATGTCTTGCTACTGCCCCAACCATGCCACAGAATACTGGTCCATTGGTGATACTGATGGAAACAAGCCTGGGGATCAGAAAAGCAACAGTGGGTAAATACACAGTCAGAAGTCTCCAAGTCGGGCACCAGATCTGCCACTCCTTAGATCCAAAAGTCTAGTTTTTTTGTTTTTTTTTTTAAGATTTTACTTTTTCCTTTTTCTCCCCAAAGCCCCCCGGTACGTAGTTGTATATTCTTCGTTGTGGGTCCTTCTAGTTGTGGCATGTGGGACGCTGCCTCAGCGTGGTTTGATGAGCAGTGCCATGTCGGCGCCCAGGATTCGAACCAAGGAAACACTGGGCCGCCTGCAGCGGAGCGCGCGAACTTAACCACTCGGCCATGGGGCCAGCCCCCCAAAAGTCTAGTTTTAGAGCTCAGAATGGAAAAGGCCAGAGGCTACTGTCAATCTACATCACATGATGGGTACAAAGTATTGAATATTAGGGAGACAAGCAAAAGTGAAAAAATGATCCCCTTACTCCAGGACTTTTAGTTGGGGAGTTATTATTAGTAAAAAAGATTAAAAATACCCTGTATCTGTCAGATACTTTATATATGCTTGTTGAAGTACTATCAAATTGATTACCTCATCTGATCGTTTGAAGGATAATGAACAGCAAACGTGAGGTATGTAGGGCAAATATTTTTACCCCATTTGACAAAAGAAACCGCAGGAATTAATTAAATTTCCCAGAGTTATACAGCAAAAATCATTACTAGAGTCAGAATGAGAATCCAGGCCTCCTGACTCCTAGACCAACGTTATTTCCACTATACCATGCTGCCTCACATAAAACTCAAAAATGAAAAGTAGATCAACAGATGTTGATACAGGGTTAACAGACCAAATAATGCTAGAATGTCAGAGTAAAGGAATAATCAGAATATCAGGCTGACGGAAGGCATCCTGAAGCAAATTAGTCTTTGGATAAATTTTTTTAAATGAGTAACATTTTTTTCATTCATTCATGAATGCGTACATTCATTCATTTAGCAAGACTGAGAAGTATGTATAGCACTAGTACCGCACTAGATGTTTAAAATACCATTCCCTGAAGAAGTTCAGTCTGAGGAGGAGGGTGGTAGAGTTTGAAGAAGGTGAAGAGACATATTTATAAGTCAGCAAAACAAATACTACATATTAGAGATCAGTATAGCAAATTAACAGAGCAAACAGAAGGGATGCACTCACTCATACTGGAGAGTAGAAAGAATATTCATAAAGGAGAGGACATTTGATTGGATCTTGAAAGTTGAAGTACTGCCAAAGTGCGGAAACAGCATTCTGTCCAGTGGGAAAAGGCGTAGACTTTGAGAAGCCTGGTGTGTGTGTGCAAAACTAATTAGTTCAAGATGGCTAGAGCATAGGTGTTTGGAGTAGGGAGAGGTGAAAGGAGAAATGACCCTACCTAGGCCAGGGATGGAAAAGTACTGGGAACGTGAATTATTTAAAGAGAGGGCATATACTGCTCCAGGTGAGGCAAAGGCTCAAAGGTGGGAATGAACAATTCATACATAACAGAGAATAAGCAGATTTACTTGACTGACGTGAAAATTTCATGTGACAGATAACAAGATGTGGTTGGAGAAAGAGGGTGTGATAAGGCATAATTAGTTTCAAGTTAATTCTACAAATAAACAATTTTCAGTTTTTCACAGAAAGCATGAAAAGTGACAATAATCCTAACATTACTGTCTCCTGGGCATCAAAATTCTCCTGCCTTCCTTTAAGGACAGGATTGAGGACTCTTACCATTCATTCAATGGGCCCATTGCCCAGGATGAATAAGAGATAACCAAGACAGAACCAGGCAGTTGGTTCTGCTGCCACACCAAGAACAAGACTAAAACTCTTCTAATGTTTCACGGTGCTTCCTTTGCCTAAAATGCCCTTTCTTACTTTATCCACCTACTGAACTCCTTTCGTTTTCAACCTGGCTCAAAACTCATGTCTATAGTCAACAATTCTCTGGTACCATGGAAAGAACTACTTCTTCCCATAGCACTGTGAAGTTGTGAGCAGGTAGCCAGGATTTGATTCCTGCACTTAAATCTCATTGTATTAAAGTCAGCTGTTTACTGAGCTGAGGAGTGGTCTAGCACAGTGTCTGACTCATAACTGTGTTCCATGAATGCTTGCTGAATGAGTCCTTTCATGCATGTGAGAAACTCAACTGCTAACAAGACTGTGACAATGAAACAAATAATACTTTTCTCACTTGGTTGTTTCTTAATTCTTTCTATTGTACTTTATAATTCCCCCTTGCTCTTCTTGGCAGTCCAGGTTCCTTCCTTTTTTAAAAGTTTTTCTTCATTGATGAAGAATATATTCTTTATTAAATATATATAAATAAACAAAGTATTTCTGGTCCTGAAAAAACTATAATGATGAGATTCTGAGACTGCACTCCCTGAGTCTTAAAAATATCCTGGAGATTTAGTCACAAACCAGAAAAGCATGATCAATCGATGGACTCAGAGAATGATTTTTCTTCTGTACATGAGCTGAAAACTGAAAGTATTTCTCAGATGAGAAAGGGGAACTTAGAAGACAAGGTGAAGAGGTTCATTGAAAAAGGAGGCACAGGGTGTGGTTTGGGTCTGGGTCAGGCTGATGTGATACAGAGAGGCATGAGCAATATTATCTGCTCCTGAACACAGGCACCAATGAGACTATGTCTCTACATGTGAATTATGGCTGAAGAAGGCAAACTTCAGCATCCGGTTAGTGCAGCATTTCCCAAAATATGCTCCTCAGAACATTTATTTTTCTGGATGTTTATAGGTATTTCTGGAGGAAAGTGTTTCATGATGAAGTGAATTTGGGAAATGTTGAGTAAAACAAAATGTAACAATTTTCTTTACTGTAGGACTACTCAGAACCTTTGATGTTAATGTATATTGTGAACCTCCAAGAAGGAAATATAGTTTATATCACTTCCCAAACAAATTTGGCCACAAAAATCTTTTCTTCATGAATTATTAGGGACTAATGCTCTACCACACATACTTTGGGAAATTACTGCATTAGTAATTACCTTTAAGGAAAAAAACACTGACCTGGAAACTAGCTTTTAGGCTCTGACATCGTCAAGCTATTTGGCTTACCAACATAACCTCTGGATCTCAGTCTCCTGAAATTAAGGAGGTCAGATTAGATGAACTCTAAGATCCTATCTAGCTCTTAACATCTACTATATTCTAGAGTAAGACTGAAAAGACCAAGTTATGGCCTTAGAGTCATAGAAGGCATCCTTAAAGGCATTGTAAGATAGCCTCTGAAGGCCAAAGGTCAACGCAAAATTCAAGAGCGGAAGAGACCAGCACTGGAAGGGATGGCCCAGCACACCATACTAGAGATAAGACTGGGAAGTAGGCTGTAGGAGTATCTGCAGATCCTACCAAGCCTGAAAGAAGTGCCAATACATATCTGCCTTGGGCTAAGAGTCTAAGTATCTATGAAGCAACTGTAGCACCTTTCTTATCTGTAAAAGAAGGAGTTGGATCAGATAATCTCTAAAGTCCTTTTCAGTACTAAGATTCCATGAGTATGTGTCTACAACGGTATCATGTTAATAATATATATTATCTCTTTTGGGGACTATCTGCATTTTATAAGAGGCAGCTGTGGAGTAATGAAAACACAAAATTTGAGGACAGAAGGTCTGGGCTTCATTACCAGCTCTGTTATATGCTAGTAAATTCTCTTCTGTGGCCTTAGTTTCTTCATGTGTAAAAGAGGGATAAAAGTGTTCACACTGGTGGCATATACTAAAGTATCCTATAAATGTGAAAGCACTATATAAATGTGTGACATAATTTTTATTCATCTTGAATAAGTATACCAAGCAAACAAATCTTCGACTTGATGTTAACATTAGAAATAACTTTTTCAAATCTATTCATCATTTATAGGTCCTTTCCTTTCTAGGTAATTGCCCTACAACCTCTCTTCCCACACTTCTCCTCCCTGTAGACAGGCAGACTTTGTTCGGCATTCCATCCACATACAGATGTATTATTTGTGTTATATTAATTTACACATTTGCTAGTTCCTTTGCAGTGTTCTTGATCTTGCCATGTGTATTCTATTCTTCCCCCTCTCCCACCCCAATGGATGGAAACATCTTTATTTTCTCTGGGTACCTAGTACATAGTTCTGTACCTAGTGACTTCTTAATAGATCTTGTTTTCTGACTTGGCACATTCTCTCCCCTGTAGGCAGATTGTGGACGCCCTCAATCCCTGCTACTTGCTACTGCCTCCTACCCTGCCTGAAGAGCCCCCTGGGGCCTGAGAAGCTCCTCTCTGCCCCACCTTCCTCCTCACTTGGTCTCAGCAAGATTCTCCCAGCAGAAGCTGAAGATGCTGAAGGAGCTCTTTAGGGCATGTGCACACTCATCTGGCTTCTTATCCCCAGGAAGGCCAAAAACACAGAGAAACATGCAGCCCTGGGACAGATGACAAGGAAAGAAAAGAGACGTTTACCTGGGGAAGGAATATGGCTTGCCTCAACTGAACCAACTCCCCTGAATGAAGCCAGACCCTTTCCTGACAGGTCTTCTGTTAGGAATGTAGGCTTCTACAAGATTCATGAAATGGACACTCTGGGCCACATCAACATGGAGATGATTAAGAAAAAAGAAATAAAATCTTAATTTAACTAACTGTTCAAAAACTGAAATTTAAAACACAAGAAAAATTAATGTCAAGAACTTTTCAAAAATTCAATTTGTAGTGTACACCTTGAGCTAAGTCTATCTACCCACGTTTTTTTCACCTATAATGTCAAGCATTATGATACTGTTCTTTTTCAAGCTCCTCAATTATCTGAGAAAGATCTGTTTACATTTAGTTTACTAATAGAGCCAGAAAAACATTCTTCATGCTTTCACAAGGATTTTTCAACAGGAATAGAATCAAAAAGGATATGGAAAGTAACTCTCAGATACCCTGAAAATTAAATTAACTAGGACATCCAATTCCTTAACTACTATTAGTTGACGTTTTAATTTAATATAGCTTATTACAAAATTAATAGCAGGAAATCTGACTTATGCCTGTGTTATGTGAGAGATAAACTGGTCATACAAGACTATTATTCCTCACTCACCTTTAATGCTGATGGGTCAAGTTCCCTTGTACTTACCTTCTCAAACATAAAGATCCGGCTCAGCTGGCCGCCCCCCTTCTCTATGACTGTTGAGATGTATAAGGCAGCCTCCTGGATAAGATGACACAAATGCAACATCCATGCTGTCTTGTGGAACTCTAGGCTGACCAAAACCATAGTCACGGTACGGAATTCAGATATATACTCCATAGGTTGGCCTTCATCAATCTACAAAGACACAGTGAGTTACCTTGCCTGTGTCTTCAACTCCCAGGATCATGTTTAGGCATTTTAATTCTATATTGCATGGTGAGTATAAGCAAATAACTTACAGATGTCAAAAACCTAGAATTCAGGTTCGAGAGGGATAGAAGATATACACACCAGTATACTTGAAATTAAAACTGTTTGACTTTAAATCTAATTTATTGATGAAATTTGCCAGGCTTTTATATTTTCTCTCTAAGAGTTAGTTTGATATGTCCAATTCTATTAGTCATTATATGACTTACTAAGGGATTCACATAGATTCATACATACACAATCAATCAATACATACTTACCAAGCATATACTCTATACTCTGTTAAGAGTGTACTAGCTTCTTGAGAGAAAAACTGAAAAATAAACGTGGCTTCTACTTTCTAGGACTGAGAAATCTAAAGTTATAAGACATGTCATCACAGTAGTTGGTGTAGATGGGGAAAGCAGCTGGTATTACAATGGGGAGCCAGAGATGAACTGGATCAACACAAAAAGGTAGACACTATAAATGTATGCCTGTTTACACAAACACACACACAATCTACACAATGACTCAAGAAGTAGGAAATAACCTTCTTCAAAAGGTTTTTCATGATGTGCTTCCGCAGGGTTTGCTCAAGTGCGGAGTCTGGATCCAACTCCAGGGCAGTTCTTAGAGTGTCTGAGAAAAGGAAAACAAAGTATCTCCAGCCATGTGGAAAATTAATCTTTATAATTTTGGGCTTGGGTAGAAAGGACAAAGTAACTTACCAGCACTTGTCCGGTAATGTGGCAGATAATCGAGGCACTTGTCAAAATGCTCATCAAAATCAAATGGGTCAATGATCCGCATATCTCTTAACTATAGAAAGGAAAGCGCTCAATTCTGTGCCCACCCTCCAACTGGATTGCCTTCCTTAACAGAGAGGCTGAGGTTGTTTATTATTTATCTTTCCAGCCTTACTTTTCTGCCTCGTCTATCTTCCTGGGAGAATATCCCCTGCCTCCCTCCAAAATCGAGTTCCAATGGTTGTTGGTTTGGTCAGGCAATATGTTAATACCACCAGAGCACTGCCCTGTGTAGTAGGAAGGCCTTTACAGGATGTGCAACGGATGGGACCAGCCTCCTACCTTCACAGCTTCATCCTCCCTCATGATTTCCACTTCAAACATATACTGCTCACAGAGCTTCCAACAGTTCCAGGACAAGACAATCTCATTTGCCTGAGCAAAACGCTGAGCTAACTGGACATCGTCTACATCTCGCCCAATCACCAAGAGGTACTGTCGCTGCTCATCTCCAACAATAACCTGGGAAATCCGACCTGCAGACAGACCTGTCCAGAGAAAAAGAAGACAAGTGATGCACAGCCAAACTCAACTGGAAAACTCTGCAAAGGGTGGGGTCTGGAATCCTCACATTGCTCGATGCATCATGCCAGTCTTCTTACTGTCCACAGTTGCAGATTACCTGAGCTCACCTTCAAAAATAGTCTTTTGCCCCAGATTTCCTTCTGTCTTAAACACACCTAGACACAGACATTCAAACAAGCCTGGGTTGTATGGGGGAAGAAACAAGAGATTGTAGGCCTCCAAGAATCCTATCTCTAAATTGCTATTCTAATGGACAGCTAGGTCCTAATGGTAGAAATCAAATGGTTACGCTCAGAAATTACTGCCATGGTGATCACACCATCCCTCCTCACATGTAACCAGGGCTGAGTGCATAGACCATCAGTATTTTACCAGCCATGGGCTTTGTTATACACTTTTATTGTACCTCCAGTTTTTCTTACCCTGGGGGATTTCTTTCTTTTTGTTTTTTTTAAAGGTTGGCCCTGACCTAACATCTTTTGCCAATCTTCTTTTTTTTTCTTCTTCTTCTTCTCCCCAAAGTCCCCCCGTACATAGTTGTATACTCTAGTTGTAGGTTCCTCGAGCTCTGCTATGTGGTGGTTGTCACTTTTGGCTATTACAAATAAAGCTGCTATGAACATCTGTGTACAAGTCTTTTTACGGACATATGCATTCACTTCTCTTGGGTAAATACCTAAGAGTAGAAGGGCTGGGCCATATGGTAGACGTATGTTTAACTTTTTAAGAAATTGCTAATCTTTTTTCCAAAGTGGTTCTACCAGTTTACATTCCCACCAGCAATGTATGAGGGTTCTGATTTCTCCATGTCCTTGTCAACACTCATTATTGCCTGTTGGAAGAACTTCCTTTAACATTTCTCATAGTGTGGGTTTGCTGGAGATGCATTAGTTCAGCTTTTATATGTCTGAAAAAATCTTTCTTTCACCTCTCTTTTTTGAAGGTATTTTCACTGGGTATAGGAGTCTAGGTTGACAGGGATTTTTAATCTCTTACATTAAAGCTGTTCTGCTGTTTTCTAGTTTGCAATGTTTCCAACAAGAAATCTGCTTTCATCTTTATCTTTGTTTCTTTGTATATAATATCTTTTTTTTTTTTTCCTTCTGGCTGCTTTTAAGATGTTTTCTTTATCACTGGTTTTAGGTAATCTGCTTATGATATGCCTTGGTATAGTTTTCTTCATTTTTCTTGTGCTTAGGCTTATTGAACTTCTTGGAGCTACAGATTTTTAGTTTTTATCAAATTTAGAAAATGTTCTGCCATTATTTCTTCAAAGAATTTTTTTCTGTCCCCCTTCTCCTCTGTCCAATTATACATATACTGGGCTTTTTTCTGGACAGGTCTGTCTGCAGGCTGAATTTCCCAGGAAGGCTTATTCGTAACTCACAGCCTCACCAACAGTGTGTTCAGCATCTGAACTTTTGCCTATCTATAGGTGAGAAACGATCTCAACGTAACTTTCAATAGACATTTTTCTTATTATGGAGGTGGCCATCTTTTCACATGTTAAAAGAGATGTATTTCTTTGTCCACGTACTATTTATTCATGTTCTTCACCCATTTTTCTCTTGGAATATCAGTCTTTTCTTAATTTCTAGGTGCTCTTTCTAATATTAGCAAAATTCACCCTTTGTCTATGTGTCTATATGATGAGTTGCAAGTATTTTTCCCAGTTTGTCACTTATCTTTTGAATTTTTTATAGTGTTTTTCTTTTTCAATTGAATCACTCTTTTAGTAGCTACTACCTATCTTTAGCTGCAGGTCCTGGCCTTCTTTGGTATGGTAGATCCCAAATTTCTCCTGTATCTCCAGACTACATTTTGCCACCAGAGTAATGATGTCACTCAGTTGATTCTGTTCCACTGTCCAGAGTGCCAGGAGCACATTCCCTGCAGAGACACAAGATAGGCCAACAGAGGTCAAATACCTGGACTCACTTGGACCAGGGCAAAGCCCTCAGTGATGCAGAAGACACCGTGCAAAGTGTCAGGCAAATTTTCCTGGCCCTATACATTAAGCTAGGTTCAAATACACCATAGATCCTTGAAACCATTCAGCATATAAAAAAATAACTACGTAGAAGCTGAAATGTTCCTAAGGTTTAAGGATATTTTTGGTAATCTTCCCCTCCACCAGAATACTAACAGAAGGGGAGAAGTACTAGCAAGGATGCTCACAAAATGTAGGTTCACATTCAAATCTAATTTTATGGCTGGTTTAATTAAGACTAAACAAAAAGATAGGCTGACGCTGCGGCATATAGCTGTGAAAGATCCTCAGAGTTCTTCAGATAGGAGACTCTTGACTCCTCCCTATCTTACACTTAGCTTCTGCTGTTAATGATCAAGTGTCTCATTAGTTTTCTCAAGAATGCTTTATAAGCACTTATTTTCCTGTCATTCAATCTAAACAAAATGTAAAGCTCATGCGAGCTTACTATGGGCAAGGCTTTTCCATTAGACTGGGAGATCCTTTGAGGCAGAGATTGTGTCTTCCCCATCTTTGTTTCCCCAGAGCCCAGTACATATTAAATAACCAAACAATGCTGAATAAAAAATACGCCAAACTCCACCTAAATATAGTCTTCCTTACCTACAGTCCTTTAAATTTTCAGAAAAACTGAAAAATACCTGTGATATTTAGGATATCCCCTCCAAAACAGAGCACATCTGAAATCAAGTAAAGGGGAGAGAAGAAAATGAGTCAAAATCAGATATATACAAGATCATGGCAGAATCATAGAATGGCCTACTACTGGGTTTTTCTTCATATCTTTTCTGGTCTATTTGTTCACTCCAAGGCTCAGGCTTCCTCTTCCTTCCTCCTAGCTTCTCCCTAAATCTGTCTGTACCTATACCCTTCTCTAGAATGGAAGAAGTACTCCTGTTCTCTTCAAAGCCATCCTCCTATCTGTGCTCTGGATCTTAGCTCCCCTCACCCTCTCAACAACTTCACTCCCTCCCTTATCCTCTCTCTTCTGGGTCATTCCCATCAATATCTTAAAAAACAAACTACAAAATTAACCCACCTATTCTTGACTCTACCTTTTTCCCCATTACCTCCATTTTTCTGTTACATTCAAGGCAAAAAAAATTCTCAAAAGAATCAGCTATATACAATTTTCTCCTCACATCCTATTCACTGTGAAATTTTTTCTCTACCATTCTCTTCTCTGCTTACTCCAATGTGACTTCCATCTCTACCATTTCACTAACATTATCAAGATCATCAACAGCATTCATCTTGCTAAGTTCAATATTTTTCTTACTTTATTGTACTTGACACCTTTCATTTTCAACTCACCAAACCGTGGCCCTCTTCTTCTAGATACACTACTTCCCCTTTGGCTTCTGGAACACCACAACATCCTACCTCACTGGCCACGTTACAATCTCTTTTGTAGGTTTTTTCTCCCTAATCATAATCCTCCCCTGGAGTTGCTCAAGCCTCAGTCTTAGGCTCTTTGTCTTTATTTACACTGTCCCCACGTGGACACAATCAGTTCTTAACTTTAATTACCATCTTTATGCCATCAACTCAGATTTTTATCTCTAACAGAGACTTCTCTGAGTTCCAGGCTCAATCATAGCTCCTAACTTCATTTCTCCATTTGAATGACTTACTGACATCCCAAACTGAACATATTCAAAACAGAACCCCTGGTTTTCTTTCTCAAGGCCCAGTCTTTCTCATCTCAGTGACATCACCATCAATTCAGTTATGAAAGCCAAAAAACTGAGAGTCCCTTTTGTCACCACTTCCCACTGAAATCCAATTCATCAGCAAATCCTGTCTGTTGAACCTGCAAAAGAGATTTCAAATCAATCCATTTCCATATAGCTTTACTGCAGTATCTCTAGATCAATGGTTTCAACCTTGCCTGCACATTGGAATTGCCTGTGAAACTTTTAAAAATCCTTATTCCTGGGCCTACCCCAACATATTCTGATTTAATTGGTCTGGGGTGAAGACTAGACAGCAGGATTTTTAAAAACTCCCAAAGTGGTTATCTAATTTGCAGCCAAGGTTGAGAACTACTACCCTAGACAGAATCTCCATCATCTCTCCACAACTGCTCCAACTGACTCTTCCAGCTTCCATTCTTACTACCTACTCTCCATCAGTGCTCTATAATCCAATCTCCATGAGGCAGCCAAAATGAGCTTTAAAAAATGGAAATCAGATCACATCACTTCCCTGCTAGAACCTTTCAAAAGTTTCCATTTGTACGAAAATATATAATCCAAACTCCAGAGCTTGATGATCTATCTCCAACCTCACCTCAAGCCACTCTCCCACTGCTAGCTATGCTCTAGCCACACTGGCCTTCTCAGTTCCTAGAACACGATAAGCTTTCTCCCATCTCAGAACCTTAGTACTTGGCATTCTTTTGCCTGAAATGCTTACCCCTAGCTCTTCACAAGGTGTTCCTTTCATCCTTTATGTCTCAGCTTAAACCACACCTTCTCAGAGGACCCTCCTATGACCACCCTATCTAATACAGAAACTACTTTACATTATTTTTTTACCATTACACCCTATTTATTTCCTTTACAGAATCTATAATCTATAATTAGTTGTTTACTTATTATCTGTTTCTCTCACTAAAATGGAAACTCCATGAGGGCAGGTACTGTGTCCTATTTTCCCCTGTATTTCAGTACCCATCAGTTCCTGATGTTACAACACACACATAATACATAATTTCTGTCTCCCCTTTTCATCTAAACTTGTTGAGAAAAATTGAAATATCTTTTATACTTGTTCCTCTGGGGTAAGAGGTGAGTCAAATAATCAAATTCCTAAAGGAGATGCCACAAAGTATTTATTCTGGTGAATCTCAGAATGATGGACCTAACTGTATGTGGCCCTGCCAGTAAAGGAAGGGAATATTACACAAGCACTAAAGGGCATAGGGCCAGAGTAATTTCTGTTGAGTAGGCCTAACCAGACTGAAAGCTCCTCACGAATAGGTTTTGGCACCCCCTGCACCTATTACAGTGCATGTCACAGAGTAGGTACTCAAAACATGTTTACTGCACAAATAAGGAGGGTGTTTTTTTCCACATTAGGCAAATATCGACAAACTTAATACTTGGCAGAAAATAAAGAAAACACTCATTCCCACCTCACAGGATCAAAATGCACTAATAGAAAGGGAAGATGTTTTGTAAATTATATCTGATATACACATGAGGCATATTACATTATTGTTAGAAGAGACAACCTGAGGAATTCTTTATTTTAAAATAAAATGCAAACACGCAAAGTAAGAATTAGAATTAGCTTTTTTCCCCCTTTCTGAACACCAAGTCTACGAGATGTGAGACTGAGAAGAACGGCAGATACGGGCAAAGATCCAGCTTGTCAGCGGCAACCTGAAGAAATGAAAGATGAGCACCACTAACGGAATGACCCTTTGATTTACCCTTTTAAAGTACCCCAGGCCGCCTTCTGTTACAAACCCTCAGGAGCCCGGCACTACACCTCCTTGCTCCACTACAATGGTCACTCACGCTCCACGATGTCACTAATGTAATAACTGAAGATGTGGGCCAGTTTGTCCATGTCACGTTCCGACTTGCAGGTCAGGCTGAACCTGTCCATCAATGCTGTAAACCCTGACAAACAAAGCAAAAATTACTATGTTAGCTGCAAATCCTAAACTTTTAGGTCCTATTCCCTCCACCCAACAGGGCAGTGTAAAGGAAGCAGACCTCTTTGAGATGAGTGATTTCATTATCTTTTAACATGCTGTTACAGAAGTCCCCCCACATCCATAGCCTTTCTTTCCATGGTTTCAGTTACCCACATTTAACTGCAGTTCAAAAATATTAAGTGGAAAACTCCAGAAATAAACAATTCATGTTTTAAATTGGGCACCATTCTGAGTAGCCTGATGAAATTTGCCTTCCTGCTCCATCCCACCAGGATGTGAACCATCCCTTTGTCCGTCCTTTCCTTGCTTATGGGCTACCCGCCTATTAGTCGCTTAGAAGCCCTCTGAGTTATCACATCTACTGTTGTGCTATCCCAGTGCTTGTGTTCAAGTAACCCTTATTTTACTTAATAATGGCCCCAAAGTGCAAGATTAGTGATGCTGGCAATTTGCATATGCAAAGAGAAGCCCTAAAGCGCTTCCTTCAAGTGAAAAGGTGAAAGTTCCTGACATAAGGAAAGGAAAAAATCGTGCGTTGAGGTTAAGATCTACATCTACGGTAACTGGTATTACAGCATATTGTTATAATTGTCCTATTTTATTATTAGTTATTGCTAATCTCTTACTGTGCCTAATTTATAAGTTAAACTTTATCACTGCTATGTTTGTACAGGAAAAAATATAGTAGATATAGGGTTTGGTGCTATCTGCAGTTTCAGGCATCCACTGGGGGTCTTGGAAGCATCTCCTCGCAGTAAGGGGCACTCCAGTCGGTAGACAGTAGCGGCGCCAGGCTGGCTGCTGCTGCCCCTGGGGATCCGGAGGGCCACCCTCGCCATGCTTCCAGATGGTGAAGATTCACCCACAGGCGCCCTCTCCATCTGAAGCCAGCTACCCCTTCCCCACCAAACCCTCTGACGGCTCCTCTGGCCAAGGGAAACCACAGGAATCGGGACAGAGAAAGCCCTGGCAAGGGGAACGGGTTACAGCTGTACGGAGAGCACCCTGAGGACCGGCCCCTGCGTCGCCCATCTCCCAGCCCTGACACACGGACGGCTGTTAAACTAACGTCTCTCAAAGTAGCTGCTAAACCTCTAACTCCTACAACGATGGCGGACACATAATTATAGACCCAAAGAGCGGCTTCATTGAGAGAATGAAATCACTGGACGAGGCAGAATGCCTAACGGCAAAGGCTCGGTCTGGGAGGAGCCTGCGTTCAGGGCCCGCCGTGCAGCCCAGGAGAAGTGCTTTCCCCTTTCTGAGTCCCACTTCCATCATTTCTGAAGCGGCCTCAAGGAGGGCTCGCCGGATCGCGCCGAAAGGCGTCCTCCGGTTCTGAAGACGAGCGGCGGCGGCGGCGCACAGTTACACCGCGCCTTGCTCGCCCGGCGACCGCCCCGCCTCCCCGAGCTGAGGCCAACGGCCGCCCTCAGGCAAGCCCGGAGAGCGACGCGCCTCCCCTCACCCGTCACGTGGACACCGAGGAGGACGCCCTGGGCCGTGGCGAGCTCGGGTTCCGACCCCCTGGGCTTCCTGAAGACCAGCAAGTCGGGAAGCAGCGCCGCCAACCGGGCCTCTACGGGCCACAGAGGCGGCGCCGCCACCTGCTCGCTGGTCGCCATGGCGGCGGCGGGCTTGGCCGCCGAGCTATTGGGAACAGGGTTTCTCGCGTAGCAGCCAATCCGCAACGCCGGCCCTTGAAGGCCCCTCCCAGCAACCAATCATTGCGGGCCTCCTTGGGGAGCGCCAATCGAAAGGGACCGCGAGCCCCGCCCCACCCGCTTCCCACTGCCTGCGCCCTGGCTCGGGCTTCCAGGGGGGAGGGGCGGAAGGCGGGGCAGGGCAGCGAGTTCGGAAGAGAAAGCCGACGTTTTCAATCTCCTTGAAACATGGAGGTGAAGATGCTTCTATTTAAAACAGACCATCCGAGATAAATATCAACAGGGTGGTCTTTTCCTCATATCACTGGAGTAGAAACTTAGGTCAAGTTCCATTGGCATCAGACTTAAGCAAACTCAGAATGACTTTTAAATTTAACACCATTAGATTAAAGCTATATAACAGGCCTTTTCCTTAATTGTTAGGGGGTTTCTTCTATTTCTATTGTATGCCAGGACAGGTTTACTGAGTGCCTCATGTGAGTGCTCCCCGGGACTGTTTTTCTTTTAGCTTCTGGTTCCCTGACTTTTTGTGTGATAATGGCCCATTTGAGGCTGCCAGCCTATTGCTCAGATTTGTGGAGCACACAAAGCACTAACAGGATGAGCATGCTGTGCATTTTTAACAGAGAAGTATCTTTGTTTTGTTTTCCTGCAAAAATAAAAACAAAATCTAAAAATTTCATCTTTACTATTCTTTAGTTCTACAATACCTAATAAATTAATGCTGTTTAAAGGGCTATTTTACTCATGGAATTACTTCATCGCATTCTGATTAACACTTCCAGTAAGACCAGATATGTGATCAGCCCATAGATGACAGAAAAGATCTCCTCAGCAGGGTGGGAGGGCCAAAAGGGAAGGAAAAGAGACACCTGGACATTGCAAGTGTGACACTGTCCACAGAGATCACAATTTCAACATTATAAACACAACCTAGAACCCAGGGGATTCTAGACTCCTCAATATCCAAATCACTTTTTAGTGTTTTTATAAATTTATTTTAAAAAATAGTAATTGCAATGACATCAATGATCGATCACTTTGTACTCCCCCTACTGCTGGGGGAAAAGCCTTCTACATAGTTGAGTCCCAAAGGAAAATCAAAACATTATCATCAGGCACCCAATAGCCAGAAAATGCTGTGTTGGTCCAGTGGTATAAGACACTGACATGTTCCATGTATCAGTGCAATTAAAATATATACATTTACAATTATCCTGCAAAAAAAAAGCACTCAAGAAGTGAAAAAACGATGCATTAAACCAATTATTCACTCATCCATTCACTCTTTCTGCATCTGTGAAGTCATCACTTACAGTCACAATGACAAATGAATAAAAGAACTGGTAAAAATAAAGAAAAATTCCAAACCTCAACCACTCACTTTGTGTATTATGGTGTGCTAAAAGGGCCATAAGCTATCTGAAATGCAATGACAAAACGACAACTGAAGCATATCATTTCAAACAAAACAAAACTCAAAACTGATAAAAAAAAAATCAACAATATGAGGTTGGTAATACTATGTACAAACTTACAGACACAAATAAATAACATTTTAGAACTGTTGTTGGCTTAAGTATTAGAAATTAGGTCTGAGGATTTCTTTCTGAACTCTGCATCTTAAAGACTTCTGAACGAAACAAGCGATATAAATTCCTTATTGTTTTTAGTAATCTATCATCTGAAAAATTTGGGGCTTACTGAATAAAACTAATATCTGAAACTCATGCAAAGAGCCAGAAGTTTCTAGTGAGCCTATCAAAGAGTCAGCCCCTCCTGACATCTGGAAGCCAAGACAGACGACTAGATTCCAGAGACTCAGGAGACACTTCACTTCCTTACACAGCTCTGTCCCTCTATTTCTAACATTACAATGATTTCCCTTTGTGATGTTTTTTTTTAGAAGGTTTAATTTCTTTTCCCTCTTAATACAATTAGAATGAAATCAAAGAAAGAGCCAATCTTTTCTCTTGGTATTTAAATGAAACGCAAATGTTCTTCAGAAGAATTAGGTTTTCCTTCTTTGTTTCCAGAGAAGGCAGCAACTCCTCCAAAATATCATCTTAGTTTTCCCAGGTTTAACATCTAGAAAAGAGAGAGATTTCTGAGGCACAACCCATTCTGGGAACTGTGGCCCAGTTCCTGACCCTGCAGGCATCTCTATTTCCAGTCTGCAATTTATCCCAGAACATGGATGCAATGTGAAAAGCCTTCTGCACAAGGCCTGTGGAGAAAAGGGGAAACAAATGGAAACTGGCACCAAAGAATCAGCTGCCATGGGAAGAATGAGAAAGTTTACTCTCTGGGGCCAGCACAAAGCGCTGCAAGATGAAGCCAACATCCTCCTCAGCTTCTAGCCAGTAACTTGGAATATGTCCAAGATAGCGTGAATGAACAGTGCTTTCCAGAAATTGTCGAGGACCAAATCTCAGGCTTCTCCCTTTCCATGCTTGTTTAAAGGTTATAGTATAAATGTAAATTATTCTCTTTTTCTTAATGATCCATCCCAGGCATCCGTCCACTGGAGAATCATGCTATATGACAACACATGGGTATGTATGTCACTCTCTCTCTTCTTCTAGACTGAAACACATATGAACCCTTCTATTGCCCAAATGCTGTCACAAAGCCTATGACTGAAGCTTTCTAGTTTAGCTCTCTTTAGGAGTTACTACAAATGTCCTCAGCACTTCAGCATAGAAATTGTTGTATAGTTTTGTTCTCTACTCAGGAAAGGCAGTTTCAAGGTTCAACACCCTCTACATTGTCTTAAAAGTAGCCACAGCAAGAACTATGGTCCAGATGACCTGTCAACAGATGGACAAGCAGACCACAACTTGTCAAGCTAAAAACAAGACTGAGCAATTTAAATTTTTAGTGCTTGAGTCTTTTATCATTCTATCCCCAGGGTTAGCTTTTCTTGGCCGGAGTCCAAAAATACCAACCTATCATCTGGGCAGACAGAGATTCTTCTCATTACCACAGATTAGATGAAAGTATCTCAGAGAATTTATTGTTTCCATATTGTGAGAGGGAACTTCCTTGCCTGGAAGCCATCTCTGAATACAAAGTGTCCATTCAGTTCCTCAGCCTGAGACCTCCCTTCAGAGGGATGGATGCTGCTTAGATTCCTCGGGAAGGAGTGGGCTGCGGCTTCCCTGATTGCAGTTTAGGTCGAGGAGGTTGTTCTCCCCTGCTGAGATGGCTGGCTGGCTTCACCAGTCAACATAAGTGCTGTGTGTGGTACTGCTAGGCTGGCATCGCTCCCTTGCATCATCCCAATCCATGAAATGTCATTGTCATCAACAGTCAGAAATAGGTCCTGACTGAAAGGGTGAGACAAAGGCTTGCAACTTCAGTTTGCCAGACATTGCTGCAATTATAATACTGAGCCACTTATTAAAAACTTAAGTGGTTTCTGTCCTGTAGAAAAGGGCAGAATGTGATCATCAGTGTCCCATCGGAAGAGTTGATCAATCTCCTGGAACAGTGGTGAGGAACATGACCTTGATCAGCTCCATCACATGGCCTGGGGTTAGGACACTCGGATGATTTGTGTCATTGCTTCTTCATCTGCTTGGTTTGGATCCTAGAGACAAAGAAAGCATAATAATGATTAACGTCCTTTGCAAAAGCAACAGGGACTTCTCACTACTTATCACCAAGGGAATACACACAACTTTGCTAAGTAAACCAAAGGCCTGTAATGCATCAAAGTCTGCATAAAAGGATTGAAGTGCAGCTCCATTACGGAAGAAGAGACAATAAACCTCATTCGTCAAAAGATTCCAAGTCTGGCTTGGCACTCCACAGTTGACAGTGTATCTCTCTCCTAAGAACCTGTAATGTGCTCTACCTTAAGGTTTAAGGGTCCCTAGGTGGCTAAGAAAAAGACCCAGAGAACTATGTCAGGCTATATTGTGTGGTATTATTTTCTGATCATATTTAAAATACTGAGCACTTAGCAGGGCTGGAAAGGGCACTGGAATTTATTTACTTTAATGCATTCATTTTGTAGAGAAACCTGAAGTATAGTGGGTAAAGTGATTTGCCTGGATTAGAGTTAAAAAAGTTAGTCAGGAGCCCAGCAAGGACTAACTGCTAAATCTCTTGGCTCCCATTTAATCTTTTCAATAAACTCCCCTGCTGCCTGTCACTTAAAATCTGCAGAGTAAAGACTAGGATCAGTCCTCGGAAGCTTTTTACAACACTCCACAATAAACTCCTTCAGTGCCTCCACACCAGGCCATGAAGCCTCAAATGGTGTGATCCAAAAGAAAAAGCTGAAAGATTTCTGGAGGTGGCAGGAGGGGAGCTGGGTCTTTTTTTTTTTTTTTTGAGGAAGATTAGCCCTGAGCTAACTGCTGCCAATCCTCCTCTTTCTGCTGAGGAAGACTGGCTCTGAGCTAACATCCATGCCCATCTTCCTCCACTTTATATGTGGGACACCTCCCACAGCATGGCTTGCCAAGTGGTGCCATGTCCGTACCCAACTGGCGAACCCCGGGCTGCTGAAGTGGAACGTGTGCACTTAACCACTGTGCCACCGGGCCGGCCCTGGGAGCTGGGTCTTAATCAATGAGCAAAGACAATAACCAGCATTTACTGAGCTCTCACTAGGTACTAGGTACTGTGCTAAGTAGGTACCTAATGTGGCTTACTGCATGAAATCCCTACAGCATTCCTGTGAAGTATCAATAGCACCTCACTTTACAAGTGAAGAAACTGAGGCTAAAAGAGGCTAAGTAACTAGACATAGGGCTATCATTAGCACACAGAATTAGGAGTTCCTGGCACAATGCCCATAGATGGCACTCTACATCTATACACTGCATGGATAATGAGGAATATGAGAATAATGAGAAAGGAAGGGTTCTCAGACTACAAGGAGGAATAGCATTAAAGGAGGAGTTAGTGCTCACGTGTGAGGAAATCTACTCTGACTGTTGAGACGCGTGATGAGGCAAAGGTGCTTAGACAGTAAGAGATGAGGAACTAGCACGCCTCTTTGAGCAGGGGACTGATGTGATTGAAAAAGCATTATAGGGGCTGGTCTGGTGGCACAGCAGTTAAGCTCATGCGCTCTGCTTCGGCAACCCAGGCTTCACGTGTTCAGATCCCCGGGTGTGGACCTATGCACCACTATTGGGCCATGCTGTGGCAGGCATCCCACATATAAAGTAGAGGAAGATGGACACGGATATTGGCTCAGGGCCAAACTTCCTCAGCAAAAAGAGGAGGACTGGCGGTGGATGTTAACTCAGGGCTAATCTTCCTCCAAAAAAAGCATTATCTCATAAAGATCGACTTGGCAACAGTTCAGGTGGAATGTAATGGTCACACAGAATAAACTACCAGTAAATGGAAGGAATACATTAATTCAACAAACATTTACCGAGTGCTTGCTCTGGACTGGCATTACATTAAGTCCAATAAATACAATGGAAAACAAAACAATCCTCTACTGTCTACAAAGCTTAGGGTCTAGTGAAGGAGAGAAATACTGCACAATTACACAAATAAAACAATTCAATTATTATTGCACTCAAAAGAAAAGGAAGATGGGAGAAAATAATGGGGTAGAAGAGACCTACTCTAGATCCGGCTTCTCAGATTTAAACCAAGACCTAAAAGATAAGGAGATAGCTACGCAAAAAAGATGGAGTGAAAAGCTTTACAGATTGGCTATTTTAAAGACAAAGGTCCTATGGCAGAAGACAAACCAATGAACAGTATAGCAAGAGCATAAAGACCAAGGAGGAGGAAATGAAACAAGAGGGTGACAGGAGCTAGACCATGTGGAACCTTGCTGGCCATGGTAAACAATTTGGATTTTAGTCTAAGTGCAAATGAGAAAGGGTGCGGGTGGAAGGGGTTAAAGCAGGATGGTGATATGCCATGATATACATTTTTAAAAGATTACACAAAGATGTGGGGAATGGATGAGAGGGGCACAAGAATGAAAGAAGGGAGACCAGTAGACAGCTGTTAGATTAAGTGAAGCAAAAGAAGAGAGGATTAGACCAGGCTGACAGCAGTTGGGAGGGAAAAATGTAAACTGATTCAGATTATATTTTAGAGGTAAAACCAAGAGGATTTCTTCAGGAATTGAACAATTCCAGCTTTAATAACTGGGTGGATGGGCATGTCACTTGTTGCGATAAATGAATGGTCTATGTATAAAAAAATAAAATAAAAACCAAGTTTTATTTTGGATATATTGATTCAGAAATGCCGACAAGATACAATCAGTGGAATTGTATGTCCTAAGAACCACAGTAATATAGTAGTTAGAGTAAGTTCTGGAATTATACTGCCTGGGTTTGAATTTCAGTTGCACCATTTTATTAAGTATTCTACCTTAGGCAGACTACTTAACCTCTCTAAACCTCAGATTCAACTGTAAAATGGAAACAATAAATCTTAACTCATGGGGCTTGAGGCTGCTGTAAAGATTCAATGAAAAAAAAAAGCTTATAAAAGTGCTAACATAATGGCCAGCACACAGCAGTTAGTGTTAGCTGCTGCTGCTAATATTATACTAAGAGACAATAAAATGTGTTCTTTGAAGATCAAGAAAAGCGAGAATTTCAAAGAATTAATAGGAATGAACTGGCAAACATCAGGAAGAGAAAAACGGCCACTGTATTAAAGACCTTTAGTGCTTGTAAGATGAAAGGGAATCTAAGAGACACAATGTCACACATTTCAGAGAATGTGATTGGTCCCTAGTGTGAAAATAGCAAGCCTTAGGTGAAGGCTTCCACCCAAGAAAATACAAGGCAATAAAGAGAAGAATGAAAGGTACAAGTCTTCTCACCTGCATGTGGGGACTATCCTTCTCCTTTGGAGAGAAAAATCGTCCACCTTCACCACGCTTCCGTGCCATGGCATGACGGTGCCGAGACTCATGCAGGTATTTCTAAAAGAAGAGAAATAAAACTACTAGGTAACTAGACAGTTATCTAATGCACAAATTCCATCCTCACAAGTTTGGGAAAACTGTGATCAAAGCCACCAGGGGTAATTATGACCTTGAGTTATGGAGAAAACACTAGATAGCAGCTAATCATAAGAATGTGAATGCTAAATGAATAATAAATAAAAAAAGATTCCCTGAAGGTATAGCAGAGATCACTACCTACCTCTCAATATACAGCCTCTCCTTCCCTTTAATAACAGACGAAATTTTAGTTGGCTAAATGGTTGTTCTGTAAATAAAATGCACTTCCTAGCCTTATTTCCAGGTTAAGTGTGGCCACATAATTCAATTTTAGCTAACGAGGTGTTTGGAACCTCTTGAAAGTTTCGTTAAAGCAGAGGTTCCCTTTGTTTCTACGCTGGAGCTCAAGCAGCCATATGGACTATAATAGCATTCGAAGAAAATTACAATAGTAAGACAGGAGGAGAATGAGTGCTGAGGATTGTGGAAATGTGCTACTAGCCCAGGCCAAATAATCTCTGAATTCCTTTTATGTAAAAAAAAAAAAAAAAAAAAGAGAAAAAGGAAATCTTATTTAAGCCACTGTTATTTTTTTGTTAGTGTAGTTGCAGCTGCATATAGCAATAACAAATGCTTACTTTTACAAAAGATTAGCAGCTATATAACTTCAATTCTTTGCAAGGTACTTAAGGAAACAAACCATATAAATAAAAAGTAACTTCAAAAGCAGAACCCTGCCCTTCTCTTCCTATATCCTTCCCGCTGTGTTTATACACACCCTTCTTTCCTTTGGAATTTTCCCTTCTGCCTCTAGTTTAGCCCGGGCTTGTCTCCTCTTAAGTATGCGGTGGTACTGCTTGGCATTCACATAGAGAGGCTCTTCTTCAAGCATCTCTGCCCCAGGCAGAGGGATTCTTTGGATAGCTGGCACAGACCCAGCACCAGGCACCATCTGTGTGAAGAGAACATCAGAGCATATGAAATATGAAATAGTGGCAATGAAGTCTGACATAGGAAACAGTTTCTTGGTCCCTGTTAATCTATTTTATTTTGAATGCTACAAAGAGTTAACTTTTACAGGGCATTTAGTTAATTTACACTGTAGGTGTGCATTTCAAACAAACATTCCAGATGATTATGTCATAGGGGTCCCAGAAGCCACTCTGAGAAACGACACAACCATGTCCAAATTCTTGTCCAGCCACAGCTCCATTTTCTAGGAATGTCTGCTGCCATCTAATGGTCAGGAACAGTAATCATAAGACAGTAAAACAGTACAGAGATAGGTACAGATTGACCAAGTGATTCCAAATGCCTATAGTCGCACAAATAATTTAATCAAATAGTTAACTTACTATATAATTCAATCCTAATTTTTCTAAACAAACAAAAACAAAGCGCGGTACTAAATGTACAAGGAAACAACAGGTTCCTGTGCCCCTCTCCCTTCCCAACTCTAACAACTATGAACGGCTATGTTGTTTCTTTTGGGAGCTTCCTCCACCTCTGCAGAAGCTTCTACTACTCATTCTTCCTTCATCCATCTTAGGTACTGTATACGGACATCCAATTTTGACTTTCACTCACACCACTCAACTCTCCTTCCCTATCATCCCTACATATTTATATCACACATTTTTTCGTTTCTCTATTGATTACAATCTTTCTGATTTTTAGCTTATTTTTTCTTTCATTCACTGTGGGTAACATATTTTCCATTTCCCAAAGATTAGTCTATCCCTCCCTTTGTTATTTGAATTCTAAGTAAGATCACGTAAAAGCACATATTTATGTCTGTTTATCCTCTGCTGTATCTCCAGCACCTAGAATAGTCCCTGGCACATAGTAGGTGCTTAGAATGAACTATGGTTCGTTGTAATGTTTATTGTAAAAGTAGATCTCTGTCAGTGCCCTAAGGATCAATCTCAATCCCATGAAGTCACTATTTATAATGAGAGATATCAAATTGCAAGTTTAAGAAATTTTCAAAGACAAAGAGATATATGGAAAAATAAATTACAGATAAGAACACTGAAGTGAAGAATCAATTTTCTTACCATGACCATCCCTCCTGAATTGACCACATTGCCTGCCACTGGTAGTGTCACAGTGACAGTCCCTTGCCCACTGCTGGTTGTGTTGGTGTTGGCTCCTGTCTGAACAATCTGTGCTCCTGCCAAACTGGCTGCTGGGATGGTGATCATGCCTGAAACAGGGACTGTAACTTTAAGAAAATAAAATATAAAACAAACAAAACACAGGTATACAGAAAGAAGGGAACACAGTTAGTCCCTCTTCCATCGGGCACACACTCATTCACCCTGGAAAAACATACTAAACAGCACAAGGGGAGAAAAAGCACTCTCCCACTCTCTGTCTGGTTTGCTGCATATAATTCAAGTAATCACAATCTTTGAAATTCCATTCACTGTCCGGGTTCCAGTTCTGAATAAATCTATCCTTGAAATGGACTTCCCTCGGCAATCCAGTGACAGTTTTCAACGGGTGGTGAGAAAATTCGGAGTCCTCCCCTTCTATGGATCAGTCTGACTATGACTATACCCACTGTTCCTCTACCTATGAACACCCTGCTTCGGGATGGAGACTTTATAAACTTATAATTTGTTTATCCCAAACTGACAATGAGTCAGCCAGCTTCAGGACTAAAACTTAAAACTAAATCAAGCATCCCGAGTCCCCAAACTATCAACAGCAGCACTTGAGGCTTTGTTTACCGCTCTCTGTTTGAGCTCCTGCCAGGGCTCAATCCACTTCAGGCCCTCTCCTGAGTCATGTGAGAGCATAGTTACTGCACTCACCGCATCGTGTATACTGCTGAATTTTCACCACAAGCCAAAACTTTAGTCAGGGAAACTAACTGAGATGTCCTTTCTAGATTTAACTGACAAATGCTTGCAAAAGCTCTCAAGTTCAGTTTGAGCCATCTCCTCCTCTCTGAAGTCCATTCTCCGCCCAAGCTAAACAGATCTCCTCTCTCCCTTGTTTATGCGAGATCTATTCCTAGAACATACCTCTATAAGGGGTCTGCACTGTATTTATTTGTTCACACGTGTCTCCCTTGTTATACCAGAGGCTCTCTGAGAAGAAAACACTTCTTTCTTAGCAAACTGCTACATACATAGTAGGCATGTAATAAGTCTTTTTATGATGATAGTGATAATAAATAATGAAGTGGCTCAGGAAAAAAACATAAGCAGCAACAACACTCCAAATGCCAACTTGACTTCTGATCTATTTCTCCTTTTAGCAATAAACTCACTCCCATATTTCCAATCTTCTATTTAGAAACATTTCTTCCCAGAAAGGATTAAAATCTTTATAATCCCTAGCACTAGTCTTTTAACCACCACAGTAGGAACTCCTACAGATAGAATCAAAGTTGATCATGTACTGGTGACAAGGAACCATCAACGAAGACTTAGAAGAAATCTTTTTTGTTGTTCAAAAATATGTCATATAGAGGTGACTGCAAAATTTCTAAAGCAGTCATTTGCCCAAGAGATGAAAAAGATGCCCCCAAGTCCCACAGAAACGAACGGGCACACTTACCTTGCTGGAGAATGGTCCCGTCTGCATTAACTGGCTGATAGACAATGGTCTGCCCTTCAGCAGTCTGTGCCACTTGCTGCCCCTGAACAGCAATCTGCTGCTGTGTCTGCAGGAAATATATCATGACAAAAAAACTTAACAGATTCCAAAGACACCACAAAGAACAAGACCATGTAGGTTTTTTTAAAAAAAAAACATTTTTCATGGCTTTCTTCCCCATTTCTACCACATGTGAAATATTTGGCTCAGCTGTCCGACCCTTCCAAGTCAGTTGTGTTGTGTTGTGTTGTGTGTGTGTGTGTGTGTGGACAGAGGTAGTGGGTTACCTGGGTCTGGCCAGCGGTGACAGCTGTCTGGGGCTGCTGGATGATGATCTGCTGGGTCTGGCCCTGCTGGCCCTGCACCTGCACAGCCTGCCCACCCTGGATCTGGATCTGTCCAGGTGGGACCAACTGTATCTGGGGGAGAGAGCACAGAGAAAGGTTAGTACCCTGCTGACACTGGTCTCTTTTGGCTCTGGACTGTTAGTTGCAAAATTCCTCTAGAAAGCAGGAGATGCTCTAATGAGGAAAAAAGACAGAAATTCTATTATGAATTAGAGATAACTTGTTTTCCATTTATGAAACAATGGAGGAATTATGACCACTAAATAATTTGACCACTAATAATATGAGCATACAATATCTGGATATTGGATGGTATTAAGGAATCAATGTCAGTTTTTTAAAAGATAGTGCTGGCATAGTTATCTATTTTTAAAAGCATGTTCATTTAAAAATACACTCAAGTGTTTTTTACTGATGAAATGATATAATATATATTCAAGACAATCCTTGACAGAGTAGGGGAATACAGATGAAACTATAAAGAAGACTGATAATGTGCCGATAACTGTTGAAGCTGAGTTATGGGGATTCATCATATCATTCTCTGTTTTTGTCTATGCTTGAACTTTTCTATATTAAAGTATTGAAAAAATTAAGTTATTTCTAATTTTTCTAAGCTGGGATTCTATAAATATGTATATATGGGATCCTTAAAACATACAGAAAAGTTGAAACTATCATATTAGACACCCCTGCAGTCACCATTTAGATTTAACAAATTAACTTTCTGCCCCATTTGCTTCATTTAACATTCTCTTCCTATCTAATAGGTAATCATTATAACTAAAACCATAACTTCCATCTTGTCAACTTCTCACCCTCTCTCACTCCCTCTGAGAGAAGACAGCTACCATGTTGTGAGCCACCCCATGGAGAAGCCCACATGGCAAGGAACTGATGTCTCCAGCCAAGAGTCAGCAAGGACCTAAGGCCCACCAAGAGCCATGAAAGTGAGCTTGGAAATAGATCCTCCCCCAAAGAATCTTGCATTGACTGCAGCCCACAATGGCGTCAAGGGAGAACTGAGTCACATTCTTTAGCCATGCTGTGCCAGGATTCCGGACCCCCGAGGAAATGTTTATTGTTTTAAGCCATTAACTTTTGGGGTAATTTGTTATGCAGCAACAGATAACTAATACAATGTGTCAAATGATATTCCCCATAGGTTTTCCAACATCCTCACCAAAACCCAGTACTGTCATTAATGTTTCCTAGTCTTTTGTTGATTTAATTTGCATTTTCTTTTTGGTTCCTGGGTCTAGACAGCTAAACCTCAGACAGTAATTTTGAACAGAGAGTGATCCTGTGCTTTCCAAATCTATTTTCTTTCTTTTCTCTCGTTTAACAGCTATGGCTATTAGGAGGACCATCATAAACCTAACAAGAAACTTCAGAAAAATTTCTTAGAAATCTTCTGTAATTAAAAAAACTGCAACAACACTAACTGCTGGGTATACAGAATTCTCTTTTTTCATACAACAGCTACTGGACACGTTTTTTAAGATCAAAAGAGACAGCTTTTATAGGAACGTCCCACAGTTCAAAATTGCTATTATTTTATATACAAGTACACTCTCAAATACACAGCTACTAAACAGTTTTCCCTGACACCTCCCTCAATAGCTCTTTAATCAGTCATTCATTCATTTCATCACGAGACAATTTTGATCTGGGCATTGTTTCAACAGAACAGGGCGTTTGGAAGCAGAGAGGGTACTCTCACAGAGATGGATTTCTATAGCCAGGTTGCTTTCCACCCATGATTTCAACCTGGGAAGCCACTGGTCTGAAGAGAAGAGGACGTTACCACGGAGCTTACCAGGTGATAGGAAAAAGGCCTGCTGATGGAAGCGCAGGAATCAGGCCAGCGTGTTCCATGTCTCAGAGACACTCATGGATCCTCCTTTGTTAGGGGATAGTTTGCCTAAGTCTTTTTTTTTAAATTGTGGTAAAATACACAACACAAAATTTAGCATGTTAACCATTTTTAAGTGTTCAGTTCAGTGGTATTAAATACATTCATAATGTTGTACAACCATCACCAATATCCATCTCCATAACTCTCTTCATCTTGTGAAACTGAAACTCCATAGCCTTTGAACAGTACTCCCCCATTCGCTACCCTCTCCAGCCCCTGGCAACCATAAGTCTACCCACTGTCTCTGATTTTGATTACTCTGCCTACCTTATATAAGTGGAATCACATAGTATGTCTTTTTGTAACTAGCTTATTTCATTTAGCATAATGTCCTCAAGGTTCATCAATGTTGTAGCATAGGTCAGGATTCCCTTCCTTTTAAAGGCTGAATTATATTCCATTGTATGTGTATCCACATATCTGTCAGGTTGCTTCCAAGTTTTAGCTATTGTGACTAATTCTGCTATAAACACAGGTGTAGAAATCTCTCTTCGAGATCCTGTTTTCAATTCTCTTGTGTATACCCAGAGTGGAACTGCTAGATCATAAGGTAATTTTGATTTTAATTTTTTGAGGAACTACCATATTGTTTTCCACAGTAGCTGCACAATTTTACATTCCCACCAACAGTGCAGAAGGTTCCAACTTCTCCACATCCTCTCCAACATTTGTTATTTTCTGTCTTTTTGTTAGTAGCCATCCTAATGGGTGTGAAGTGGTATCTCTATTATAGTTCTGATTTGCACTTCCCTGATGATTAGCAACGCTGAGCATCTTTTCATTTACTTATTGGCCATTTGTACATCATCTTTGGGGAAATAATCTGTTTAAGTCCTTTACCCATTTTTTTAAATTGGGTTGTTTGCTTTTTGTTGCTCAATTTCAGAAGTTCTCTATTATTTTTGATATTAACTCTATATCAGATACATGACTAGCAAATATTTCTCCCATTGTGTGGGTTGCCTTTACTCTGTTGATAGTATCTTTTGATGCACAAAATTTTTAAATTTTCATGAAGTCCAATTTACCTATCTTTTTCTTTTGTTGTCTGTGCCTTTAGGTGTCATATACAAGAAATCACTGCCAAATCCAATGTTGTGAAGCTTTTGCCCTATGTTTTCTTCTAAGACTTTTATAGTTTTAGGTCTTACATTTAAGCCTCAATCCATTCAGTTAATTTTTGTATATGGTGTTAGATAAGGATCCGATTTCATTCCTTTGCATGTGGGCTTTGGGTAGTACTTCTTTTTAAAATTGAGGTATAACTGACATAACACTATATTAGTTCCACGTATACAACATAATGATTCAATATTTGTATATATTGCAAAATGATCGCCACAGTAAGTCTAGTTAACATCTGTCACTATCCACAGTTACAAATTTTTTTTCTTGTGATGAGAACTCTTTCTGTGATAACTTTCAAGATCCACTCTTCTAGCTACTTTCAAAATATACAATACAGTATGATTAACTACAGTTACCATGCTTTACGTTACATTCCCATGACTTATTCCTTTTACAACTGGAAATTTGTAACTTTTGACCCCCCTCACCCATTTCACCCACCACCCCGCTCCTTGAGCAACCACCAATCTATTTTCTGTGAGCTTGGTTTTTGTTTTAGAGTCCACATATAAATTAGATCATTTGGTATTTATCTTTTTCCGACTTATTTCACTCAGCATAGTACCCTCAGGTCCATCCCATGTTGTCACAAATGGCAAGATTTCATTTTTTTTATGGCTGAATAACATTCCACTGTGTGTGTGTGTGCATGCACACAAGCCACATTTTCTTTATCCATTCATCCATCGATGGACATTTAGGTTGTTTCCATGTGTTGGAAACATTATTTACAATGCCACAATAAACAGGGGGGTGCACATATCTTTTCCAATTAGAGTTTTCATTTTCTTTGTATAAATACCCAGAAGTGGAATTGCTGAATGATACAGCAGTCCTATTTTTAAATTTTTGAGGAACCTCCATACTGTTGTCCATAGCGGCTGCACCAATTTACATTCCCACCAACAGTGCACAGTATTGACATATTAACAATATAAAGTTTACCAACCAACGAACATGGGATGTGTTTCTACTTACTTATGTCTTTAGTTTCTCTCAGTAAGGTTTTGTAGTTTTTATTATACCGGTCTTTCACCAACTTGGTTAATTTCTGAATATTTAATTCTTTTTGAGGCTATTATAAATGGAATTTTCTAAATTTCCTTTTCAGATTGTGGTTAATGTAGAGAAATGCAACTGATTTTTTGTTGACTTTTGTATCCTCCCAATTTGCTGAATTCATTTATTAGTTCTAAAAGGTTTTCTTGTGGAATCCTTAGGATTTTCTACATTTAAGATCATACCATCTGTGAACAGATATAATTTTACTTCTTCCTTTCCAATTTGGACGCTTATTATTTCTCATTCTTGCCTAACTGCTCTGGCTTGAACTTCCAGTACTATCTTGAATAGAAGTGGTAGAAGCAGACATCCTTGCCATGTTTCTGATGTTAGAGGAAACACTTTCAATCTTTCACCATTGAGTATGATGTTTGTTGCAGGTTCTTCATAAACAGCTTTTACTATGTTGAGGCAGTTCCCCTCTACTCCTAGTTTGCTGAGTGTTTTTATCATGAAATGGTATTAAATTTTGCCAGATGCTTTTTCTGCATCAATTCAGATAATCATGTGGTTTCCCTCCTTCATTTTGTTAATGCAGTGTATTACACGGTAGACTGATTTTTGTATGTTGAACAATCCTTGTAGTCCAGGAGTAAATCCCACTTGATCATGGGGTATAATCTTTTTAATATATAGTCTGAACTCAGTTTGCTAGTATTTTGTTGAGGATTTTTACATCAATGTCCTTAAAGGATATTGTAGTAGTTTTTTGTCTAGTTTTTTTTTCTTGTAGTATCTTTGCCTTGCTTTGGTATCAGGGTAATGCTGGCCTCAGAGAATGAGTTAGGAAGTGCTCCCTCTTTAATTTTTGGGAAAAGTTTGAGAAAGACTGGCATTAGTTCTTTAAACGTTTGATAAAACTGACAAGGGAAACCATGAGGGCTTTTATTTGATTACTGATTCAATCTCCCTCGTAGTTACAGGTCTATTCAGATCTTCTATTTCTTCCTGGGAGGTTTTGTGTTTCTTGGAATGTGTCCACTCATTTAGGTTATCCAATTTGTTGATATACAGTTGTTCAAAATACTCTCATAATCTTTTTTTATTTCTGTAGGATCAGTAGTAATGTCCCCATTTTCATTTCTCATTTTAGTAATTTGAGTCTTCTCTTTTTTTCTTAGTCCATGTAGCTAAGGGTTTGTCAATTTTGTTGCTCTTTTCAAAGACCAACTTTCAGTTTCTCTGACTTTTTCTCTATTGTTTTTCTATTTGTCTCTTCTCTAATTTTTATTACTTCCTTCCTTCAGCTAGCTTTGGGTTTAGTAGGTTCCTTTTCTAATTCTTCAAGTTGTAAAGTTAGGTTGTTGATTTGCAGTCTCTCTTGTTTTTTAATGTAAAAGCCTTCAGAGATATAAATTTCCCCCTTAACACTATTTATGCAGCATCCCATAAGTTCTGGTAGGTTGTTTACGTTTTAATTCATCTATAGGTATTTTTAAATTTCTCTTGTGATTTCTTCTTTGATCCACTGGTTATTTAAGAATGTGTTGTTTAATTTCCACAAGTTTGTGAACTTTCCAGTTTCATTCCTGTTGTTGATTTCTAACTTCATCCCATTGTGGTCAGAGAAGATACTTTATATGACATCTATCTTTTAAAGTCTATCGGGACTTAATTTGTACCTAAACATATGGTCTTATCCTGGAAAATGTGCCATGTGCACTTGGGAAGAAAACGTACGCTGTTGTTAGGTTGAGTATTCTGTACACCTGTGTCATATTTAACTGGTCTATTGTGCTGTTTAAGCCCTCTACTTCCTTACTTCTGTCCATTTATTGAGGGGGGGTACTGAAGTCTGCAACTACTGTTGTAGAGCTATTTCTCCCTTCAATTTCATCAGTTTTTGCTTTATATATTTTGCTGGTCTGTTATTAGGTGATAAAAGTTTATAACTGTGTATCTTCTTGTTGTATTGAACCTTTTATTAATACATAATGTCCTTCTTTGTCTCTTGTAAGCCTTTTTGATTTAAAGTCTCTTTTGTCAGATACCAGTACAGCCACCCCTGCTCTCTTTGTGCTGAGGAAGCCTGGCCCTGAGCTAACATCCGTGCCCATCCTCCTCTACTTTATATGTGGGACGCCTACCACAGCATGGCGTGCCAAGCGGTGCCATGTCTGCACCTGGGATCTGAACTGGCGAACCCTGGGCCACCGAGAAGGGGAATGTGCAAACTTAACCACTGCGCCACCAGGCCAGTCCCTATCCTTTCCCTTTCAATGTTTGTGTCTTTGGATCTAAAGTGAGTCTTTTGTAGACAGCAAATAGGTGGATCATATGTTTTCATCCTTTTTGTCAATCTCTGTCTTTTGATAGGAGAGTTTTAACCCATTTAATCTATTAAAGTAATTACTGATAAGGAAGGACTTACTTCTGACATTTTTCTATTTGTTTTCTATTATGCTTTACAGCTCTTTTGCCCCTCATTTCCTGCATTACTACATCTCTTTGTGTTTAGTTGATTTTTTGGTACTGAAAGTGTTTAAATTACTTTTTCATTTCCTTTTGTGATTATTCTATAGCTATTTTGTTAGTGATTATCATTAAGATTACATTTAACATCCTAAAGTTGTAACACTCTAATTTGAATTTATACCAGCCTAACTTCAATGATATACAAAACCTCTGCTCCTTTATAGCTTCGTCCTCACTCTTTTTGGTTGTTGTTGTCACAAAATTACATCTTTATACATTATGTGTCCCCAAACATAAATAATTCTTTCAGATGTCTTAGTGTCTTTAATATTGTATACAAAACAACATGTAGAGTTACAAGTCAACATTCCAATATTACTAGCTTTTAGACTAATAATTAAAAAAAATATTAGTCTCTTAAATCATGTATAAAAAAAGTGGAGTTAAAAACCATTGTTTACAATAACACTAGTTTTATGATTGCCCATGCGTTTACCTTTTGAGATTTTTATGCCTTCAGATGGCTTCAAGTTACCATCTAGTGTCCTTTTATCTCACTCAGAGGGACTCCCTCCAGCATTTCTCTCAGGGCAGATCTAGTCATAATAGCCTCTCTTAGCTTTTGTTTGTCTGGGAATCTCTTAATCTCTCCCTCACTCTTGAAGGACATTTTTGGTGAATATCGGATTCTTGGTTGACAATTATTTTCTATAAGCATCTTGAATATATCAGCCCACTGCCTTCTGGCCTCCAAAGCTTTCTGGTGAGCAATCTGCTGACATTAAGGATCTGTTGTAGGTGACAAGTTGCTTCTCTCTTGCTGCTTTCAAGATTCTCTGTTTAGTTCTGGCTTCTGAAAGTGTGATTATAATGTTTCCCGGTGTGGGTCTCTTTGAGTTCATTTTACCTGCAGTTTGTTGAGCTTCTTGGATGTTTATATTCATGTCTGTCATCAAATTTGGGAAGTTTTCAGCCATTATTTCTTCAAATATTCTCTCTGCCCCTTTCTCTCTTTCTTCTTATGGGACTCCCACAAATGCACATGGTGATCACTTGATGGTGTCCCACAGGTCCATTAGGCTCTGTTCACTTTTATTTAGTCTTTTTACTTTCTGTTCCTCAGTTTCCATAATTTCCATTGTCTTATCTTCAAGCTTGCTGATTCCTCCTTCTGTGTGCTCAAATTTGTCTGCCTTTGAATCCTTCTAGGCAGTTATTGTACTTTCCGGCTGTGGAATTTCGTTTTGGTTTCCTATCTCTTTATAGGTATTTCCACTTTGTTTGTACATTGCTTTCTTGACTTTTTCCACAATTTCCTTTAGTTCTTTGAGCATGTTTCTTTAGGACAGTTATCTTAAAGTGCTTGTCTAGTATATCTGTCTTTTTCAAGGACAGTTTCTGTTGATTAATTTTTCCTTTGAATGGGCTGTACTTCCCTGTTTCTTTGTTATGCCTTGTGATATTTGGTTGAAAACTAGACATTTGAATCAAATAATGTGGTAACTGTGGAAATCAGATTCTCCTCCTTCCCAGGATTTTCTCTTTTTTGGTTATTGTTCTAATTGTTGTAGGCTGTCTCTGTACCAAGAATCAGCCTGAGGTATAAACTTAGTATCTTCTCAGGTCTTTTCAGAGCCCACACCTTTCCCTGGACATGTACAGTCACTTTCTAATTTTCCCCATATATGCAGTTGCTTTTGAACATCCTTGTCTTTAGTATCTGGCTCCCAAAAGAGGAAAAAGAGAAAAAGATAGAAAGTGGGCTGGGGGAGGGGGAAGGGTACTGGCCTTTTAAATGCTCTGGAAGTCACTTTAGTTGGAGGTGGAGGAGCTTACAGTAACGGGGGAAGTGCAACAATGGTGGCTGCCCACCTCTGTCTACATCTCTGTGATCAGAAGCAGCAATCAGTGATCTCTGATATTTGGAGGACAGGGTTCATTTTGCCCACCCCAGTCCCTATAAGCTATGTGCAAGCTGTTCCAGGAACCACTGCACAGCTGCCTACCCAGGAGCTGGGTAGCTGCTACTGCGCTACCCATTGAAAATGACTGAAACTGACCTCAATTTCACATACAAGCTTTCTCGCAGAAGTTGCAAGCCTTCAATAGATTCTAGAGTTCCAAAACAGTTACATCAGATTCTGCCAGTGCAATTGTTGTCTAAGTGGGGAGACAGACTCCTGGGGATTCCTCATCCACAATCTTCCCCTGCATCCTCTGCCTCAGTCTTCTTAACTACTTTTTCCAAATACTAAGCTCATAGTTAGAAAGGTTTGGTACTTAGAAAGTGTTGGTAAATGAAGAAATAAGTAAATTTACTTGCTGATCTGAATCCATTTTCTTTTTGTGTTCTGGATAGCAAGGAATACCTATTACTGGTCATTAGGGTTTCCTCTTCCATCTATACATATTCTTTGCCCATTTTTCTACTGGACTGTTATTTTCACACCAACATATAAAAGTCCCTTCTGTATTCTGGATACAAACCCAGTTATGTGTGTTAAAAATATCTCTCCAAGTCTGCATCTTGTCTTTTACAAAACTTCATTTATGACACATTTTGATGTATACAAGTTTTTATTTTAAAGTAGTCAAATAAATTTGCTTTTTATGTCTTTAAGAAATCCTTCTCTACCCCACTGCATAAAGAAAATTCTATAAAGAGAATCTAAAAGTTTCCAAGTATGGTTTTTTACATTTAGATCTTTAATCTATCTAGCAAGTATTTTTGTATATAGTAAAAAGGTAGAGATCAATTTTCTTTATCATTCTTAAACCATTTCTTCACTGATATTTTATATTATATTTGTTATAGATCAACTTCCAATACTCTTGTATTTATGCCTGCACTCTCTAATCCAGTTCCACTATCTATATTAAACCAAGGATCTTAACCTAAAATTGTATGCAAGATTTTGCACATATCTGGACATCTGCACCTTTTCTAAGAAGAGGGCATAGGTTTCACTGGAATTCTAAAACAGGGAATGCAACTCAAAAAAGGTGAACAAGTACTGTTCTAAATGAAATAGTTATTCAAAAAACACTAATGAGAAGCCAACTCTTACAAAAAGGGGTTGAAATTTCAGCATGCTAAGGGAGGCTATGGAATCTTACCTAGAGGCTTTGTTATGTATGTTGACAAAAAATAGTTTTACCAGGATGGTTTGATTAGTTACAGTGCTACTTGGAAAGGAGGGAATAAAATAACCGTTTCAAACTCTCTTAAAGCCAAACAAAGAAACCTCCATAAAATCACAGAATTTAGAGCTGGAACAAACCCTATAAATCACCTGATATAAACTGGGTTTGTGGATGAGAAAACTACCAATTAAACGACTTAGCCAAGATCAGAAAGCTTGTTTAATGGCAAACCAGGGAATGAAAGTCACGTCACCACAGTCACAGCACACTGTTCCTAGCACTATAGCCCACTGAGAGTGGAGAGGAAGGCGTGGCAAGGGGGGCTGGAGAGGAGGCAATGAGAGGATGGGCAGAAATGGAATAGCAGTGTGGAAGTGAAGAGAGCACACACTGAAAATGTATTTAAAGCCTCATACATTTATGCATGGAGAACTGTGGAAACTATTTTTAATCCTAACTACAACTCCATCTTGGCAAAAATATGCCAAGAGCCTTAAAAATGCTCTTACCTTTTGCTCAAGCAATCACTCTAGTCCAAAGAAATTACCCTAAGAATTAACTCAACTGAAAAATAAAGCTACCACACTCAAATACATTAAGTAATCTTACCTATAAAAGCAAAAAAACAAAACAAAACCAACACAACCCTAAATACACTTTGTAAAGTGTAAATTCTGATTCATCAAATTGATGATTATGTAGGAATTAAAAATAATAAAATCATGTGGAAATAAGTTAAATTTTAAAAAAAGAAAAGCAAAAAGAAAGTACATGCACGGCACAATTGTGCTCAAAAAGTACTCATAAAAATCACAAGGGAATAAGCAAGAATTAAAAATTTGATTTATCAAACAGTATGATATGGCTGATTTATTTCAACTGATATTAAATTCTTCCTGAAAAACTAAGACATTCATGTGATCATTCTAACTCTTAAAACAAAATATACATACATAGTAAAAAGTTAATAGTTCTTTCTCATCCCGATTTCCATGCTCATAAACATATACCCATGGGGGTTTGGCTATTAATTATGAAGAGGGAATCACACTTTACATATTTTTCTGCAATTTATTTTTCACCATTAACCGCCCCCATGGTTACTGTTCACCCTTTCCATCAATGACATAATACTCCATACATGAATATAGTATGACTTATTCAACCATTTCCTTATTCTTTTCTTATTAATAGACATTCAGGTTACAAAATATTTTTTTGTTAGTACAGTCCTGCAATAAATGTCTCTGTACATTTCTCCCTATGTATTGATGCTTTTCTTCCTATAGGAGAGAGTCTCAGAAATGAGCCAGGTAGATTGAAGGTTTATGTACTCAATAGTGAGATGGCTTTCCAAAATGACTTCAGAATCTGCAATTACCGAAATTAATGAGTGTTTCCTTTTCTCCAGACCCATTCTAGCACTGGATATAATCACTCAATTAAGTTTTTGCCAATTTATCCCTCTAATCCTAAAATTTGATGCCAAAGAGTTGTACATACTTTTAATCTCTTCTACATCTTTGTCTTGTTTACCTTTGTTTTATGTTTCTGAATCAGTCTTTCTAGTAGATTTATCTACCTACTTTACTGGTCTGTTTCAAGAATCAGCTTTTATTTACCCTATCTACATTTTTATTAGTTTTCTACTTCATTAATTTTAACATACTTTTTGTTCATTTTGTTCTTGTCCTAACTTCCTCAGGGAAATATCATTTATTTATTTTCAGTTCTTTTAAAATAAAGTATTTCAGGTTACAAATTTTACTCTAAAGTATAGCTTTTAGGTGTGTGCGATGGGTTTGGACTCAAATATTTTCTTTTTCATCACTTGCTAGATAATTCAAATTATAAATGACACAGAAAGAAATGAAAAGGATGACATTTCTGACCAAAAACAACAATCTCCAAAGCAGATTGTAAATTCCCTTCCCCTGTGCCTAAAAGTGCCACCCAAGGTCACACTAATGAAATACTTCTATGAAACAGATTTTCATCTCTATATATAATCTTTACATTGTTTCAAGATCTTGCCTAGTATCTCAGTCCTTACCAGAGATGTCCAATTTCTGTACAGTTCTGCTTTATATCACTGGTACTACAAAGGTGGAATATCAACTAAATGCAAATAGAGGGCAGGAAGCAATTAAATGCAATATCAATTGTCAAACAGTTTGTGACAAACTATTCTTTAAAATCTCTGTTCTGATATTCTGTCTAAACATTTTTTTTTTTTAATACTACTCACCTGCTGCAAACCCTGTGTCCCAGATACAGGTACTTGCATGATGGTTTGACCTTGTCCACCAGGGACAGCCTGGACCATGATGGGTTGGCCAGTTGATGTGATTAACTGGCCTCCACTGACCTGTACCATTAATGGCTGCCCCTGGACCTAGAATGAAATAAAATAAGAACAATGAAATAACATAATACATAACGTGTTTTTACCAAAAGACAATCACTGGAAGTATTATGCTGCCTCGCTAGAAGGGGAAAAGGTAGGAGAGACCCTAAGAAAATAAGTCTAGAGTCCTTGTCCTCAAGTTATCTTCTTCGAATATCTCTGATATCTTTAACTAAATGCCTGTTGAATACTTTAAGGTCAGATACAATGGCGTATACCCAGAGTCTTTGGGAAGTCTCAATATATATAAGGCATTTATCACCAAATACAGGCGATATCCATGAGAAGCATTTAATCAAAACATCAAGGCTATTTGCCTTTTTAGATCAATATCCAGGAATGAGCTCTAGTGAGGGCTGGAGAAGAGGCATGAGAGGGATAGGTGACGGTGGTTGAGCGCAAATTCTAAATAACCTGGAAGGAGTAAATCAAACTGTACTCAGCAAGGACTCCAGGAGGCTGGGCAGCAAATAGCTCTGGAAGCTTATGTAGAAGACCCTTTCACTCCAGTCTCTCAAGCATAAATGAAATGTACATCTTTTAGCCTCTTCACCTTACACTGGGAATTCTAGTCTCATGGTTGTTTAAAGAGCCCACTAGTAAAAACACCTAGAAATATTTTCTGGTCAGTTTGCAATCTCCATAGAGTAATTCCTCATACTGGACCCTGCAATATCTGTACAATTATTTTAAATTTAACAGAAGCAATGACAAATATGGAAATTACACAGAGCACTCAACTGTACCAAAAAACTCCCAACTTTCAAGCTACTATGAGTAAACAGAATACTCTAAAAGCCAGGACATTGTAAGTACTCTGTAACACCTTGAGTCGCAATACAAAAATATTTAGCTAACAGAATGCTTTCTGGAAGCAAAAACCCAAGCCACTTTAGAAGCGAAATGGAATGTTCAACAGAACAGCTACAAATCTGAAACTTTCACTTTCAGATTCTATCTTTGTTTTGGGGAATTATTTGTAACAGAACAAAAGAATATTTTTATGACTAAAATATTCATTTTTAATGACAGAGAAAATATCTTCAAATAATGGTAATTAGTTAAAATAAAAGATCAGTATGTCCTAGATGAGCATATTAGATATTAAGACTCCCTCCTTTCACCACCAACACCAATCTATCAGAATCTTCAGGAATATTCAAATCCTAGGCTTTGTTAAACTGTTCATTGAGAAATTCCACTTTACTTTTAAGGACTGTACAATCTCCCTTTCTCACGCTTTCTCCTTTCCTTACATGCCCATCCCAAATCAAATTCCGTTTGCTACACCAACGCTGGCATGTACTCTATCAGGAAAGATTTTTTAGAATCTTTATTGCATGAATAACTGAAAGAACTATTTTAAAATTCTCCAAAATAATGAGACCCCTAGAGGAAACGTTTCCATTATTTCCATAAAGTGTTTCTATTTCTTTTAAATAAAATCTCCCTAAGTGGGAAACATAAGTTTTAAGGCACAACTATTAATAATTTTCTGGCTATCCATCATCTTAACTTCTCCCCTCACTGACATGCTGTATGTGCACGTAATAAGCCATCTGAGACTCTAAGGAGCCCACTGTGTTTATAACATATGAATGATCACAAGGACACATGCATCAGACAAGAAGCCATACAGTTAAGAGCATGTTACATTCCCATTCCACAAGTGGTTAATGACAATACTGTTTTACATACCAATAAGATGAAGCAAGCATGTAAAACATGAATAACAAACTATTGAACTCTGAGATTTGAATATGGTTTGGGAGTACCTACAGGCTCAGCTTCTTTCAGCCTAATTTATCTTCAGAATTTGCTTTATAACATCATCAAACACTATGGGTGGCAGGTGTAGGGGTGGAGCTGAAAGGGTGAAGTGAAATGATTATAATAAAGGGTAGTTAACTGCAGGATGCTTAGAGCACTAGTAATAAAGTGAGATGCCAATTCTACATTCTACGTCCTACTTTGAGTCCTTTCCATTCAATGGAAGGAGAAAAAGGCACTCAAATCTTGCCAAGTTCTCAAAAATATGGTCATTTGAGTCAAAGTAACGTATAGACAGAGAAAAGACTAATGTTCCTACTCCTATTTTTATATAGGAACTGGCCAAAACACAACCCTAATTTAGGCTGTTTAAGCTCACGATACATAATGTTAGGGAACTGCATTAGTTAACTAAGAATTCCTATGGTTACTATAACACCTAAGGCTTAGAGAAGGCATATCCCACCTCTGTCCAACCAAGAGGTATGGGGTAATCTTTGCAGATTTAGTAATAAAACAGGTCACGGATTTCCAAGGAAAAGGTAGTGAAAAGGCAGCAGTTAAGAGACTGACAGATTCAGAGATTAGATAAACTTTGCCAAGGACAATGACTATTTTGCAGCTGAGCTGCCTTTTTAATAAAAATAAAACACAATCTAGCCTAGTTAACGTGCATATATTTTATTCATTATAATACAAATTTATGAAATTTTACCATGCAATCTGATTACAGAGTTTGAGCTCTAAAAAGGTTCTAATGCCACTTGTAAGAATTTCTTCCTGTCACTCATACCATTTCTTCCCCAGGCACTCCCAAAGAAACACACGAGCCAAATGAAGCTTTCAGAAAATTGATTCTGGGGTCACTATACAACTTGTCATGAAACATTAGAAACTGGCAGCTTATAAGCCTCAAAGACAAGTTAGCAGCATCAAAGACATGCAACTGACTTTGCCATTCCTCCTTGAGATCCTACTACAAACAGCACCAGACATGAGGAGAGGAGAAGTTCATGCAGTGCTTACAGAGAATCAGAGAGGGCACCACTACCTGGAGGGTCTGGACTTGCTGGCCTGAGGCGGATGCCACCTGGGCCTCAGTCTGCAACTGGACAGCAGTGACACCACCCTGCTGCTGAGAACAGGAACAGGAAGAGCTTGAAATGTGTCAGGAAGGAAATGTATAGTTCAAGACATGAGATCACCTTACCTCTTGTGGGACAGGGAGGGAGTCTTCTTTCAACAGTCCCACCCTACACAGGACTTTCAACCTGTACCGACTCCCTATACTGAAGCTGTTTTGTTGAAGGTAGTAGGACTAAAGATATTAGCCCTTTGTCCCCAGGTGGAACTCAAAACATTTCTATGACTCAAAAAACATCAAAATAGTTGTCATCATTAACACAAAAATTTTTAACGCAGTCCAACTCTCCAGAAATAGGCATTTGATCCTTCTGCTTATACAGTTATTTTAATGTTCTTTTTGTTTCCTCAAATGAGTTCACAAGAACAAAGTTATCAGGTTTTAACAGCCTTGAAGCTACAACGA
Organism: Equus caballus; assembly: GCF_041296265.1. Lineage (NCBI taxonomy): Eukaryota > Metazoa > Chordata > Mammalia > Perissodactyla > Equidae > Equus > Equus caballus. The sequence goes on along the minus strand of NC_091703.1, from coordinate 43,892,553 downwards.
AGAATTTCTGGGACTTAATGCAATCAGCAGAAAGAAAGAACAAGCAATCACTGTGAACCAAAATCATCTTCATGAGGTCACTGCGCTTCTACCTCAAATCTAAGATTACTTCTACTCAACTAGACTACTTTAGAAGCAACGTTTTCAGAGATTCAACCTAATTTTTCTATCTTCTAATGTTAAGTTCTGACAGACAAGACCACCCAGCAGGGCACTGGTGAATGGGCCCTTGTGGAGTCCTCTCTTCTAAGGCAGCTGAAGGGAGCTGCCAGAGCCGCGGCAGCTGCGTGGAAGGAAAAGTTAGCAAAGGAATTTAAGTCATTGATCTCGTTTACTCAAGAGTAGCTCCTTCCTTTGATTATTAGCTAGGAACAACCTGGCATCCAAACTTCCTTTGCCCTCCCTACTAACTACTTTTCTACATTATGTAAATTCCGTTTTGGAAACAAAACATTCCCAACCTTGGCCTAAGGTCAGATTGATGCATAATAAATTTCTTTTCTTCTAGGGAAAAAAATAAGTGAAGTTTTACTAAAATAAAGCCAGGCAGAGAACATCAGAAAATGTAATCTGTGTATAACTCAGGAAACCAACCTATCTTAATTAAGAATAAACCAGCAGCAGGGAATTCCTTTCTAATACGCGCTTATCCATTAAGAGTGCCTGTCAACATGAATATTACCCTCAAGTTAAACCAGAGCTTTTCAGAGTAAGCACTGTGGTGGATCAAATCAGGGAACAGAGGATTTCTTGGAAGCTATCCTGGTCTGTTTATTGTGGCCAAAGCCTTACTAGATCACAAGCTAGCTTAATCAAGAAGAGAAACAACCAAATTGAATCCAGAAAAGAGAAAAACTCCAAATTTCCAGGTGAAAACAGAGTAGGTGTTTTGACTTTCAATAAGATAAGAGGGACAATTCACTATTAACCATGCTCCCATGAAGAGCAAATTCTAAGTGGTCGTGGACTAGATAGAGTTCAGAACACACAGAACATGAGAGAAACCACAACAAATCCAATCTTCAACAAGTACTTCGGCACAAGTCATCAGACCCGTTCTTTGTAAGACGTGGTGCCTCTCAAACGATTCCCCAGTAGAGTGGTGCTGTTACCACTCCGCTAACGTAATGTTTAAAGAGGCTGAAATCATACCTGCTGCTGAATCTGTCCAGCCTGTACAACAATCTGCTCTGTTGAACTATTGCTGTTCGCTGTATACTGCTCCATGGTCCCTCCAAGGTAGAATCTCGTCCACAGTGAGTTTCACTCTGGAGATCTGAGAAGATTTCGAGATGCACCCCTATTAGAAAGTCAGGGAGGAAAACTAAAGTGAGATTGTCAACAAAGGCCCTGCCAGATGATTAACCTTGATAACTGATAGCTGTACTTGATTTTCAAGAAAGCAGAGGAAGTGAATAGAAAATGTTTACATTCAGTATCATTTTGAACTAGTATTACATGGCACAATCATGACAACAATATCACAATGCTATTGCATGTTCTAAAAATATTTTTAGTCATTTCTTATCAGCAACCTTCCCTTTCAATACTATTAGAAACACACTTGCACGTTAGAAATACTCATTAAGCTACAATATCACTTTGTTACAAAGCCTAATTAATAGGATTTTCAAGTCTGCACGTGTATTTCAGAGAATAAACTGTCTCTTTAATTTATAACACACATTTACTGCTGGTCATACCAAACACGTTCTCTAGTCCACTACATACGGTAAGCAATTTAAAACTTCAAGATTTATGATTTACTAAATATATTATCTAGACCTGAAGTCAAACATTTTGCTTATCAAAATCTCCATTGGGGGGCCAGCCCCATGGCCAAGTGGTTAAGTTTGCACGCTCCACACTGGCGGCCCAGGGCTTTCTGGGTTCGGATCCTGGGCGCGGACATGGCACCACTCATCGGGCCATGTTGAGGCGGCGTCCCACATGCCACAACCAGAAGGACCTACAACTAGAATATACAACTAAGTACTGGGGGATTCGGGGAGAAAAAGCAAAAAAAAAAAAAACAAAAAAAAAACCCTCCATTAAATAGAGTTAAGAAAGCAAGCCATGGTGAGGGTTTAGGTTTACATTTTAATCCAGAGCAAGGAATAAAAAGGAATTATACTAATGGTAAAAATGATTATTTATAGACAAGCCATAAGGAAAAATTTTACATGATATATTAAGGCTATAATTTTTCTAAAAGGAACTTAAGTCTTCCCCATTCTTGAATTTGAATGCCTAATAATATCCCACCCTTTACTGTATAATTTTACCTTTTTTTTTTTTTACAATTAGCCTTGAGCTAACATCTGCTGCCAATCCTCCTCTTTTTGCTGAGGAAGACTGGCCCTAAGCTAACATCTGTGCCCATCTTCCTCTACTTTATATGTGGGATGCCTGCCACAGCATGACTTGACAAGCGGTGCATAGGTCCGTACCCAGGATCCGAACCAGTGAACCCCAGGCCACTGAAGCAGAACGTGTGAACTTAACCACTGCACCACCAGGCCAGCCCCTAATTTTAACTTTTTATTATGGCAATTTTCAAATACATACAAAAGTAGTGAGAACATTTTAATGAACCACCATAGCCATCACCCAACTTCAACAATTCTCAGTTCATGGTCGATCTTGTTTCACATATATCTCATCCACTTTCTACCTACCCCTGGATTATTTAGAAGCAAATCCAAGACCCTATTATTCCAAAAATCCATAAGTACTTGAGCTTCTATCTCTAAAGAGTAAAGACACTTTGGTCTTTATCATTTATCACAATGATACCGTGTCTCTACAATATCATTTCAAACATTAAAAAATGAGTAAGTCCTTACTGTCATCAAATATTCAGTCAATGTCTAAATTTACCCTTCTCATACGCTTTTTACAGCTGAAGATTCCTTTTTGAAATAAGGATACAATTAGATAAACTGAAGCAATGAGAACCTTAAAAGACAGACTTGATTAAAAAATGTAAAATTACATAAATTACCAAAGGTGGGGAAGGTATAGGTACATACAAACAAAATGTAAAGCAATCTCTGCCCCCAATTTTTCTCCAGGCCTTCATAAATTCTAAAATTTAAATGATAAAGTTACGTGAGCTAAAAGAGCTGCACATTACAGCAGCAAACAATGCACCACTTTCCATACATCCAACAAGGTGGATGAGATTAATCGCTTGTAAGGTGTCCCAGTATGGTGTGAAAGGGATCAAAATATATTCAAGTGCATGTCCAAGTATTTAGGAAGTGTATTGATGCCTAAAATTCACTTTGAAATGCATCAAAAAATAAGACGGATTGATGGATGAATGGCTGGAGAGATGGACAGATATCTGATAAGACAAGCATGGTGCAAAGTTAATGGTAGACTCTAGGTGATGAGTATACAAGTATTTATTGTAAAATTCTTTCAACTTTATGTTTGAAAATTCTTATACTAAAATGTTGGGGAGAAAAATAATAATAAAAATTAATCAAGCCTATTACTCATAACCAAAACATATGTAGTGTAAAAGAGCCATAAGTAAGTGACATCACAGCACAATGACCTGAGGCCATACAGTTCTTCAACTCACTACCCTCGCTGTAACGGAATGTTCACCAAGCAACCAAGCGAGTATCTAACTATAATTAGGATTTTCATATAAATTAGCCAAAGGGAGCAAATATGATCAGCAACACAAGTAAACTTGATAGTTATTTCTCATTGCATACTGACAAACTGGCTTTCTGATTTTTACACCAGTCTCTTCTCAATTGTTGGCTGAGTCGGCTCCTGAAGGATTCTGGAAACAGTATAGAAAGTGGGTTTTTCAGCCAGACAAAGTGGCTCTGTCAGAGAAGTACATGGTCTTCCCTAAACTCTATTTTGTCTCTAACTGTAGTGCATACAACACTTATGTTTTTAAAATAATCAAACTAAAGAATTAAAGATCATGATACAAGTGTATGGGATTCCATTTATGCGAAACCCTGAAAAGACAACAGTAATCTAGAGGCAGAAAGCAGATGAGCAGTTCCCTGGAACCGGAAAAGAGGGGAGAGGGGAAACTGAGAAGTTGATTGGAATAGAGCATTAAACTTTCTGGGGTGATGAAAATGTTTATTTTCATTGTGGTAGTGGTTGTGTAAGTGTATAAATATCTCAAAATCCATTAAAATGTACACTTAAAATGATTACCCTTGTATGTAAACTACATCTCAATAAAGTTGATTTAACAAATAAGGATCATGAAGGAAAGTCCTCAATATTTCAACATCTCCTCCACCCCAAAACCCCGCCTGCAGGAGATTATTTCCTTGACCACTAATTTCCAGAAATTTACATCTGGAAATGTAAATAAATGTCATTTACATGGGAATGACTAATAAATATATTGTCATGCAGATTTTCTTAACTAGTTCATCCTGGTAATACAAATGCTCCAATTTTAAAATATTCAAATCCACTATAGTTTGAAGGGTAAAAAAAGGAAGCAGCTTCAAATCTAATAGCAATTCTCACATGAACCAGGGAGTTGTTCAGCTTGGAGCACGATACAGACTGCTAATGTTGAGCGAGGTATACAATTAGCTTCGTGAATCTCTATCTTCCCACTACTGTGAGCATCAGGTAGCAGAACTGCAATACAATCCACTATTTCCTCAAGTGCTTCTCTGCCCAAGATTCTGACAAAATTAAGTTAGCCAGATTTAGTCTGCCTAGCTCTTGCTCCTAACTCTAAGTTTTGAATGTTTTTTCTCAAAGAGACAAAGTATGTGTTCTGGCTAGCATGAAAATTCCCTTCCCCTCCAACTCAAGGTGCAGAATGTGAAACGCAGCTAACCACTAGGAACCCATTCTATATGGCCCTACACACATTTTAAAGCTAAAACTTCCAGAAACTCAAGCATACACATGTGAAAACCTCCTCGAAATTACTGGATTTGACAATCACTACTCTAACTGAGCAAGTGGGGCCATCTTGTTACTCTAAATGGCCCCAGCCCCTCCTCCATGTGACTACTCGCTGCTCTGCACTACTCTAAAAAATTCACATCTTCTCCAGACTTATGGCCTCTGCTTACATATGTACTCCCCGATAGCTTGATAAATTAAAACTTTGTTCTATGAGTTTCTCTCCAGGAACAGGATGAGCACAGGTGGGAAACACACCTACAAGGCATCCGTCCCAGCTGACAGAAGAAGGGAACAATCAAAGACCCTGGAGTCCATCATGCCTGAAGGAAACCCCCTGCTTCCTGCCCATTTTCCCTATCTACCTGCCTCAAGATTCTGTAATTTTTGAAGATGGTTGTTTTTGAGACATCAGTCTGCCATATTCTCGATTATAGCAGCTAATCGAATTAAAACTTCCTTTCTTGATCCCTAACTTGTGACTGATTGGCTCAGATCGCGGTGAGCAGAGCGATCCCACTGCTCGGTAACACTACCAGGTAAAGACTAGAACAGTAGCTTTCAAACTTTATTGACCATGATTCACATTTAAGAAACACATTTCGTGTCACAAATCACTACACACATAATATAAAAGTAACTGAAACAAAAGCTTCACAAATACTTATCTTTCTGTAACATGCACTCTGATATTTTCTATTCCATTACAAAAAATTACCAGCATTGGCCCACTAAACGGATTTCACAACTCAGCAAATGGGTCCTGATCTGTGTTTGATAAAAGACTAGAGCACAGAGTATGTCCGGTTTCCCTACTGTCTGAGACGTTTCTGGATTGGAGTTCCTAACTTGCTCCCTCTCTCCACTAACGACGTGCCAGACACTTTCCTGGAGGTTTTAGAAATAAAAAAAAAGATTCTGACTTCAAAGAGTCTTTAAGTTTAGTAAAGGAGTAAAAATGTACTAGAACTCTAAGAGAGAAAGGGAATATGAGAGTTTGGAGAACAGAGATGCCTTTGTGAGGACAGAGATTTCTTCCAGCTGGGGACAGAAAAATCAAGGAAGGCTTTAGGAAAACGTGGCATGTGACCTAGTCTTAAGCATGAGAATGGTTTATACCATCTGTGCGATGAAGTGGGAGGGGGTCGAGTACTCCAAATGAAGAGAGCGCATAACAACAAGGATAGTAAAATTTCGGCATAGGAACAGCAGACTAAAAGGCCCCATGTCAAGAGAAAACCAGACGCTAGACTACTGTCTCTCAAAACTCCAGGCAAAGAAGTTCTTCTGCAGACAGATTGAGGCTCTAGGTGTTTAGCAAAAAAGTGACCAGACTCCAATAACCCTTTAGAAAGAAGTCTAGCGACAGTGTTTGGCGGTTTAAGTGACCAGACATACCCGTTTTTAAATACCAAGGTTAAAACATGCATTCCATAGACAAATCTAGGTGTTCTAAAAAATATCTAAGACATGCTGTTCTGTCTTTAATGTGGATAATGTAAGAATGAAATGAATTTTAAATCATTAAAAGCGAAAACAAAAACTGTCTCCAAAATTTTAGGAGTAGAAAGCACTGAACTAGTTTTCTGAAACCTACCAGTTGCAGGAGCTTAGTAAATGTGATTAGAAAAACGGGCACCATATACCGAAGCCAGCAACTGCACTAGGTGCTTCACTTGAGTCAAAACTTATAAAGTCCTGGGGGAAAAATCTTCCTTTCTTCCCCAAAAGAAGTCAGCCACTGTTATGGGGCAGACCCCACAAGTCAGAAACTCATTTTTCCAATCTTTGAAAGAAACTTCTAGATTTCTTCTGAATCTCCACAAAAATAAGTGGTTCTGAGAAATTCCTTATCAAGATATACAAATGCTTTTACCAACTCGGCTTTGCAGCCTAAACTCTCACCACTATGGCCCACTGCCCTATCCTATTTTCCCTCTTAAAGGCACAGCACGACTTGGTGCCTCTGCATATACGCTCTTTTCTCTGTCAGCAATGCTTTTCCATTCTGTCCTGTACAAAAATCCCATCAAGATTCAAGGCCAAACAAAAGTGTGGTGATGTTGAGCCTTCGCCGGAGGCTGTTGGTAGCGCACACATCAGTCCTTCACAGGAGTGGACTTGGCCGTTACTGCGCTAGCAGTCAGGAATTAATCAGTCGTTCGCCTGTCAATCTCCACCAGGCTGGGAAGGTTCTTACCTACCTCTACCTACTTCCTCCCCTGGACGCAGATCTGTGCCTGCTCCATACTAACCGCTGGAGACGTGGGTGTCAATGGAGATTTCCTTCCACCCTAATGAATACCCCACAACACTAAGTTCCTATAAACATCTGCCGAGAAAACGTTAACGTGGGATTAGAAAGTACATTCGAAAAAAATTAACCAAGAGATGGCTGCGGACTGAGCTAACGAGGCAAGCCTGACACGTGCAAAGAGACAGAGAGGTGAAAGAACAGTACATTCCCAAGGACGGGAAGGTTCACAAGACGAGCAGCAGATGAGACTAAGATGAAAAGCAACTTGTGCAGCCTTCGGGAAAAGGAATGCGCAGGGCTAACAGTCTTCGAGGACGAGGTTCCAGGCACCGAATGGCCGGGCCGTACAGCCCAGGCAAAAGAGGGAGAGCGCTGGGTTGGACTCCAGGACGGAGGTGTGCGGTGCTGGCCCGGGAGCGGGGCGGGGAGGAGAGGAAATGACGAGCCAAAAGGGGGTGGTAACGGCGCGGGGCCGGGGACCCGGGCCGAGAGCGCGGGAGGAGGGGCGGCGGGGCAGGGGAGTGGGCGCACGAACGGCTCCCTCCCCCGCCCGGGGGCCGGCGGAGCGCCCGGGGCCCCCCTCGCCCGCCGCACCTGGGGCCCTGCAGCCGCGGCGCGCATCCTCCCAGGCCTCCCGCCCGACCCCGGCGGGCTGCAGACGGACCCACCCGTCGCTCACGGAGGGCTGGGGGCGCGGGCCCCGCGGGGGAGACTTCCCGGCCCGAGGGCCCGAGCAGGGAAGGTGCAGGGGCGAGCCTAAGTGTGAGGCCGGAGACCGGGAGGAAACGGCTGAGGCCCCGGGCACGTGTGTTACCGGAGCGCAGGGGCGTTCCCGGCAAGCAAGCCCGCCACCCCGAGCCTGGGGCCTGAGACCCGGGGCCTAAGGGTCGGGCGGACGAGGACGCTGCCCCAACTGGCACAGGCACCCCGCAGGAGTCTGGACCCCGAGATGCCTGCCCTCGAGGGCACCATCCCCGCACGGGGCGGCCCCCTGCAGGCCTCGGCCGGGAGTGCCCCGGGCCGCTCGCAGCCTCCGGGCCGGGGCCACCGGCCGCCCCGCTCGGCGAGGCTCAGCTCGACTCCCCGGGCTCGACGGGCGCCTGGGCCTCTCCTGAGTGGTCAGCAAGACCCGCCAATCGGGGCGCTGGGGCCGGCTCTGGGCCGCTGGATATTGGCTCCTTACACTCACCGTGCCTCGCTCCCCCGGTTCGCTGCCCGCGCTGATTGGCTCCAGTACCGGACCCCGAAACCCAATCAGAGGCTCCAGCCGCCGCTGCCGCCGCCACTGCCGCTGCCTCGCAAAATGGCGAACCCGAACAAAGGGGAATCGGGCCTCCCTCCAACCGCCTCCGCGCAGGCGCCTCTGAGACCACGCCCCCTCGCCCCAACTCGGGGCTCGCCCCACACCCAGCAGGAGGAGCACTGCGCAGGCGTCCCCTGAGGCCACGCCCATTTCTCTGATTTGACACCACCTCAGGCCAAAGGAATACGCAGGCGCCTTCTAGAAGCGCCAGACCCTTCAACTCAAACACCGCCCTGAACATAGTACTACGCAGGCGCTAACTACCTCCTTTGCCAACTGCCCACCCCCTTCTATGCGGCCGCTGGAGACACACCCCTGGGGCTAACGCGCAAGCGCCGTTCTGCCCGCCTCGCGGTCAGCTATGTCGTTACGCATGTCCGGGCTGCGGCGGGAGACTCCGCGGTATTTACCGCCGGAAGTTCGGCGGCCACCACCAAAGAGTGCGGGTTCGGCTAGCTAGCTAGAGGGGCTCGTTTCCGCCCCGCTCCCGGGTGGTGGGCGGCCATCTTAGGCGCGTGCAATTAAAGGCTGTGGCGGGATTGGTTCCGTGTCTGGGCTCGTCCGCCGCTCCCCACCTACCAGGGACGGATCCGGAGCCCTTCCCCGCGGGGCGGGACTCCCAACGGCCGACTCCTTTCCAGGTGAAGGGTAACCGCGGGACGTTGGGGCTTTGGGCGAGCCTCCCGCTCCCTTCCACGGGACTCCAGGACAGGCTCCACGCCCTCGTTGACCCGCCCTGGGGTAGGAGACGGAGAATGGGAGGCTGCCTAGGCTCCCCCCACAGGAAGGAGGGGGCGAGCCCTCCCGGTCCCCTGCCTGCGGCTCGCTGGGCTGGACGGTCCCCCTGGCCCGTGCATCCCTCGTGGTGACTTAAGGGGACTGTGGCCAAGTTCTTCTTTTTTGCTTCTAGGCCAGACCCCCTGGGGAAATACTTTGGCGGGGTGCAGGGAATAGGCGATCGCCCTAAATCCGCCTGGCTCGGGCGGGAGAGACGAGGAAGGAGGCGTGTCCCTGGACCGTCCGGCCCCGCGCCGGTGCCGCGGGCCGCCCCGGAGAGCGCGAGAGCCGAGCCGGGCTTCCTCCCTCTTCCTTGCCCCGGAGAGTGTTGCCTTCCTAGAGGCCGAACGAACTCGCCTTCAGCGATGAACGTTGGGAAAATGATGAATGTGTGTGGTCAGGGCAATCTGAATAGAGTATATATAGGCTGCCTGAGCATCTTTACTTCCTTTTCCCTTCTCGTAGCTGAAGATACCCTTACGATCTGGAAATAGCGACTCCGTATCATGGCCGGCAGCCCTAATGAAGATCCTGAAGGAAGCAGAGTGCGTAACGACTGTTAACTTATTGGTGAACTGAAATTCAGAATAATTGAGGTCAAAAGCATAAACACTTTTTAATTAAACCAATAATTGAATTGCCTTTTTTCCCCCTCTCTCTAGCTGATTTACTTCGGAAAGGCTAATACAATCCTAGGCAGAGACCGTCCATCTCTTTCCTTTTACACATGCTTTAATTCGTGGTAGTTAACTCCTTAAAGTAAATTCCGAGGATTTGGCTTTAAATCTTAAGGAGGGGCAGGGGCGGGGTAGTGGTGGGGGACACAGTAAAGCAAAGTGAAAGAAACAGCTTAGTATTTTTCTGTATCTAATAAAACGTTTTGTTCCCTTTTGCACGTTTTAGATCACTTACGTGAAAGGAGACCTTTTTGCATGCCCCAAAACAGACTCTTTAGCCCACTGTATCAGTGAGGATTGTCGAATGGGCGCTGGGATCGCTGTCCTCTTCAAGAAGAAATTTGGAGGAGTGCAGGAGCTCATAAGTCAACGTGAGTTGTGGAAACAGCTTAACTCCTGCGCCCTGGCTAGAGCATCTCTTGGTCTCCTGTTGTACTTTAATTATTAAATAAGATAATATACGTGCAAAGAAGGGGTTCCTGACCACTTAGGACTTTTAACTCTACAGACTGTTTCCTCTACAAAGATGGTCTCTAGTTTGGGTCCTTAACACACCAAATCTGAATTCTTGTAAAAGTTCTTAATCTCTTCCACCTCTGTCATAAAACTGTCCTGATAATATTACTCCACTTCTCTGAAACCTGAAGCGCTTAGCAAAGTCCACAGGTGTTAGCTTAGCATTCAAGACTCTCTCTTTATCTGCGTTGTACTTGTTCTTCAAAGAGGAGTTTGGAAACCTTCTCTTCTCTACAGGCTCGTCCCATCACTTTTCTACTGATAGTTTGAAACCAGAGATGCTATTCACATCGCACGTGGAGCTTCTGAAACAGTTGCTCAGAACACAGTCCAGGCTTACTGAGTCAGTCTCCACCGGTGATTCTGAGCCCAGCCTTTAAAAAAGCAATTTCTTGCTGCTTTCTATTGTAGTTATTTGTAGACATGACACCTTCTCTTGATTGAAAACTCTTTAATTGGGAACTTTTTTATACATCTATGTTCCAGAAAGATCATTTTCAAATGAACACACCTTTGGCAAGTAAAAAATGCTGTACATTCTAAAACATTTCAAGGCAATAGACGTTAGTTTTTTTAGTGAACAAATAAAGATGTATTTGAAAATAGAGGCAGGACAAAAGATGGGGTATGAGGAAAACGTGCTTAAGAAAGCTGGTAGTTCAGGAATACAGTATTTAGGAAGGTTGCTGGGGCGAAGTGTTCTCAGGAGACAGTAAAGATTTTTTTAAAATCTAAGAATGGAGACCAGTGTTTTGGTTTTCTTTTTTCTTTCTACTATTAAATAACTGTTTTTCTTAGAAAAGAAATCTGGAGAAGTGGCTGTTCTGAAGAGAGATGGGCGATATATATATTACTTGGTAAGACGGGGCCAATTCTCAGCGCGTTCTAAGGATTGGTGAACAGATGGGCCGCACTGCAGTTGTGTTGATCGTGCTGTTCCATTCTAGTCAACCAAGGATGTCAAAACGCTTCTGATCTCCATCCACTGGTGGTGGCTGTTTGGAGCTCTGGGTTAGAAAGGAGCACGAGGCTGCATCCCAGCTCCATGGGAAAGAGTACTGTGATGCCCACCGAAGGCCTGTGTTCTAAGACGTGCAGAAATTAGGGATGCTTTCCGTACTTGAATTCCTTCCTAATCGTGGCAAGAGAGAAATAATAGTGTCTCAAGAGACAGCTTGTCCAGAGGGGTTCTTCCCTCATTCTTCCCCATCAAATGCAGTGCCGGGTAATCCTTAGCTCCTTTCCTGCCCGCTGCCTCAGTGTGGGATTTTCCCACCGTCCAAATGGTCTTCAGCCCCAGAAAGAGTGTAGCTTCTTGGTGTTGGTGCTGGGTGGCTTACGGCCAGTTCACTATAAGCCTAATTTGGACAGCATGCTGAGTGGGGACATGTTCTAGCCCCTTTGAATGCTGTCCTTAAGACCAACGTGACTTCTTGTTTGGAATGCTACCAGTTTCTCTGTTCTTTTCTAGAGAAACAAAAAGCAAGCAAGCACAGTTTCTAAATAAATAGACTTAACAGGAAATTTTCAGGTTGTATGGGTTCTTACAGATATGCAGCTTATCTCTTGGAAGTGGCACAAAGACTTTCACCCACCTTGCTTAAAAACCATAGATGATAGGCACAGCCTGCTAATCTCCTGGGCTTCTTGGGAGAAGGATAAGAGTATTACATGGCAGTGTCTGGTTTTCTCAGGCCCTATATAGTCGATTTTCCTGAGGGCCTCCCATAACTGGAAGGGACAGTGTGACATTTGTCATCCTTGCTCTAGACTATTCTGTAAAAATATACGTAATTGTCAGGATGTTGGGAGAGTGTGATGGCTTCTCTTGGGCTATCATTTTGGACTAATGGAAGTTTGAATTTGTTCTTTGTACTCAGATTACAAAGAAAAGGGCTTCGCACAAACCAACTTATGAAAACTTACAGAAGAGTTTAGAGGCTATGAAGTCCCATTGTCTGAAGAATGGAGTCACTGACCTCTCCATGCCCAGGCAAGGAAATCCACTGCCCTAAGTGAAGACTTAATTGATTGGTGGGGTTTACTGTCTTACACAAAGACAAATGACGTAAAAGCTTAACCGGGAATATAGACTTAAAGGTGGGCAGATTTCAAAACTTTTAAAAATCACCAATGAACCAGTTGTCAGGCCTTGGGCCAAGGCACACCCATTTCTTAGCCTGGGTTGAATGAATCAGGGTGATGAAAACACATGCCTGCCTCAGCCTGCTTAGTAGGGAGGAACCATCGTTCAGTCATGTTGGTTGAATCCAGGGCATCCTCTGTCTGAAGCGTAGCCTCTCTTCCTAAGGCAGTAGAAGCTAAAGAGCCAAGACCGAGAAATTGTGATTTCCCGCTGGGCCACTTCAGGGTCCCAAACCTGTTAGTCCTTTGTGAAGAAAGTTGCGAATTATCACTGTACTTTAAATTGCATGCTTGTCTGTGGTCAGTGTGGGTTGTAGCCCGAGGATATGTCCTTGATGTAACATCTAAGACCCTAGCTGTTGGGAACTTAAGGGAATGACGTTGGGGGTTCAGTATCCCCTTTGCTTCCTTTCCAGGAAACAGGCTTGCAGTCACTGCTTCTCCTCTCTAGTTTTGAGTTAGTGCTGACCATGCATGCCAGTTTATTCTGAGCCCCAAGTTACTTATGAGTGTGGCTACAGGCTCCCTCATCGTACACTGGTCTTTAATATATTCATGGCTTATGTATCAAAAACTTTTCTTTTTTAATAACAATTTTCTGGGGGATCTAATTATCACATTGTATGAAATTAGCAATTTTGAGCCTTTCTTTTTTCTCTAGGGATGTTGAGGGTCAATAAAAACAAGGTGCCAGGTAGTAGAGTTTTGTGGGCTGATTGCAGCTTCTCACCAGGATGTTGCAAAGACCCAAATTGGAATCAGCGTGGCGTTTCTCGGCATTCCATCTTGACTTCTTTTTGCAGAGATCCTGTCCTTTATCCCTCTTCTCTCTTTTATCTTCCTTAACATTCCGTTATCGTAAGTGTATTTTAAAAACACCAACCTTTTCCCATCCACCCACAGCTAGTATTCATCAGTAGATATAGAGGGATAGTGAGTCTCATGTCACGGCAGGTATACGTTTTTAAATGTAGCTGAAATAATTGGAAAGTGGTACCTTATTAGGCAAAAGAGAAGTGATAGCTATAGGATGATAGAGCTGTCTAGGAACAGCCTTGGGTGACACAACAGGAATTTACTTCCAGACTCCCACCGTGGCTGCCTGTGGGTGTGAGGCCAGATAGTTGGTGTTTATGCTATGGGTAGCTGTAGCCTGAAGAAGAGGGAAGGAGCGATTTCCTAGATGCCTTCATCACAACCAATGGAGATGTTTTGTCTTTTTCAGGATTGGGTGTGGTCTTGATCGTTTGCAATGGGAAAATGTATCCGCGATGATTGAGGAGGTGTTTGAGGCAACAGACATCAGAATTAACGTGTACACACTCTGAACAGAGGAGCATTTTGGATGTGTCCACGTTCTCCTGTGTCATCCCTGCTAGGACTGGGCAAACTGACCTTAGCATGGTCAGGGGAAAGTTTTGTGTGAAGTAGTCTGTGTCACAGGCCAGACTCGGGTTGCTGTATTCCCATGGTTCTGGGACTCTGAAGGAGGGATCGGTTGGGAAATGTTGCTCTGATTTTTTTTTTTTCTGCAGGAAGGTGAGGAGTGGATGGCCTGATAATAGGCAGGGAAACATGCTGTTGGGCCTGACTCCCGTTTTGCTTCAGAATGCTACCTGATTTGTTTGGCTTGCCACTAGGTGGCAGCATTGATTCTACTCCTCTGGTGTTTAAGAGAAATTTCAGGAAGGATGAATAGTTCAGTTAATTTTGCATTGTTTGTCATTTGTGCATTTGGTAATGTCGTATGTCATCAAATTCATCCCAGGAGAGCATTATGGGTTTTGTTTAAATTACAAAAACGAGTTTTACGTTGTTAACAAGGAATTTGTGGTGACAAAAATGGAAAAATAAATATCTTTTTCTTGGGGCCCAATGAGGTTTTGTGCACGTGTCTGTGTTGTGTTGTTCTGGACTTGGGCGATGGAAGGATTTACCTGTCACTTAATTTGTAAGAGTTAGACAGAGGGTCCAGTGGAAAGAACAGCTAGGTGAGAAATAATAAGAATGGATAAGAGCTGTGGGTTAATATACTGGAAAGGCAGGTTTTTATAATCTCACGGTGAACTCTTCCTCCCTTCTGTCTACCACATAGTTTCTGTGACTGAGTCTGTCTGAATTCAATCATGAAACAAATTCAATAGTATGTAATATGTGCAATGCCTGGCAAAGTGCTTAGTGCAGAGTAATGACTCAATAAATCAGTGGTTCACAATAAAATCCATATGAATCATAGAAAAAGAAAGCGTACTTCCTCCAAAAAAAATCTAATCTGGTAGTAGAAGGAGCTGGGCGATGGCCAGGTTTCTTTGTGTTTTTACACTCCAGAAGATTCTGATGTGCAGCCAGCTGGGATCAAGAATGGTAAATATTAGTCTCCTTTTCCTCCTAAGCTCCGAGCAGCACTTTGTCCACTCATGTTTTCATGGTGGGAGCATAAGGGTCCTGGATTTAGCCAGTGGTTCAGTGTAAGAGGCATTGGGAAAGCTAGTGGAGGTTTTTTTCCCCTTACTGTGGTGTTGAGTTAAAATAGCCAGACCTACTATTGATTTTCTCCCTAGAGTGAATCTAGGTCTGTCACAGGACTTGCTGCTTTCCCACGTATAAAAGAATATTTTAGAAGGGGCTTGTTGAAACACCAGGAAAACACTTGTTAAATAGAATCTTTGTACTTTAGACTTGGGTTCTTATCACATTTCAGCCTGATATGAGGCAGCAGTTTCCAAAATTATTGTACTTTTGTGTATCCGTGGAACAGAAATTCTCCATGTTGCTGGAGAAGGGGCAGTGTAGGGGCAAGTTCTTTGTCAAGCTTTTAGGCTAAGGCTTTTCCTGGAGCTTTGCTTCTGTCCCCACCCATACAGTAAAGTTGAAAGGAAGAAAAGGAGAGAAAGTCTGTGTAAAACTGAAAATAAGAGTGGGGTGATAAGGAAACTTAGAATTCAAGTATTTTGCTTAAGTATGCAAATAAATCTTAACACTTGGCTCAAAACACTGGTTTTCTAAGCTTCTACATTAAACGGGTTAAGGGTTAATTTTTTTTCATAGAATATGAGCCTTGATGATTCCTTTAACAAAACCCCGTCTCCTGGAGGACTGGCTGTAAGTGGAACTCTGGGACTGGGCAGGGATGTGATAAAGTGGTTTGTCATTTGCAGATAGTCTTGGGGTCAAATTCCGATGACTTATCACACTTAAAGCCTGGGGAAAGGAGGCATTGCC